>NC_044382.1:73318269-73618269 GCF_006542625.1 Nomascus leucogenys | reverse complement strand
TGGGCAACAGAGCAAGACCCTGTCTATAAAAACAAACCCAAAAAGAAGAAAAAAAGAAAAGAAAACTTAGCTGCAGTTTTTTCCAAGGACAGATTAGGATGACAAATTCCACCTTTACAGGAGAAAAACCAAATACCTTCCATTTTCTTTGAGCTATGTATTTTTGCAGCAGTAGTTGGGATTTGAGACGAGCTTTGGATCTTGAAGCTTTGGCAGGCAAATTATTCAGCCATTCGTGTTTCAGGCACTGTGTGGCACTCATTCTGCAGCTGTGAAATCAAAGAGCAGTTAAGACTTTGAGTTGGAGTTGCCTTTTCTCGTCCATAAATCTGTTCAATGGTAGGAAGCCTGAGTCAGTGGAATAGATTAATCATTTAGGCAGATTCATGCCATGTACCAAAAAGGGAACTCCTTGTGTCTAAAATTCCCTCCCTTCAAAGTGCCAGAAGGTCGTCAGCAAAATGTTCTCTGACCTCTATAGCGGGAACATATTCCAGTGATTCGGGGAGGAACCACTTCCCAGAGGGGGCTGAGAAGTTGAGGCAGGGCAGTAGGAAGGCTAGCTATACCTGGAATTGCTCTTAAAGAAGCAAAAGAACAGGAAATTTGAAGGAAGCTCATTTCTCCTTCCAGAGTATAAAGGCAACTTGTTCATCTGACTTAGAATTTTTTTTCCTCTCACATAACTTTTCACAGTCAGAAACAAAATTGTAAAAGTCAGGGAAACACAAGCTGTCTTAAGAGCCCAGACTCTTGGGCCTTAGCCTTGGGTTGTTAATACCTTTGGTTATGTCCAGTTATTACCTTATTCTGGGTATCACAAAACTCAAATGGCTTGATCCATGACTTTGATATAGATGCTGAAGCCTAAATAGATCTTCTTCACCAAGAAACAAGGTATTCAGATCTTTATTCTGGAAATAACATCTGCATATCTCAGTTCTTTTTTTCAACCTTAGCCTATGACAACTGATAACTTGCAGATAGGACCAATCTACATATGCTTCTTTCTAAAACTATATTTTATGCCCCTACTTGTTTGTTTCATTGATTTCCTGTCCCTTTCTCTGTTCCCTTTATTTTTCCAAAGAAGTAGCAAACTAAGAAATCTTGAATGGAATTTGTCCACAGGAAGAAGGACCTTCATGGTCAGCAGTCCTGCCCAGCTCCCAGACCTGGGGTCCCCATCAGAAGGGCCCATGAGTGACAAGCAATGAAAGGTACCTCTTCTCTTTGACCAGCAACCGGGAAACAAAGTCCTTGGCCTCCTCCGAGAGCCCTTCAAAGGTGTCAGCATCAAAATCCCAGCTACAGTTTACAATGAAATTCATGGTCTCTGCATCTGTTTCCCCTAGAAATGGGGACAAGCCACTGAGTCTGTAGAAGAGAGAAAGGACCATCAGTAGGTGGAGGCCACATTTGCCAACATGCATCAGCAGAATAGAGAAGCTTACTGAGTTCAAGTGGACCTAGCCAGAACCAAGAGGGTTCAAAAGAAAAGCACCTCCACTACTTCTCCACAGGATGGAGTCCAGTGTGTTCATTAAAGGGAGGAAGTGAAAGGATTTAAAATTCAGAGGCAAGAAGAATTTTTGGAGTAAGTCCCCTCTTGTGCTCACCTCTTTCCACCTCATTCCTGAAGTGAAGAGTAAAATTAGGGCCCAACTTGGTATGCCCAGTTATCAAGTACACATTGATTTAATTTTAGAAATAGAAACAGCCTTCCATGTCCTTGAGACAGCCAGGTTTATTTAGATGCTACCCAGGCCCCAAGCCAAAGGAAAATGGGCTTTATTAGGCTCCCGCTTGAGGGAGGGTAGAGAATCAGGACACCCTGATGGCCAGCCTTAGAGATCTGAACTTCCCCAGCCTGGTGCAGCTCCCATATCTGAGTGCAAGGACAGTGCGTAGCAGTTACACAATAATCAGGAGACCAGAAGTAAAACATGACTTTACCTCTGAGGAAGCAGCCACAGGAAGTCCACAGCCGGACAGAGAAGAAAACAGGGGGCGCAGGGGTTCAATGATGCCACAAAGGGTATCCTGCCCTGCCCCCCATCCCCTTACCCCTTCGGTGCACTCCAGCCTCATTTGGGTTTTTATTTTGTTTTGTCTTTAAACAGGGCCTCATTCTGTCACCCAGGCTGGAGTGCTATGGTGCAATCATAGCTCACCGCAGCCTTAGACTCCTGGGCTCAGGCAATCCTCCCGCCACAGCCTCCCAAAGTGCTGGGATTATAGGCATGATCCAGCTCCGTTTGTACCAAAGCACCTGCATGTCTTTGCTGGAGGGCTTTCTCTCCAGCTGAAGCTTGCTTTACCCACCCAGAAGTATCAGGAAATCAATTCCACCCCATCTCCATTAGTCCACAAGGAAAAACTGGTAAGAGTTAGCGTATAAATACCCCCAGATGAAATAACTCTCGGGGTATTCCATGATGGATTCTGGAGTTCCCCAGCAGAATGAAACTCCTGTTGCCCACAATCGGGCCTTACTCTTGGGTCATGAATACCTTTGTTATTTTCAGTTATTACTTTTATGTCTCAGTACCAAAGAATTCAATGGCTCAAGCCATAACTTTTTTTTTTTTTTTGAGACATGGTCTTGCTCTGTCACTCAGGCTGGAATGCAATGGCATGATCATGGCTCATTGCAGCCTCAACTTCCCAGGCTCAAGCAATCCTCCCACCTCAGTCTCCCTAGTAACTGGGACGATAGGCACGCACCACCATGCCCAGCTAATTTTTTTTGGTTTTGGTAGAGACAGGGTCTCCCCATGTTGCCCAGGTTGGTCTTGAACTCTTTGGCTCAAGCAATCCTCCCACCTTGGCCTCGCAAAGTGCTGCGATTACAGGCATAAGCCACCATGCCCAGCTCAACCCATAACTTTGATACAGCTGCTGAAGCCCAAGTAGGCCTTCCTCACCGAGAAACAGGCCTTTAGACCTTTGTTCCAGGGAATAATATCAGCACATCTCAATTTTTTCAATATTAACCTACTAAAATGATAACTTGGAAATACGACTGCCTTGTAAATACGGTAACTGGCTTGATAACATACCCTTCCCTGGCTCCTTTCCTTCCTCATCTCACTACCCTATTCCTCTATTGGGGTTTCCTGGGGTTACTTCCCAAATAGACTACTTGTGCTCAAAATTTTGCTTCTAAGATTACCCAAAGGAAGACAAATGACCCCCGTCCCCACTTTAGAGCCAGGGTGCTAAGCACTCACAGCATGTAGGTGATGACTCCCACACTCCACATGTCTGTGGGGAATGAGACAAACTCATAGTTGACGACTTCTGGGGCCAGGAACTCAGGAGTGCCGAAGTTCACCTTCAGCTTCTCTCGAGGCTTGTACCTGGGGAGGAGGGGAGGGTACAAAGAACCATGGGGTGAGGCCTGGGAGATGTGGTGCTGGGGCTCATTTCTGGTGGGATGCAGACTTTCCCCACTTCCCATCAGCCATATGGCCTGGACCCCACACCCACATTACACCTGTGAATTACTGGAGAATAATCAGATCCAGGTCCCAAACTTCAGGCTTTTCTAAGTCAGCGATAGAATCAGAAAACTACAATCTTCCTCCTCCAGGCATTTGCTTCTTTCAGTAGTCAAATTTATAGAAACAGAAATGAGCAAGGGGTTAGGGGCAGGCGGAAAATGGGAAGTTATTATTTAATGGGTATAGAATTTCAGTTTTGCAAGATGAAAAAGTTCTGGAGATTGGTTGCACAACAATGTGAATGTACTAATTGTATATATTTATGGTATATATGATGCCTTTTTTTTTTTTCTTTTTTTGAGACAGGGTCTCACTCTGTCACCCAGGCTGGACTGCAGTGATAAGATCTCAGCTCACTGCAACCTCCACCTCCCAGGCTCAAGCAATTCTCTCACCTCAGCCTCCTAAGTATCTGGGGCTACAGGCACATGCCACCACATCTGACAAATTTTTTGTATTTTTTGTAAGGATGAGGTTTCACCATGTTGCCCAGGCTGGTCTCAAACTCCTGGGCTCAAAAAATCCGCCTGTCTGGGCCTCCCAAAGTGCTGGATTACACGCGTGAGCCACTACACCCAGCCAGTATATATGATGCTTTGATACATGTGTACATTGTAGGATGGCTAAATCAAGCTAATTAACATAAGTATTACCTCACATACTTATTTTTTGTGGTGAGAACACTTAAAATCTATTCTCTTGGCAATTCTGAAGTATACAATACATTAACTATAATCACCATGTTGTACAATGGCTCTCTTGAATTTATTCCTCCTTTCTAAGTGAAATATTGTATCCTTTGGCCGACATCTCCCCAGTGCCACCTGCCCTGCCTTCGGTAACCACCATCCAACTCTCTGCCTGTAAGAGTTTGTCTTTTTTAGATTCCACACCTAAGTGAGATCACATGGTACTTGTCTTTCTGAGCCTGGCTTATTTCACCTAACGTAAGGCCCTACAGGGTCATCCATGTTGCTGCAAATGACAGGATTCCCTTATCTTTTGAAGTTGAACAGTATTTGTCTGCATATATACACCCCAGATTTTTTATCCACTGATGGACACTAGGTGGTAACTTTTATGTTATGTATTTTATTAACCACAATTCCAAAAATAAAAAATTAGAAAAAGTTCTGGACATGAAGTTTAAGGCTAGGAAGAGAGTCAATGGTTGAGTGGGAAAGGGGGGCAAACAGGGTGTTTTAGAATCACTCTTGAAGAAAAAGAGTCTCTAGCTAAAATTTCATGGGCACTTTATTTGCCAGATACTATGCTAAAAGTTTTATACATGCGTAGCATCTCTTTCCCTCCTCCCAGTAGCCCTATGAAATAGGTAGGATTATTGTCCCCATTTTATAGATGAGGCAATTGAGAATAACAATAATAAAATAAATAAAATGAATATTCTGCCAATATGCCCTGCTTCCTTTAAATCAGCTTTCAGAGAGCAGTCTGCTCTCCTCCAAATTTGCTGAGAGCCAGGGAGACAAAGACGCAGCGCCAACACAGCTGAGCCCATCCAGTGAAAGAGGAGCAAGGTGCCGGGGGTTGAAGGACTGGGCCTAGGGGGGCAAGCGCTCCTCTGGCACCTGCCCCTCCCCTGCCCAGCAGCTGACCCAGGACTCAAGGATCAGGAGCTGAATTCCAACTAAGGGAACAGCCTTCCCCTCAAGGAGAAGCCCCCAAAGCCACTCTCCCAGGTTGCATTACTGTTCCCAGTGCCTCATCATGCCCCACAGCCACACCTCATGTCATGTGACTTTGTAGTTCCCTCCACAAGAGGTGTAATATATCACCCCCCACCCCACTGACAGTGGGCCCATGCCAACCTAGGCCATCAGAACTTGTCCTCTTTCTCCTTCACCATCAGCATGAGAACGAGGGCACACGGAGCAGACCCACCCTCACTGACCTGCACCCTGGATGCAAGCCCAACTGTGCCCAGTCTAGATCAGCAACTCCCAGTTAGGGGTATGTGGGTAAATGCTTCACAATCATCTATTTGTTTTTGTTGTTGTTTTAAAGCCCTGATTTGTAGCATTTGCAATTTCTGTGGTGTAGATACCAATTTCACCATGGTCAATGTCAAGGTATTATCATGACGTCACTGAACGAAGGTGGGAAGAGCTGCACAGCGGCACCCCCCTCAAGTATTTCCACCATAGAGACACGATGGGCAGAAGCAACCTCAAGCACAGAGCACAGCAGCATAGTTAGGAAGCAATGGAGTCTGAATATTTAGTATCTTCTATTTTAATTTCTTTATTTGTAAACTTATAGAATTTAATTCTTACTAATGGCTGTGTTTAACAACCGGATTACAAAACTCCTTATCATGAGCTAATACAGTAAGTACTAGTTAAAGTTGCATCCAGCATACCACTCCCCCAGCTAAATCACAAACGTATGGATGGGAATAAATTACTGTCATGTTAACCCTCTGGTTTTGGGGTGGTTTGTTACACAGCAGTATTGCAGCAATAGCTAACTGAGACATTCACGCCAAAGCTGTCAAAATATCCATCAAAACGCTCTCTTCATATTCTTAGCACAAGTCAATCTATGGCCATAAGGTCAAATAGGAGATCGTATCCTCACAGGGCTTGGGGAAGGCATCCTCTTACTCTGCCAAAGGATCTGATGAAATGGGATCTTTTGTGCTCTGACTCTAGTCTGAGCACTGGATTGGGAGTCAGGGGACTCCCAACATGTTTAAGATAATTTCCATTGTGTCTCCAGCCTTAACCTTGGACATGTCACTATTTAGATGCACTGATGGCTCTCACTGCCTGGCCTGGGACAACCCTGGTCCCTCTTGCTGGAGGTCCTGATATCAGAGAATTGTACAAATATGTGCCTCCACTGCACCAGGAGCCATGTCCCTGCTGAAAACCAACTTTATTTTCAATAGTTTGTATTGGGGAGAAATTAGCATTCCCTTTGTCTTTACAAACATTTAGTTATTCTGCAGCATGAAATATGCTTCCTTAACCTGCAAAACCCCCACAGATCCTCTTGGAAAGACACAGTGCCAGGAAAGAAGCAGGCCAGTTTGGCAAAAAACAATTTGCTAAATAAAACTGCTGAATGACCTGTGTGCCAGATGATGGAGGTTGTTTTTGACGTTTTTGGTCCACCTCACAGCCAGAACCTGTGTCTCTGCCAGCCCGGCCCCACGGAGTGCGGTTTCCTGCATTATCATGGGTTTTGGGTGCCTGCCCATCACCAGAGCCCAGCTGTTTTCCATGAGTGGCCTGCTCTTACATGTGGCACCATGTTTATTTTCTGGAACTTGCTCTCTGCTTCTGGTTCCGCCAGCAGAATTCTTGCCCTTGACCAGGTTAAGGAATTTGTCTGACAGTTTTGAATGGATTGGACACTGTAGTGTTATGGGATAGATAGATGGATAGATAGATGTTATGAGAGAGATATATAGCCCGCATATATATATATATGTGTGTGTGTGTGTATATGTGTGTGTGTGTCTGTATGTGTATATATATATATATATATATATAGTCCTGCCCAAGGCAGGACTCTAATCTGACTGTGGATCAAAAGACTCTCATTCTAGAGAGGGTCCTGCCCCCTACCCTAAAGGAAGGAATGAAACACAGAGAGGCTAAGAAAAAGACAGGCCTTGCTGGGTTTAGATCATGGGCTTTTTGTCCAATCACCTTTCTATGCCATTGTCAATCATGCCTATGTATTGATGCCTCCATAAAAGAGGCACAGGGTTGGAGAGCTTCCCGATGGCTGAACACAGGGAGATTCCTGGAGAGGGGGGGCACCCAGGGAAGGCACGGAAGCTCCATGCCCCTTCCCCATACCTTGCCCTATGCCCCTCTTCACCTGTATTCTTTGTAATATAAACAGGTAAATGTAAGTAAGCATTTCCTTGAGTTATTTGAGCCATTCCGGCAAATTAAGCAAACCCAAAGAGGGGGTCTTAGGAACCCCAACATGAAGACATTCCATCAGAAGCTCCAGAGGCCTGCACTTGTGACCAGTGTCTAAGGGAAGAGGGGGTATCCTTGAGGACTGAGCCCTCAACCTGTGGGATCTGAAGCTATCTCCCAGTAGAGGATGTCAGAACTGAACTGCAGGACACCCAGCTGGCATCCACTGCTCGCTGGTAGGGAACCCACCTGCCCGCTTTTGATCACAGAAGTCTTCAGTGTTGTTTGTTGTGGTGTGAGAGCAGAGGAAATACAATTTGAGAGTTTTTCCCCAAACAGCCACTCAGCATGGAGGCTTTTGGCTTGACTAATTTTTGGTAAATTGACCTACAGCCCTTTTCACCTCCCCACCAGGTAAGACTCTGTGGCCTACAGGATAATGTTCAGACGTGTGAGCCTCGCATTCAGGATTCCCCATTAGTGCCCTCGTCTTCCACTGTATGTTCCCCTGACCGGCCCACACATACATGACATGCACCCTATTCTCAGCCCATAACTCACAGGGCCCCCCACCTCCCCTCCAGGCAGTGCTGCACTAGAGCTGGCTCTCAGGTGCACGGGAGTCCTGAGTGCCTCTCCTTCCAACTCCACCTTCAGTGATATCATCTTGGTAGCGTGTAATTAGCAAACACTGGCAAAGATTACAAATCAAACCCATCCCCTCTCACTCCCCACTCCCCCAGGTTGGTGCTGAAGCATTTGCCAGCATAGCAGCATTGCCTGCAGACAGCAAATCCTGTCCACCAGTCCCTGCCAACCGCTCAGAAAAGCCTTCCCTGATTCCAGGGGCGTCCAGTGATTGCTTCTTTCTCGGTGTTCACAATGTGTCCCTGCAAATGCTCATTTGGCAGCGGGCCATCAGGTATTTGAGAGTGTACTGCATACACCAGCGTGTGCATTCTCAGTGAAGACAATATTGCCCCATGGGGGACAAACATTGGTTCTTGGGGGACAAAACAACCTTAGCTATTGCAATGGTTTGTGGCTCTCCAAAGGGCCACAGCACATAAACAGATACACAGTACATCAGTGGTATTAAATTTCATGGCATAGGGGGACTAGGCGATTGGGGAAATAAAGTCAAAAAGGGCTCACTACGGGGCAGGCAGTGATAATGAAATAGGTTGAGAAACACTGCCCTAGTGTATACAACGTGCAAGCATGTGGGAGGCATCTGAATTTTATAGCACATTATCAGGGAAAATACTAAGCAATTTGCTAACATGATAGAATGAATGTGATTTTCTTTCTGTTCATGAACTACAATACACTGTGTGATAGAGACCCTGAAGACCTCGTGGGATGATGTGAAATTCCTCCTGCAGTTACACTAGCAGCACATGGGGCACTGAAAATGCATCATCACACTGCAAATGGGTAACATTTACACTTCAACCAGTGGAGGAGTGACCAGGAAGACCAGCACTGAGGGTGTAGGTGCTGCTTGGGAGGCAGGTGCTGGAAGGCAGAGCTGAGCTCAGGCACGCGGCTCTGCATCCAGGGGCGATGCTGTGTTTCCTTCCACTCGTGGAAGTAGTGGAGGATACCGCGTGGCCATGAAATAACAAAACTACTTCTGCATGGAAAACAGCCATCAGGGCCAGGCGTGGTGGCTCACGCCTGTAATCCCAGCACTCTGGGAGGCTGAGGCGGGCGGATCACTTGAAGTCAGGAGTTTGAGACCAGCCTGGCCAACATGGTGAAACCCTGTCTCTACTAAAAATACAAAATGAACCAGGCGTGGTGGCGGGCGCCTGCAGTTCCAGCTACTCAGGAGGCTGAGGCAGGAAAATTGTTTGAACCCAGGAGGCGGAGGTTGCAGTGAGCCAAGGTTGCACCACTGCACTCCAGCCTGGGTGACAGAGCAAGACTCTGTCTGAAAAAAAAAGAAGAAGAAAAAGAAAACAGCCAGCCATAAGGAGAGAGAAGGAGCTTCCAGAAGAGTTAAAAATTCAGCTGCAGCTGAAAGACCTACCTAGAAGATATATGATTCGGCCTGCCGTGGTGGCTCATACCTATAATCCCAGCACTTTGGGAGGCCAGGCAGGCGGATCACGATGTCAAGAGATTGAGACCATCCTGGCCAACATGGTGAAGCCCCATCTCTACTAAAATACAAAAATTAGCTGGGCGTGGTGGCGGCCACCTGTAATCCCAGCTACTTGGGAAGCGGAGGCAAGAGAATTGCTTGAATCCAGGAGACAGAGGTTGCAGTGAGCCAAGATCGTGCCACTGCACTCCAGCCTGGGTGACAGCATGAGACTCGGTCTCAAAAAAAAAAAAAAAAAAGATGTGATTCCCAGAGAAATGTCATTCTTGGAGGAAACAGAATCCTGGAGCAATCCTGGAAGCTGGGCATACCACTACTGTCATGTTTACAAACTGAGGATGCCTGAAGGTTTAGGGGAAGCCTTCCCAAATGCCAAGGGTCTGCTACTACCACTGCCAAGAACCCACACCACTGGGCATGCATGCCGTGGGCAGGAGCTCTCCAGGCGCACAGTACTCAGCACACATGTGACTGGACTTCACAGCACCTATCTGTGAAGAGAGTAGGGTGATGGTGAAGGGGGCCGCTGAGTGGGGTGCTGGGCTGCTCAGTTCTGTGGGTTCCCCAGGCCTCCTGGGGCCAGGACATGCTGGGCTATGCGATGCATCTGTCACCACCCCTGCCCTCCAGGAAATGACCAGTTTAAATACAAAAAGGGAGCATGTGACAGTGTTGGGTGGTGCCATGGGTAGTGTGGCACCCCTGGGCTACACAGCAACATTAGCCACACTGCACTAGGCTTCAGGCATTTTAAGAGACTGTGAGATTTTTAACATCATATACAATGGGCCTGATGTGGTGGCTCACGCCTGTAATCCCAGCACTTTGGGAGTCTGAGGCAGGAGGATCATTTGAGGTCAGGAGTTTGAGACCAGTCTGACCCACTTAGTGAAACCCCATTTCTACTAAAAATACAAAAATTAGCCACGTGTGTTGGCGGGCACCTGTAATCCCAGCTACTTGGGAGGCTAAGGCAGGTGAATTGCTAGAATCCAGGAGGCAGAGGTTGTAGTGAACAGACATTGCACCATTGCACTCCAGTCTGGGTAACAGAGCAAGACTCCATCTCAAAATAATAATAATAAATAATATACAATGTTTATTTATTATTTATTTATTTCTAGACAGGGTCTAGCTCTACTGCCCAGACTACAGTGTAATGGTGTGATTTTGGCTCACTGCAGGCTCAAGTGATCCTCCCACCTCAGCCTCCCAAGTACCTGAGACTACAGGTGCTCACCACCATGCTGGGCTAATTTTCGTATTTTTTGTAGAGATGAGGTCTTGCTATGTTCCCCAGGCTGGTCTCGAACTCCTGGGGTCAAGAGATCCTCCCTCCTTGGCCTTCCAAAAGTGTTGGGATTACAGGCATTAGCCACTGTGCTGGGCCTACAATGTTTACTTTATGCCCTGAAACTTGAGAACCTAACCTCCCGGATAGGATGGGTCCACACTTTCTGTGTATTTTCTCATTTAACCCTCATGACCACTCCCATGCCAGCAGGTAATGTATTATATCACCATTTCACCAAGATATAAACCAGTCCTGAGTGGTTACAGAAACACCTACCCATGGCACCACCCAACACTGTCACATACTCGCTTTTTGTATTTAACCTGGTCATTTCCTGGAGGGCAGGGATGGTGACAGATGCATCGCATAGCCCAGCACCTCCCGGCCCCAGGATGCCTGGGGAACCCACAGAACTGAGCAGCCCAGCACCTCGCTCAACAGCCCCCTTCACCATCACTCTCCTCTCTTCTCAGACAGGTGGAGTGAAGTTCAGTTAATTCCATAGCATTTTAGGAAGAAGCAGAGCCCACAGCACAAAGCCAGCCCATGCAAGAGCAATAAGGCCTGTGTGCAAGTCGAAGGCCACCAGCTTCTGTGCACAAGAGCTTTCTTGAATCAGTTCCAAAACTTAAGCATTAGCTGGGTCAGAAGTAACCATACCCAGAGAGCCACAAAGAGTCCCAAGGAATTTTGTTAAGGTATCTAAATAAAACCCCCTTACCTTCTGGCCAGCCCAAAGTCAATGATCTTAATCTGATGTCCTGTCTGATTGACGCACAATATGTTCTCCGGCTGGGAAAGAAAGAAGTCTGCTTAGCCCAAGCAATAGCTGAGGAGGTCTGCAGCTGCCACACTTGTCTATAGGCCTCCGTTTTCCAGCCTTCAAGGGACACGAATGGCTCAGGGCAGCCCTGCAAGGGCTGGATAGATAATGGAAATACATGAAGGGGCTGGTGAGACAATAAGGACTGGTGTGGAGTGTGGGGAACTGGAGGCTCCCAGCCTGTGTAAAGGGACAGCACTACCCAGTCCCAGACACTGGTCACCACGTAGGAGTGCAGGCACAATGCCAGAGTTTCTCAGTACTCAAGAGAAGCCGGGAATTCAGGGGTTTTTTGTTTGGTCAGTTTTGTTTTTAATTAAAAAAACAGAGATGGGGTCTCGCCATGTTGCCCAGGCTTGTCTCGAATTCCTGGGCTCAAGAGATCCTCCAGCCTCAGCCTCCCAAAGGGCTGGGCTTACAGGTGTGAGCCACCATGCCCAGCTAGGAATTCAGGTTTTTATGTCAAAATTCCATGCTTTTAAATGTTAACAACTAAATGAAATCTAAACTCACGTCTCAGAGCCCAACAGAATACCTCTGTTATGTATAATTGGCCCATGAGCTGCTTGTATGGGACTACTGGTTTGGGGCTGGGTTCCCAACCCTGGCTGTACATTGGAATCATCAGGGGAGCTTTTAAAATGCCAATGTTATACTGGAATGCTAAGAGAATTTAAAAAAAAGAATAAGAAAAAGTCCCAGTGTCCAGGCCTCAATCCTGACCAATTACATCAGAACCTCTGGGGTGAGACCAAAGCATCACTGGTTGGTTAAGGAGAGCAGAGCTGCTGAATGTCCACCTGCCATTCTGCAGTGACAGCTGTGGCCCATGGCATGAGGGTGGCAGCCTTGGCATGCCTCTCCTCTTATGGCATTTGGATCAGCTCTGAGGCCCTGAGGGAGTCTGGAAGGATGCTCGCTGCTCATGCATGACAAATTTGGGGGTATGTGTGTTGGGGGCTTGAGGACAGAAGCTGAGTGAAGATGTAGGGCTTATGATAGACAGGACTTGCAGACCCAGGATCCAGTGCCTGAGGCCCAGGGGCTCATTACCTGGTTCTGTAGCCCAAGATGAGTCCCTCCCCATTCCTGAAGACTCAATGTCTCCATATGTAAAACGGATGTAATAACCTCTTCATGTCTGTTCCCCCAGAGGGTGTGAGGATAAAATGACATAACATGCATGAAACACTTTACAGCTTCCAAAGCAAATGTCAGCTACTGTTTCTCCCAACGGAAGTTTTCATTGTTATTTATGTTACAATGGGGTTGTACCATTCCTCAGATAGGTGCAAGAGAATGGTGTTTAAAAATCTCTGTCTTCTATATAAGATCTAGAATAACACTGTCCAATAAAAATATAATGTGAGCCACATATATAGTAATTTAAAGTTTTCTAGTATGCACATTTAAAAAGGTCAAAAGAAACAGGTGAACTTAAATTTTAGAACATTATAAGTAATACAAATAATACTAATTTTTACCATAAAACTCACCTTTTTTTGGGGTGGGGGTGGGGACAGTATTTCACTCTTGTCACCCAGGCTGGAGGGCAGTGACACGATCTCGGCTCACTGCAACCTCTGCCTCCCAGGTTCAAGTGATTCTCCTGCCTTAGCCTCCCGAGTAGCTGGGATTACAGGCATGGGCCACCACACCCAGCAAATTTGTTTGTATTTTTAGTTGAGACGTGGTTTCACCATGTTGGCCAGGCTGGTCTCAAACTCCCGACCTCAGGTGATCTGCCTGCCTCAGCCTCCCAAAGTACTGGGATCACAGGCGTGAGCCATCTCACCCATCCGGAACTCACCATTTTAAAGTGTGCAATTCAATGATTTTTAGTATATTCACAGAGTTGTGTAATGATATCACTATCTAATTTTGGAACATTTTCATCACCTCAAAAAAAAAAAAAACCATACCCATCATCAGTCCCTGTCCATTCTCCCCTCACTTCCCACCCCATGGCAATCATTAATGTATTCTCTTTCTCTGTGGATTTGCCTATTCTGGACATTTCATATAAATGGAATCATAAAACATATGGCCTTTTGTGTCTGATTTCTTTCACTTACCAGAATGTTTTCAAGGTTTATCCGTGTTGTGTAGCAGGTATCAGCACTTCATTCCTTTTCATGGCTAAATAATATTCCACTGTATGGATTAGACCATATTTTGTTTATCCATTAACTAATAAAATTAATGAGTATCTGGGTTGTTTACACTTTTGACTATTATAAATAATGCTGCTAAAACCATTTGTGTACAAGTTTTTGTGTGAACTTATGTTTTAATTCTCTTAGGGGTATAGCTAGGAGTAAAACTGCTGGGTTATATGGTAATTCTATGTTTAGCATTTTTAGGAACTGCCAAACTTTTTGAAAAGTGAATGCACGTTTTACAACCCCACCAGTAATGTATGAGGGTTCCAATTTTCCCATATCCTAGCTAATGCTTTTTTTTTTGAGATGGGGTTTCGCTCTTGTCGCCCAGGCTGGAGTGCAGTGCCTTGATTCCACTCACTGCAACTTCCGCCTCCCAGGTTCAAGTGATTCCCCTGCCTCAGCCTCCCGAGTAGCTGGGATTACAGGCATGCGCCACGACACCCAGATAATTTTGTATTTTTAGTAGATACGGGGCTTCTCCATGTTGGTCAGGCTGGTCTCAAACTCCAGACCTCAGGTGATCTGCCTGCCTTGGCCTCTCAAAGTGCTGGGATTACAGGCATGAGCCACCGCGCCCAGCCTTTAACACTTTTTATTGTCTGTCATTTTTACTTTTTATTGTAGTCAGTCTAGTGGATATGAAATAGTATCTCATTCTGATTTTGATTTACAATTCCCTAGTGACTAATGATGCTGAAAATCATTTCATGTGCTTAGTGGCAATTGTATGTTTTCATTGGATAAATATCTATTCAAATCCTTTGACCATTTTTTAATTGGGTTATTTCTTTCTATTGTTGAGTTATAAGAGTTTGTTACATGTTGTAGATACAAATGCTTTACCTGATACATGATTTGGAAATATTTTCTCCCATTCTGTGAGCTATTATTTTACTTTTCTCATGGTATCCTTTGAAGTATGAGATTTTTGTCATTTTGATGAAGTCTAATTTATCTCTTTTTTTTAACTATGTTTTTAGTGTCATATCTAAGAAACCATTGCCTAATCCAAGGTCATAAGAATTTATTACTATGTTTTCTTCTAACAATTTTATAGTTTTAGCTCTTACATTTAAGTCTACAATCCATTTTGAATTAATTTTTGTATATGGTGTGAGGTAAGGGTCCAACTTCATTCTTTTACATGTAGCTCCCTAGCATGGGGTCCCAGCACAATTGTTGAAAAGACTATAATTTTCCCATTGAATTGTCATGGCACCATCATCACAAATCAATTGACCATAAATGTAATGGTTTATTTCTAGACCCTCAAGTGTATTAATTTGATGCACATATCTAACCTTATATCAGTAATACACTGTTTTGGTTTCTGTAGCATTGTAGAAAGTTTTGAAATTAGGAAAAGTTAGTCCTCCAAATTTGTTCTTTTTCAAGATTGTTTTTGTTATTCTAGGTCCCTTGAATTCCCATCTGAATTTTAGGATTTCATTAATATCTGGAAAGAAGCCAGCTATGACTTTGATAAGGATTATGTTGAACCTGTAGATCAATGGGGGAGTATTGTCACCTTAACAATATTACATTTTCCAATCCATGACCATGGGATGCCTTTCCATTTGTTTAGGTCTTTGAATTATCTTAACATTTTGTTGTAGTTTTCAGAGAATGTCTTGCACTTATTTTGTTAATTTTTTTCTAAGTATTTTACTCTTTTGATACTGTCACAAATGAAATTATTTTCTTGATTTGATTTACAGATTGTTCAGTCCCAGTATTTAGAAATACAATTGATTTTTGTATATTTGTCTTGTATACTGCAACCTTGATGAATTTATTAATCCTAATAGTTTCCTCTCTTTAAGATTTTTTATATACAAGAGCATGTCATCTGCAAATAGAGACAGTTTTACTTCCTTCCCAATCTGAATGTCTTTTATTTATTTTCTTGCCTAATTGCCCTAGTGATAGCCTCCAGTAAAATGTTTAACACAAGTGGCAAGAACAGATATCCTTGTCTTATTCCTGATTTCAAGGAGAAAACATTCAGTCTCCTACTACAAACTATAGTGTTAGCTGTGGATTTTTCACAGGTGGCCTTTATCAGGTTGAGGAAGTTCTGTTCCTCATTTATTATTTTCATCATGAAAAATTTTTGGATTTTGTCAATTATTTTTTCTACATCTATTAAAATAATGACATGATTTCATCCTTTATTCTATTAATATGGCACATTATGTTGATTGATTTTCATATGTTAAACCAATCTTGCATTCTTGGGATAAATTCCACTTTGTCATGTATATAATCCTTTTTATATGTTTTATTCAGTTTGCTAACATTTTATTGAGAATTTTTGCATCTATATCCATAAGGGATTTTGGAATTTTGGTCTGTAGCCCCCTTTCCTCGTGATGTCATTGATTTTGGTATCAGGATAAGATTAGCCTCATAAAATGAGAAGGAAGCGTTCCCTCCTCTTCTATTTTTGGAAGAATTTGTAAAGGTGTTAATTCTTCTTTAAACATTTGGTTTTTATTGCATTTGCTTTTGGGTTCTTGCTCATGAAATCCTTGCCTAAGCCAATGTCTAGAAGGGTTTTTCCAATGTTATCTTCTAGAATTTTTAGTTTCAGGCCTTGGATTTAAGTCCTTGATCCATCTTGAGTTGATTTTTGTATAAGGTGAGAGATGAGGATCCAGTTTCATTTTCCTACATGTGGCTAGCCAATTATCCCAGCACCATTTGTTGAATAGGGTGTCATTTCCTCACTTAATGTTTTTGTTTGCTTTGTCAGTCAGTTGGCTGTAAGTATTAGGGTTTATTTCTCGGTTCTCGATTATGTTCCATTGGTCTATGTGCCTATTTTTATGACAGTACCATATACTACTCAGCCATAAAAAGGAATGAATTAATGGCATTTGCAGCCATCTGGGCCAGATGTGGTGGCTCATGCCTGTAATCCCAGCACTTTGGGAGGCTGAGGAAGGATTGCTTGAGTCCAGGAGTTCAAGCCCAGCCTGGGCAACATGGTGAATCCTTGTCTCTATACAAAATACAAAAATTAGCCGAGTGTGGTGGCACGCGCCTGTAGTCCTAGCTACTTGGGAGACTGAGGATCACTTAAGCCTGGGAGGTCCAGGCTGCGGTGAGCTATGATGGCACCACTGCACTCCAGCCTGGGCAACAGAGAGAGGCCCTGTCTCCAAAAAGAAAGAGAGGAGAGAGGAGAGAAAACAGAGGAGAGAAAGAGAGAGAGAGAAAAGAGAGAGAGAAAGAAAAAGAAAGAAAGAGAAAGAAAGAAAGAAAAGAAAGAGAAAGAAAGAAAAGAAAGAGAGAGAAAGAAAAGAAAGAGAGAGAAAGAAAGAAAGAAAAGAAAGAGAGAAGGGGAGGGAGGGAAGAATGCATCGTAGGATCTCCTTTTGTGTGTCTGTGAGTCATGCCAGCTTGCTCACAGAGAAGTCCCTTCAGCACGGAGGCCTGGCGGGAGGAACTTTCACTGTGTATTTTACACACTACTCTGTTGTCTATATTTGTTACCAAAAGCCTATGTTCCCTTTTGAACTTTAAAAAAAACTAATCTTAAAGGTATTTTTAAAGAAGAAAAGCTCATTGTTTCACTTAATCTTCAAATAATACTCAAAGAGGTACAATTATCCAGATGGAAGAACTACAGCCCCAAGAGGCAGCAAGAGTGGCCTGTCCCAGACTTCAGAACTACAAAATGACAGAGAGCCAGGAATGGAAGCCGGGACTGTCTGTGGACAGAGCTCTCAATGGTGAGAGCACGCCAGGGGCTAGGGCACCAGGGGCCCGTACCGCATGCCCAGGGCAGAACCCACCTTGAGGTCCAGGTGCAGGATGTAGTGCTGGTGCAGGTAATGCACGCCCTCGCAGATCTGCCTGGTGAACAGGACCACATCCAGCTCAGTCAGGTGGTACTTCTCGTCTGTGATCCGGTCGAAGAGCTCACCCCCATCCACGCTGCCAGAGCAAAGGGAGAGGCAGGCACCAGCCTAAGCAAGGCTCTTCAGGGCTTGTCCACTGTCATCACGGGGCCAAAAGAGGCCAGCCCGGGTAGGCCCACCGTCACACCCCATGGGTCACAGGGCTGCTGCCACTGCCCTTGGGTTTTTTGTGCGTTTTGTTTTTAGACAGAGTCTCACCCTGTTGCCCAGGCTGGAGTGCAGTGGCATGATCTCTGCTCACTGCAACCTCCGTCTCCTGGGTTCAAGTGATTCTCCTGCCTCAGCTTTCCAAGTAGCTGGGATTATAGGTGCTCACCACCACACCTGGCTAATTTTTGTATTTTTAATAAAGACAGGGTTTCACCATGTTGGTCAGGCTTGTCTCGAACTCCTGACCCCACGTGATCCACCCACCTCGGCCTCCGCCTCCCAAAGTGCTGAGATTACAGGCGTGAGCCACCCTGCCGGGCCTGCCATTGGGGTTTTATTGGGACCTTTGCTCCAGTCCACTCCCAGCAAAGATTAGGGGTGGTAAAAAGGAAGTGACAGGTCAAAGGGAAGAGGGGATGGCCATCAGTGTTGATGATCCAGGCACGCTCTGGATGATCCTGACCAGGGCTGCAAACTCATTCGCCTATGGAGGCCAACTTGGACCTTTGTGGCATAAGCCTAAATGGGCCAATAAGGCCACACGTGAAGCAAACATGTTCTGAAGACACACAGTCTTTTGCTTATCTTTTCTTTTTCCACTTTCAATAAGGACATGACATGACAAACGTTTTACTCTCTTCAGCTCGGCCTGTAAGGAAGACAGCAACACAAGCACAAATATGAACGGCCTCTGAGCCCTTGGCCCCAGCGCTGGGGCGGTTGGGAGTGGTGGGGATTGTGGCAAAGGAAGCCTGGTCACCCTGTATACAAATGGCAACCCCTGGGAGCTCCCACACATCATTTCCACCTGGAAAGGCAGGCCCGGCATTTACTACATCTTTTACGTTTTCAAGAAAAGCCAGATACCTAGGTTTTAATGTGAAGCTTCCTAATTTCCAATGGTTAACAACAAATTCCACATTACTAAAAACAGGCAGAGGGTGGCTCACACCTATAATCCCAGCACTTTGGGAAGCTGAGGCAGGAGTATCGCTTGAGTTTAGGAGTTCAAGACCAGCCTGGGTGACATACCAAGACCTCATCTCTACAAAAAAATTTAAAAATTAGCTGGGCATTGTGGCACATGCCTGTGGTCACAGCTTCATGGGAGGCTACAGTGGGAGGATCACTGGAGTCTGGGAGTTCAAGGCTGCAGTGAGCTGTGATCACACTACTGCACTCCAACCTAAGCGACAGAGTAAGACCTTGTCTCTAAAAGAAGTTTCAATTTAATTTAATTTTCAAAAAATTACTGCAAATAGTATAGGTCAATTGACATACATATACCTGCAGGTCAAATCAGGCTCACTGGCCACTGGTTTGTGACAAAGTTGCTTTGTCCTCCATATTCCATATTGGAGGTCAAATAGCCAAGCCAGAGAAGACAGGATGACACAACCCTGGACATGCCAGGAAGGGGAAAGGACAGAGAGGGCTTTGCCTCGAATGAAGGCTCTAAGCCCCAGCGCTGAGCCCTGGCTTGAGACGAGGCGGCCGCCCCACCTCTGATACTCACTACTCCATGACGAGGGTGCAGCTGTGCTTGCTCTCGAAGGCGTCATAGAGCTGGATCAGGTTCACGTGGCTGAGCTGGTTCATGATGTTGATCTCGTTCTTCACATCCTCCTTGGGGGAACCAGAGGACAGAGGGATTTCCAAGCGAATGAGTCAGGAAGAGGAGCCAGCTGACCTCTCAAGATAGACACAAAACTCTTCATCCTTCCTTAGTTTCCTATTCTCACACCAGGTCTCCCTGACTCAACACCCAAACCAGATTCTACAACACAAAGGGCCTGAGTGTGACCCACTCATCTCACAGACAGGAAACCTAAGGCCCAACAAGGACAGGACCTTTTTGCCCCAGGTCCCACAGGCAGCTCTACAGAGCTGCGCCTGGACACCTGCGCATGGTGGGTGGGTCTGGACCCAGGGCTGTGAAGGGGACTTCCTGACTAGAGGGTGGGAATCCTGGAAAAGAGCAGGAATAAGTAGCATTTCCAGCTCAGCATGGGAGCCTGGGGGCCCTAAGGGAAGGAAAGGAATCCTGAGGCTGGCCACAGGGACCTGGCCCAGGCAGATGCCTCACCCGGTCCTTGGCGCTCTTCATTTTGATGATCTTGGCAGCCAGTGGGAGGCCTGTGGACTTCTCTGTGCACCTGTGGACCTGGCCAAACCGACCCCTGCAAAGACATAGCCACATGGCAGGCTGAGAGCCCAGAGGCTCATCCCACACCCATCCCTGGACTTCTGGGTCCGACTCCTCCACACACAGGCCATGTGGACCATCCTACATCCCAGAGTGCAGCCTGTCATCACCCCAAAACCCTGCTGGCTATCCTGAAACCTGCAAAGCAACTCTTCACCCCACACTACCCAGGCCATTCCGCATCCCAGGGAACATCCCCTCATCCCACACCACTGAGGCCATCCTGCACCCGAAGGAACATCCCCCTCACCCCACACCACCCGGGACATCCTGCACCCCAGGGAACATCCCCTCACCCCACACCACCCAGGCCATCCTGCACCCCAGGGAACAACCCCTCACCCCACACCACCTGGGCTATCCACCCTAAAGAAGCTTCTCCTCATCCCACCTCATGTCGGCTTTCTGGCCACCTCCAGGCTGTGCCTCCCATACCCACAGGATGCCTGCTCTCCTGAGCCTCCCCTCCCCGATGCCACGTGGGCTCTCCTGTCCTCTCAAGCTATTCTCTTTCCCCCACTCTGTGGGCCACCATGCACCCCATGCTGTATGGGATGTCCCACCCCAGCCTTGGCTCCATCAGCTCGAGAGAGAGTCATCCTGCAGCACCCACCCCAGTTCTCCAGGTGGTCCCGACCCCGCCCCGTGACTCCTGCTCTAAGCCCCCCTACCAAGGCAGATGCCCACCTACCCTCCCAAGACTTCGTGCTGGCACACCTCGTAACCCGCCGAGATGGAGGTCTCCTTGACGCTCACTACCCGGTGTTCAAAAGGAGCTGGCGGGGCCGGACTGTCATCTGCTCAAGAGGAATAAGGACCCATGAGCCTCCTCTGTGCAGCCCACACCTCTCGGTCACCTGTGCCAGACCCACTTAGCTTCCCTTGGTCCACCAGGCCCTACGTACAGCCCTGGAATTTGAAACCTTTTCTCCAAACCATCTCAGTAGAGCCATCCATTTGGCAGAGAAGGGAGCTGAATGTCAGAGAGATGAGGTGACCACCGAGGTCACACAGGGAGCCTGTGACAGACAGCACTCAAACCCAGGTCTCCCGGCACCCAGGACAGTGCCCTTGGCAAGGCCGAGAAGTTCTATCCAGTCTGTTCATGAGGTCTAGAAGGCAATCCTAGTGGATCTGCGTGGCCCGCAGGAAACAGAGGGCCCACGTGGACAAGGTGATGGGGCAGTTAGTGACACCACTATTTTTAAAGGGACTGTAAAGTCAGGGCTGTGGAAACTCGCGAGGGTGTTATGAGAGGGAGGCAGGTGGAAAAATAAACATCCACCCTCTCTCCTCTCACCCTCCATCTCCTGCCAGCTGAGCCCAACCAGAAGCTCAGCATGACAGCCCGTGATGGAGCCAGGGGGGCAGGCCTTGGGGGCACAGGATTGGGGAGGGGGTGGACAGGGGATCTGTCTGCAAGGGAAACAGACGACGGCCAGCACTTGGAAAGGTTTGCTTTGTTTGTTTGTTTGTTTTTTAATGGTTTAGGGTTGTTTTATTTTAATCTTGTCCTTCAGAGGTGATATGAATATTTAGAAATGTTACAGGAAATAGACTAAATGAATAAAACAGAAGCTAGAACACACAGCAAGTGCAGTGGTGTGAACCGGTTGTGCACCAAGGGCTGGAAGGAAGTCGGCTCGGGCTGGCGTTTGTTCAGGGATCGCCATGGGAGCACTCTGCCTGCTCTCCAACTACCGGGAACACTGACAGCGGTCCGTGGACAGTTATCAGACCAAGGAGGGTGTGACCCTAGGGCTGGAGGGGTTGAGGGCTTTTAGAACAGAAGAACACACCCTGGGTCACTAGCCCGGGTGGGTGGGAATGGCTGACAGTGGTCACAGACACCAATTCAGGTCTTCGCTTTTTAACAGAAGCCTTCTCTCTCTCAATCCAAAATGAGACTCATGGTGGCAAGCTCAGGCAGACAGGTGGCAGTAAGAAATCTCCCCAGTGGCCAGGCACAGCGGCTCATGCCTGCAATCCCAAAGCTCTGGGAAGCCGAGGCTGGAGGATCACTTGAACCCAGGTCAAGCCTGCAGGGGACTATGATCGTGCCACTGGACTCCAGCCTGGGCAACAGAGCAAGACCCTGTCTCCAAAAAAAGAAATGTACTCAGGTGGGCCACACGTGTCCCCTCTCCCTTACCTCTGCAGCCAGCCCAAGTTCAGGACCTGCATCTTTGCGCCTTGGTCTCCAGCCCCAGGATGTACCTGGAGATGTTCCCGACTCTTGGACGCCCCCAGACTCACATGATCTACCCCTGGAAGCTACAGGAAGACTCCCCAGGAGTAGGGGCTCCAAACTCCCTCCCCTCAGGGCTCGTGTCTAGCTAGGCAACAGCCCCACTTACCCAGAACCACGCTGCCAGCCTCGGTACCTGGGGGTGTCCTCCTTACTGCTTCGGCTCTGCCCAGAGCCCTGGCTGCACAGTCCTGCTCAGGCTCAGGGTTTCCCGCCCCTGGGCCTTTGCCCTGCTGCAGACCCAGGGCCCCAACCACGTGGTCGTTGTCATCGCTCCTGGCCAAGCCTGGTCTCGTGCCAGTCTCAGCCCCAGCCCTTTGCTCTTCCTCTGCCTTCACTCCCCCGGGGCTGCTGCTCTCCTGCAGCAGGGAGAGCTCTCTGGCTCCTTCAGGGGTCTGTTCTCCGGGCTCAGTCCCAGGGACTTGGAGGCAGCGCCCGGTCCCAGGTGGGCCCTGCTCCCCTGGCTGGGCAGCTGCTGGAGCCTCTGTGGTGAGGGTGGGTCCAAGGCTGCCCCTGCCTGTCACCAGCATCTCCCCCGGAGTATCCATCTCTTGTATGTGGATGGAGATCCTTGGGTGGAGAGAAACATGGTGCTGAGGTTAGAGGCAAGGACTCTGGAGTCAGAACAGACGTGGGTTCCAATGCCCACTGCTGCCATCATTGACAATGGCCCTGGGGCCCTCCTAGACAGGACACGAGGGCAGGAGCTGGCTTCAGTGGCAGTTGGTGCCATCAGCTCCCAGGATGCCACCAGATGAGGGTCCTGGGAAGCTTGAGAATGGACAGAGGTGAGGACCATACACCCCTGAGAACCTGCTTCTGTCCCAGGAGAACTGAGGCTTGTAGGCGGGAGGCCCGGGTCCCTCTACCTTACCCTGGGTCCAGTTTCCCTTTCACTTAAATGAAGAGAAGGAGAAACCAACTCAAATATCACACTGGAAGCCCCAGATCAGAAGTATTTGTTTAAAATCAGTCAATTCCAGTTGGGTACAGTGGCTCACAACTGTAATCCCAGTGCTTTGGGAGGCCAAGGTGGGAGGATCGCTGGAGGCCAGGAGTTTGAGACCAGCCTGGGCAACACAGCAAGACCCCATCTCTACAAAAAATAATTTTAAAAAACTTGGCCAGGAGTGGTGGTCCCAGATACTCTGGAGGCTGAGGCAAAAGGATTGCTTAAACCCAGGAGATGGAGGCTACAGTGAGCTATGATCATACCACTGCACTCCAGTCTGGGCGACAGAGTGAGAGACCCTATCTCAAAAACTAAAATAAAATAAAATCAGGCAATTCTCATAAAAGACTAGACTTTCTGTTCATCTTGAACAAACAGAAGAGCTGGCTGTGCTGGGTCCATGTGCCCACGTGGTTGAGGAACAGCTCTCCACCTCAGCACAGACCCTGCGCACCCTGGCAATGCCCCAGCTCACTTCACTCATTTTCACTGCCCAGACTCTGCAATACTAGGGTTTGTGAGCCCTGATGGAGGTGGGAAAGGCCCTCTGAGCCCCGACCTCTAGAAGGAAGGACCCTGATCCTGGCAGTCAAGTCACCCAGGAATCCAAACCCTCCCTCTCTGAGTCTCCCCTACTCTGGCTGCCTCTTGGTGGGGCTTCTTTTTGCTGGGCCACAATCCCACAGCACGGGGTCTATGTGTGTCAGTGGGTGAGGGTGACAGTGTGTGGCAGGGACTGAGTCTCAGCAGGGAGGCAGGTGGCCTCGATTCTGGGCTTAGCTCTGCCAGCAGGTTGCTGGACAGCTTTGGATAAGCCTGGCCTCAGTTCTCTCTTTTGTCTTCAGGGACAGTGATACCTTACAGATGCACCAAGAGTCAACCAAGAGAGGAAGGCACAAATGCAGGGGTTCAAAAGGGCTAAAATGGCGCAACTGCTGTGGAAAACTGGAGGCTCTTCAGAAATTAAAAGTAGGATTACCGCATGTTTCAGCAACTCCATTTCTGGGTATATATCGCAGAGAATCCAAAGCAGGGTCTCCAAGAGACATCTGTACACTGATAACTGTAGCAGCATTACTCACAACAGCCAAAAGGTGGAAGCAACCCAAATGCCCAGTGACGGATAATAGACAGAAGGTGGTGTCTACGCATTATACAGCACAGAATACTATTCAGCCTTAAAGAGGAGGGGCGTTCTGACACACACTACAGCATCAATTGACCCTGAGGACACTGTGCTCAGTGAA
This sequence comes from Nomascus leucogenys, assembly GCF_006542625.1. Classification (NCBI taxonomy): domain Eukaryota; kingdom Metazoa; phylum Chordata; class Mammalia; order Primates; family Hylobatidae; genus Nomascus; species Nomascus leucogenys. Next base: position 73,593,743 of record NC_044382.1, on the reverse strand, counting down.
ATGAGCCAGGCACAAAAAGGCAAATCCTGTGGCCAGGTGCAGTGGCTCACATCTGCAATCCCAGCACTTTGGGAGGCCAAGGAGGATGGATCACCTGAGATCAGGAGTTTGATACCAGACTGGCCAACATGGAGAAAACCCATCTCTACTAAAAATACAAAAATTAGCTGAGTGTGGTGGCACGTGCCTGTAGTCCCAGCTACTTGGGAGGCTGAGGCAGGAGAATCGCTAATCACTTGAACCCAGGAGGTGGAGTTTGCAGTGAGCTGAGATCATGCCACTGCACTCCAGCCTGGGTGACACAGTGAGACTCCGTCTCAAAAAAAAAAAAAAAAAGACAAATCCTGTATGATTCCACTGATATGAAGACCCTCAAATACTCAGATTCACGGAGACAGAAAGTACAATAGTGGCTGTCAAGGGCTGAGGGGCAGGAGGTGTTATTTAGTGGATGATGAATCTCAGTTTTGCTAGAGGGAAACGTCCTGGAGATCTGTCTCACAACAACGTGAATATACTTAACACTACTGACTGTACACTTTTAAAAGGTTAAGATGGGGCTGGGCACTGTGGCTCACACTTGTAATCCCAGCACTTTGGGAGGCTGAGGCAGGAGGATCACTTGAGGCCAGGAGTTCGAGACCAGCCTGAGCAACATAGTGGGACCTGTCTCTACAAAAAAATAAAAAATTAACCAGGCATGGTGGCACATGCCTGAGATGGGAGGATCACTTGAGCCCGAAAAGTGGAGGCTGAAGTGAGCCGAGATGGCACCACTGCACTCCAGCCTCGGTGACAGAGTGAGACCTTGTCTCAAAAAAAAAAAAAAAAAAAAAAAAGGAGGGGGGTGGTGCTAAGATGTTAAATTTACATTATGTGGTTTTTATCCCTATTTATTTATTTATTTATTTGCGACAAAGTCTCGGTCTTGTCCCCTAGGCTGGAGTGCAATGGCACGATCTCGGCTCACTGCAGGCTCCGCCCCCCGGGGGTTCCCGCCATTCTCCTGCCTCAGCCTCCGGAGTAGCTGGGACTACAGGCGCTCGCCACGTCGCCCGGCTAATTTTTTTGTATTTTTAGTAGAGACGGGGTTTCACTGTGTTAGCCAGGATGGTCTCGATATCCTGACCTCGTGATCCGCCCGCCTCGGCCTCCCAGAGTGCTGGGATTACAGGCGTGAGCCACCGCGCCCGGCCTCATTATGTGGTTTTTATCCCTATTTATTTATTTATTTATTTGCGACAAAGTCTCGGTCTTGTCCCCTAGGCTGGAGTGCAATGGCACGACCTCGGCTCACCGCCACCTCCGCCTCCCAGGTTCAAGCGATTCTCCTGCCTCAGTCTCCTGAGTAGCTGAGATTACAGGTGCCCGCCACCACGCCCAGCTAATTTTTGTATTCTTAGTAGAGACAGGGTTTCACCATGTTGGCCAGGCTGGTCTTGAACTCTTTACCTCAGGTGATCCCAAAGTGCTGAGATTACAAGCGTGAGCCACTGTGCCTGGACAGTTTTTATCCCAATTTTTTAAAAGAAAACAGTGAAGCCTTTCTCCAGCAGCTGAAGGCCCCGTCCCTGTGTCTGAGCTGCTGGACCTCTCTGATACACCTGTCCCTAGGTGCGTGTGACTCACTGGGTGGGAGGTAGAAATCCTTCCAACACTGTGCCTTGGGACTGGGCATGGTTCAGTAATGACAGGTAGGAAGGGAAGTGTGGCATCCATGGCAAGCCATTCCAAATCTAACTCAGGCCTCCTGCCAGACCAAGGGACACAGGAAACTGCTGCCAGTCAATGGTCAGCTGAGAAGGCCAGCAGTCATGACTTCCCTTTGGGTCTTCACTTCCAGGGGCATGGAGTGAAGACCCTAAAGGCACTTAGAAGCAGCTCCTGCCACCTTCAGTACCCAAAGCTGTCTACCCACCATGTGGCAGACTCACGGCAGGCAGTGCTGACCAGTTCCAGCTCAGTGCCTCAGTAGTCATGGCCTCAGGATCCTCTGGGTTTGTTTGTTGTTGTTGTTGTTTGTTTGAAATAGGGTCTCACTTTGTCTCCCAGGCTGGAGTGCAATGGTGTGATCATAACTCACTACAGCCTCAACCTCCTGGGCTCAAGTGATCCTCCCACCTCAGCCTCCCCAGTAGCATGCATGGATTACAGGTGCACGCCACCATGCCCACGGTAGCCCAGCTAATTTTTGTAGAGATAGGGTCTTGCTTTGTTGCCCAGGCTGGCCTCAAGCTCCTGGGCTCAAGCAATCCTCCTGCCTCAGCCTCTCACAGTGCTGGGATCAAGGCATGAGCCACAGGGCCCAGCAGGATCCTCTGCACAGGCAGCCATGGCCCGTCAGAGCTGATACTTGACTTCGAACCTATTTTCCTCAAAATACACCCATGTCTGAGGTGAGGAAGGGCAGGTAGTGATCTCCTCACTTCCTGAGGCCGCTGCAGGTCTGCTGGGCCTGAATTCAGCCAAGGGTTGAACCTGAGATACAGAACTTTTCTTCTCTCTCAGTGTCTTTTGAGGTCCCTAACAACTTCACAGACAGTTCACCCCCAGCCCCAGATTCCACATTTAGTGTCCTGGTTCCGATCCCGAGATGCCTGCCAGGAACCCCTTCCTCCAGCCTGTGAGGCCTCCTGGGAGGCTCCCATTTCCTCCTAGAACCAAGTCTGACAAATGATCTGGGTTTCTCTGCCTGTCACCACAGCAAACACAGACACCAGATCCACTCCCTGAGCCAGGCCTGGGTTCTCCATGACAGGTCAGGGCCACCCCGGGCAGGCGCAGAAGATGCTAGGAAACACCACGTCCCTCCGAGAGAAGCCCGGGGGCACAGCGCCCTTCAGCAGAGCTGCTCTGGGGACCGGGATGTGCTGGGGAGGGCATGAGAGTCTGCAGGTTCTTTACTCTGCTACGGACCTCTGCCGAGAGCAGGTCCTCAGGCTGCGTTCTAGGGGCAGGGCAGCTGCCACGACTCCACCTCCAGGACTTCCGCGTGAGCCTCCCGAAAGCCCCTGGGGCTGACTCAGCCTGCACCCCTCTCACATTCCTGAGGGCCCTGTCCTTCTCTCCCCGCCATGTTATTTAGAACTTAATTAAATGCCGACTTGAGGAAGCAGGATGGTGCAGTGATTGGGGCACAGGTTCCGGAATCCGGTAACCCGGATTCAGATCCCAACTCTATGAATTCCTAGCTGTGGGGCCCTGGGCACTGGGAGCCTAAGTATTCTCATCAATGAAATGGGGATGACAATCACATTCACCTCCTGCGGATGGCTTGAGAATAAAAGGTGAACCCGGTGAAATGCCCAGCCAATGGCCAGCCCGGGGGCAGGTGCTCCGTGAGCCCCATCTTTTAGCTACTGTTAGTACTGATCTAAGAGCTAGTGATTCTCAACCCTGTTCCCCACTAGAACCACCTGGGGAGCATGTAAAAAAAAAATCTAATTCCTGAGACCAATTCAATTGAATCCAGACCAATTCAATCAACATCTCCAGGCATCTTTATTTTCCAAACTCCCCCCAGTTATTTCTAGTGGGCAGCCGGTGAGCAGTGGTACTCTAAGCTCCCAGAGGCAAGGCCCAGGCCTCCTCCCCATTCCCCTCGCAAGAACAGCCCAGGAACACGTATGCAGTGGATGCTGCCCACGGCCGAGCTCCAGCGAGGGGCTGCAGTCCATCCCCTCCCTCGCCCAGCCTGTAAGAGCTCCCCTTACCTTGGAGGTGTTTCTCCACCACTGTGGGCTGCCCTGGCCTGGGCTGGCAGCCCTGGAGGCCCTGGGCACTGAGGGCCAGGCCCTGGAGTCAGCCTCGTGCCTTCCTCTAAGGGCTCAGGGTCAGGCCTGCTGGACGATGCTCCTTGTCCTGCACCTGGTGCAACCTCCAGGCTCGAGGAGACCACATTGACCCTGCCGGGTACTGGAGCCAATTCCAGGCCAGTCCTGAGGTTCTCGCTGGGTGTCTCAGGAGCCTTGGCTTCCACCTTTGTGGGCAGGGGCAGGTGGCCGGGGAATGCCTGGGCTGGGCCAGGAACACCATCTCCCTGGCCTGGTGAGACCACTGCCTGGGCGGGGTCAGCTCCCAGCCCTGATGCTCTGACGGGGGGCAGCCTCTCCACTGTCCCCTCCAGCACGTCCGCCTTCTGGCTCTCTACAGGAAAACAGGCAGGACAAAAATGCACTCCCATGTGTAGGAGTCTGCCACAAAGATACTGCAAGGAATCTGCACAAGGCCATTCAGTGCTCAGGTTTATAATAGCCAAAGACTGGAAGCAACCCAAATGAAAGGGGCTGGTTGACTAAACCATGATGCATCCAACAAGGAGTGTGGCACAGCCGTGAAAAAGGAGAAATTAATATCTCTATGGAAGCCTAGGCAACACAATGAAAGCTTGCCTCTACTAAAAATAAAAATTTTTAAATGAGTTGGGCATGGTCACATGTGCCTGCAATCCCAGCTACTTGGGAGGCTGAGGCAGGAGGATTGAGCACAGTAGATAGAGGCTGCAGTGAGTCATATTCACGCCACTTGCACTCCAGCCTGGGCAACAGAGTGAGACCCTGTCTCAAAAAAACAATCTCTAAGCACAGCTATGGAGTGATCTCTGGATATACTGTAAGTGAAAGAAAGCAAGGTGGAGAATGGTGTATCTGGCATCCTGTTTCTCTAAGAAGGGAGCATGTGTGAGTGTGCATGTGTGCACATGTGCACATAACCACTGATCATGTTGTCTAGTTAGACTGGACATCAAGGGAAGGAAAAGACAATTTTTTTTAAATGGTTACTGACATATCAGGGGAGGAAGCGGGGTGCAGAGAACAAAAGTAGAAGATAGACTTCTCTTTTATTTATTTTTTATTTTTGAGACAGAGTCTCGCTCTTGTCACCCAGGCTGGAGTGCAGTGGCGTGATCTTGGCTCACTGCAACCTCCACTTCCCTGGTTCAAGCAATTCTCCTGCCTCAGCCTCCTGAGTAGCTGGGATTACAGGCACATGCCACCATGCCCAGTTAATTTTTGTATTTTTAGTAGAGACAGTATTTCACCATGTTGGCCAGGCTGGTCTCAAACTCCTAACCTCAGGTGATCCGCCCACCTCAGCCTCCCAAAGTGCTGGGATTACAGGTGTGAGCCACCGTGCCCGGCCTCTTATTTTTAAGTAAAAAAAATTTTCATAGTGATGGAGTCTCACTATGTTGCCCAGGCTGGTCTCAAACTCCTGGGCTCAAATGATACTCCTGCCTTGGCCTCCCAAATTGCTGGGATTACAGGAATGGACCATTGCACCTGGCCTCTAGACTTCTCTTAATACACATTGTTTTGTCTATTTGACTTTGGAACCACGTAAATATCATGCAAAATTGTACAAGAAAATTAAAGGTTAAAAAAGTAATCCATAAACATTTAAAGCATTTGAATAACAAGTTGGTGGCATAGCCTGCACAGAAAGGTACTACAGCTGGCCCTTGAGCAACACAGGTTTGAACTGCACGGGTTCACTTAGATGTAGATTTTCTTCCTCCTCTGCCACCAAGACAGCAAGACCAACCCCTCACCTTCCTCGTCCTCCTCAGCCTACTCAATGTGAAAATGACAAGAATGAAGACCCACTTCCACTGAATGAACAGGGAATATATTTTATGTTCCTTGTGATCACTGTAATAACATTTTCTTTTCTTTAGCTTACTCTAAGAATACCATATTTAACAAGCACGTGTTAATTGCTTATTTATGTTATCAGCAAGACTTCCAGTCAACAGTTAAATTTTGGAAGAGTCAAAAATTATACTTGAATGTTCAACTGTGCAGGAAGTCAGTTCCCCAACCCCGAGTTGTTCAAGGGTCAACTGTATTCCAGGTGGTTTTGAAACACAGCAATTGAATATGTGTCTCTGGTGGGATATATATGACAAAAAACCCTGCAAAAACAAAAAGAAAGAAGCTTTGACAGTTGCCCAGGAATCATACTGTGGGCCGTGTTGTTGGGTCCTTTATTCTGCAGCTGTTGTGTCTGCAATGTCAGATAAAGCAAATGGGGTCCCACTCACCTTCCCCAGGCTCCCTGGCATCAGACTGCACCCCACTGGCTCTCAGCACATGCTTTGGTTTTGCTCCCTCTTCTTCCACTCGCTCTTTGTTCTAAAATAACAACCATAAAAAATGTCATCATTATCATCAACATTGCCATTCAGGCCACAGACATTTGATTAGCACCTCCCCCTTGTTTAAGACAAGGGCATTTAGGTTATTTCACACAGTCTCACAGTAACATTAGAGAGTAGACACTGCAATTATCACTTTAGAGACAAGGACACGGAGGCCTTCCCAACGTCATAAAATTTAAAAGAGGAGGCGCCCAGCTTCACACCCAGAACCACCTCCTTTCCAGGGCTTCACCATATTCCCCATAAGGGATGAACCCAGCCCCCGATACAGGGTTCAAAATAGGCTGGACTCCAAAGGACTTAGACTAGAGATGGAAAATAATCATTTAAATATATATATATTTAAATTTATATATATATAAATATAAATATATATAAAAATATATATAAATATATATAAATATATAAATATAAATATATGTATAAATATATATAAATATAAATATATATATAAATATATATAAATATAAATATATATAAATATAAATATATGTATACATATATAAATATATATAAATATAAATATATGTATAAATATATATAAATATAAATATATGTATAAATATATATAAATATAAATATATGTATAAATATATATAAATATATATAAATATAAATATATATATATATATATATACACTTTTTTTTTTTGAGACAAGGTCTTGCTCTGTCATCCAGGCTGCAGTGCAGTGGCACAATCTCGGCTCACTGCAACCGCTGCCTCTCAGGTTCAAACGATCCTCCCAGCTCAGCCTCTTGAGTAGCTGGGACTACAGGCATGGGCCACCACAGCCGGCTAATTTTTGTATTTTTAGTAGAGACGGTTTCACCATGTTGGCCAGGCTGGTCTCAAGCTCCTGGACTCAAGCTACCCTCCCTCCTCAGCCTCCCAAAGTGCTGGGATTACAGGTGTGAGCTACCACACCCGGCCAGAGATGGAAAATAATCTTAATATGCCAACCCAGATCAATTGGTCATGGCTACTACAGCACTGGTTTCAGTTGAATTCTGAAGTCAAATCCATGCTTAGGGGGAAACAGTGCCAAGGTCAATTAATAATGTGTGCCTGGGAGCTGGGTTGGGGGATCCCATGGTCACCTCTTCACAGTGTATCAGTGTAGCCAGGGGCATGGACTCTGGAGCCAGCCATGCTGGGTTTGAACCCCACCTTCACCACTTGGCCAAGATCCTTAAATTCTCTGCGTCTCACTTTACTCATCTGTAAAATGGGGATAATCATGTTATCAGCCTTGTAGAGTCAGTGGGAGGATTTGGGAGTAATGTGCAAATGTCCTAGAAGTGTGCCCAGCACATACTGCGTGCTCAATAGCTCTGCTGATTTTGTCCTGCCAGGAACCAAGAGCTATCAGTGTTAAATGGGCCCAGTGTAAGGACACTGGCTCAGAGAAGCTCTCAGAAGCTTTTCCTTAAATCCAAAGGGTCCACACCAGACCAGTGCCTGGCCTGCCCATGCTTTCACCCATAAAACAGCCCAGAGCCCTCAGTATTGTCAGCTAGTCCACACTCAAGCGAATATTTCCAGATGGTCTGACCTCTTGCTGGGTCCTCATGCAAGAGCATGGTGCTTCTGGGGGTTTGGACCCTTCGGTGAAGTCCCTAAGATGAATCCTGGCACATGTTACAGCAGCAGTGCCAGCCACAGCCCAGAGCCTTGCTGGGCCCCCAGGCGTAAGGCACTCACCAGTCTCCGGGCTTCTGTGGTAAGGCAAGCGAGGCCCCTGTATCAGTGAGCGCCTTATGCCCGGAGGCCCAGCCAGGGCCTTCCCCTGCCTTGCCACAGAAGCCCTTAATTAGAAGCCCAGAGGCCAAAAACAGCTCAGGACATATTTTGTTGGGCTTGCACTTTTTTTTTTTTTTTTGAGACAGGGTCTCGCTCTGTTGTCCAGACTGGAGTGCAGTGGTTGGATCCCAGCTCACTGCAGCCTCGACCTTCCAGGATTAAGTGATCCTCTCACCTGAGCCTCATGAGTAGCTGGGACTACAGGCATGTGCCACCACCTCCAGCTAATTGTTGGTTGATGTTTTTTTTATAGAGACAAGGTACTCACTTCGTTACCCAGGTTTAAATTTTTCAATTTGTTCCCAACTTTTAAAATCTATGACATTTTTACAGTTAGGATCCCCTTTGGGGTGACAGAATTGTTTCCCATTTTTACTGTGGTGATGGTGACATGGATGGAAACATTTGTGGAGCTATATATTTGAAATGTGCATAGTTTGTATGTATGTACAGTTTATTATATGTAAATTATACCATCAAAATTATTATGTAATTACTATACCTTAATAAACTCACTAGAAAAAAAAAATCTAAGTTCCCAGCTTTTCTTAAAAAATCTGAAGATGGCCGGGCGTGGTAGCTCACACCTGTAATCCCAGCACTTTGGGAGGCCAAGGAGGGTGTATCACATGAGGTCAGGAGTTCAAGACCAGCCCGGACAACAGGGTGAAACCCTGTCTCTACAAAAATACAAAAACTAGCCAGGCGTGGTGACAGGCACCTGTAATCTCAGCAAAACAAAAACAAACACACACACACACACAGAAAAAAACCTGAAGATCTGGCAACTCTAGGCCAAGATGGCAAAACTCGGCTAGGGCAGTCCCCTCTAAGCAGGGCCACCACAGCTGTCCCAAATGTCTCCCCAGCCCTAAGGTGGTGGTTCCACTGTTTGTCTACATCGTGCCCACTCCTCTCAATTACTACCTGCTCATTACTTTGCGATTCCAGGACACCAAGCTTTGACCTCTGAACAGTAAGGACATAGCACATGGAGAACACACAGCCCAGCACCTGGCATGGGGGAGGCACTTCATCAAAACTGCTCACTGCCGCTGTCACCATGATCACCAGCATCATCAATGTGGCCCAAATCCCCTGCTCGGCAGACAGCTCCCCCTTATCCTTCTGCAGGCTCTGTCCTGCCGCCCCCGGAGCTGGGGGAACTGGAGGCATGAAACACACCTCCTCCTCTTTTACCCACCGGCAGAAAGGGACTTGGACAGACTGTCCTTTGGCAGACCTTGTTGGGCTCAAACTGTCCTCCCCTTCCCTCATCTTTAGGGTAGGCAGGCGCATGCGTGTGCACCCCCCACCCCCAGCTGGGTGCTGTCTTCAGGGCTCAGCCTTCTAGTGCCTGCCGTTTCTGTGCTTCCTCACACACCATTCTAGAGGACTGGTGCCTCTGAACACATATGCCTGGGGCTGTTTTCCAGGAGACTGCACCTGGCTTCCAGGGATGATCGAATTCACTGCTGGAACCAAATGAAGTGCCGCTGGGGACTTCTGAAGATCTCAGGAGGACCTTCACAAAGTGCTGGCACAATTTTCAAATTTAACCACCAGTGCTAGGATTTAATTCCATTCCACAGATGGTTGCCATGCCCCACTCTCCCAGGAAACACAGTCCCCAAGAAGCCTCCATAATGCATGGCGTTCAGCACTGACGATGTGTTTAGCAGCTGTGGCTAGGTCTCAGTTCACCGCTCATTCTCTGAGCCCTTCCTGCAAGACCTGCCCTGGCCTCAGAACACCGAGGGAAGCAGAGGCTTCCTGTCATGGGCCAATCAGCAGCCGACAGCCTGATGGGGAGACTGGACCAAACCAAAAGACATTCCTAACATGTTTATTAAAACGCCAGGGCCAGAGGAGAGATCTAGCAAGTTCCAGTGGGGCAGGACAGACGGGAAATGGCACAAGAACTCAGAAAAGAGGAAGTTCTATGATTTCCCTTACCCAGAAATGCCTTCATGCAACATGTATAACAGCTAATTTCATTAATACATGAAGTGCTCTTACAAATCAGTAAGAAAAAGGCAAAAAAAACAAAATAGGAAAGGGGGAAAAGGTATGAGCAGGCAGTTCACAGAAAATACAAAAGGTTTCAAACCTGTGAGTGATGTTCAGTCTTCTAGTAAAATAAATATAAATCAAAACTATGAGACATATTAGTCTAGCTTTGGTTATATTTGAAATTTTCCATAATAAAAACCTAAAATTTTTTCATAAGTTCAGAAGGTTAGTTTTAAGAGACACATAAATATTTGTGTTATCTGGGTCTGATACAAATAAACTGTAAATTTTATTTTATTTTATTTTATTTTTGTGAGATGGAGTCTTGCTCTGTCACCCAGGCTGGAGTGCAGTGGCGCAATCTTGGCTCACTGCAACCTCCGCCTCCCGGGTTCAAGCGATTCTTCTGCCTCAGCCTCCCGGGTAGCTGGGACTACAGGCGCACACCACCATGCCCGGCTAATTTTTGTATTTTTAGTAGAGACAGGGTTTTCACCACATTGGCCAGACTAGTCTCGAACTCCTGACCTCGTGATCTGCCCACCTTGGCCTCCCAAAGTGCTGGAATTATAGGTGTGAGCCACCACACTCAGCTTTTTTTTTTTTTTTAAGATGTAGTTTTTGCTCTTGTTGCCCAGGCTGGAGTATGGTGGTGCAATCTTGGCTCACTGCAGCCTCCAACCTCCTGGGTTCAAGCAATTCTCCTGCCTTAGCCTCCCGAGTAGCTGGCATTACAGGCATGCGCTACCATGCCCAGCTAATTTTTGTATTTCTATTAAAGACAGGGTTTCAGCATGTTGGCCAGGCTGGTTTCGAACTCCTGACCTCAGGTGATCCCCCCCACCGCCTTGGCTTCCCAAAGTGCTGGGATTACAGGCTTGAGCCACCTCGCCCGGCCTAAAATATTTTTAAAGTATAAGATAATCAGGGAAATTTGAACACCGAACTTCAGTAATACTAAAAAGTTATCATTCGGCCCAGTGCAGTGGCTCGTGCCTATAATCCCAACACTTCGGGAGGCTGAGACAGGAGGATTGCCTGAGCCCAGGAGTTCAAGACCAGCCTGGGCAACCCTGTGAGACCCTGTCTCTAAATAAAAATAAATAAAGTTATTCACTTTTTTAGGTGTGACGATAGTATCAAGATTATGTTTTTTAAAAGAGCCCTTATCTTTTTGCTATAAATGCTAAAACATTTATGAAATAAATGATCCAACATCTCAGATTTCCTTAAAATAATCTGAAGGGGGACGTGGGTGGGGAAAAGAGAAAAAAAAAAACATGCACAATAATTTCCCATTTTCGTTCACCAGAAAGGCAAAGAATCAAAAGCATTCCCACACCTTGATGGTAGGAGACTGATTTGGAGTAGCTTCTTTGAAGGCTGACTTGCCTTTATCTGTACAAATTTACCATTTGGCTTGGCATTTCCACTGCCGGGAGTGTATCATGCAGATAAACTCACACTTGTGACATATATCTATAGATATTCACTGCATCATTATTTATAGTTGCTAAAAATGAGAAACAATAGAAACAAACGGGGATCTGGGCGGTTAACAACTGAAGACACAGCCCCCAAAGGGAGTACCCGGATATATTCATAATGATATAAACATCAATCAATGCCCAAAATATATTAAGTAAAAAATTAGAAATCAGGGCCAGGACAATGTGAATAACATTTGAATTAAAATAAAACAATTCTGCCAGGAGCGGTGACTCACACCTTTAATCCCAGCACTTTGGGAGGCCGAGGCAGGCAGATCACTTGAGGTCAGGAGCTCGAGACCAGCCTGGCCAACATGGTGAAACCCCATCTCTACTAAAAATACAAAAAAATTAGCCGGGCATGGTAGCGGGCGTCTGTAATCCCAGCTACTCAGGAGGCTGAGACAGGAGAATCGCTTGAATCCAGGAGGTGGAGGTTGCAGTCAGTTGAGATCGTGCCATTGAACTCCAGGGGTGACAGAGCGAAGCTCCGCCTCAAAAACAAAACAAAAACAACAAAGCAATTCTGGTGCTACAGATTGTGGGAAAAACAAAACAAAACAAAAGGGTGCTGGGATACCAAGGTGCTTGTAGACACAGCCTCTATCTGGAAGGATTCAAAGGAAATCAGAACCCACGCTTGCCTAGGGGGCAGGGTATTGGTGTTCTGTGGCCTGGGTGATGGAATAGGAAGGAGATGTATGCTCTTTACTCTACATGATTTTTTTTTACTATGTGCATATTAATTTTGTTAAAGCCATTGATTAGATCTATTTTATTATTTACAGTAGTGACTCTGTATCTGCTGGGGATTGGTTCCTGGGCCCCCTCCACACCAAAATCTATGGCTGCTCAAGTCCCTGATATAAAATGTCATGGTATTTGCATGTAACCTACACACACCCTCCCATACACTTTAAATCACCTCTAGATTACTTACAATACCTAATACAATGTAGATGCTATATGAGTAGTTGTTATACTATTGTATAACAACTGTATTATTATTTAGAGAATAATGACAAGAAAGAAAAACCTGTACATGCTCAGTACGGACACACCATCACAGGACTAACTACATTTTGATCCGAGATTTGATTGAATCTGCAGATGTAGAACCCACAAATATGGAGGGCTGACTATAATTAGATTACATTTCTTTATTTTTTTAAGAGACAGGGCCTCACTCTGTGGCCCAGGCTGGAGTGTACTGGCACAAACATAGCTCACTGAAGCCTCCATTTCCAGGACTCAAACAATTCTCCCACCTTAGCCGCCTGAGTAGCTGGTTCTACAGGTATGTGCCACAATGCCTGGCAAATTTTTTTATTCATTTTTTGTAGAGACGGGGTCTTACTATGTTGCCTAGGCTGGTCTCAAACTCCTGGCCTCAAGCAATCCTCCCACCTTGACCTCCCAAAGCACTAGGATTACTTACAGGCATGAGCCACTGCACCCAGCATTTTATTTTTTAAAGCTGGGCTTGGTTAGGGTCACACTGCCCTGCAGGCCAAGCCCTCAGAAAAGGCACCGTGCAGACAGCGGGGGCTAGGGAGAGGGGCAGCTCTGAGAGGAGCTGCAGGGCAGGGAGGGGAAGGGGCAGCAGGGGAGCTCTGGCCTGGTGCGGCGAGGGGAGGCATGCTCCTGTCCTTGGCAGCTGACACAGAGTCAAGCACAGACCCCTTTGACCCCAGCTCATCTCTTTCCAGAGGCTGGTGAGTCACTGCAGGGGTCTGAAATGGTGGCTCCAGGTTGTCTGAGTGTTGCTAAGTGGCTGACCCCTAGCTGTCCCCAAACAGGGTGTTCCCTCTACAGACCTCACCCCCCATATCCTTCTCCCAGCGGCCAAGCTTCCATTAGCCTGCAGGATTGATTATGCAACTCTTGGGAACAGCCGCTCCCAGGAATGCCACCCTCCACCCCCAGGCTCCGGCTCCTGCCTGCTGTCCTCCTGGGTGACTGTCAACACTCCTCTCCCCACAGGCAGCTGCACTCTCCACCCCCTCTGGAGCTAAGCTTAAGGTTGGGGATAGGAGGTGGCGGGTGGGTTTCTGAGCAGGGCTTCATCAGGACAGCACTCCTGCCTGTCCCACCCCATGTGTGAAGGAGCAGAAGGGCAGTCACGGGGGTGTCAGAGAAGTGTGGTGGTCGTCTCTCCCGAACCGCCAGCGTGTCCCCCATGGTTAGGTTCCCTGGAGCTGCCAAGACCCTGCAGTCCTGGCCAGAGCCCCACTTCTTCCCTTCCCTGGGGAGAACGGCAGGCAGTGTCCTGACTGGAAATCCACCTATGACCTGTAAGTTTCCAGCTCTCCTTTTCCCCATCAACAGGTCACACAGGAAGGGGACACCATGCCTCCAGCTCTCCAAACACTGCCTGCCTGGCCAGTCTCCCACCAGGGCCAGGGCCTCCCAACCAGCCAGGGTAGGGAAGCAGGAACCAACCTCCTCAGGGCTGTCACCTGGGCTGCCTCTCCTCCAGGGGACACGCCCCTGCATGAGGAAATCCGCCACCTTCGATTTCTGGAACGTGGCCCCCACCAAAGCGATGGCCCTGTCCACCGCAGCCACCATCCTGAAGAGGGCCTCCAGCCTGGCACCGTGCTGGGCCGCATCCTGCTGCATGGCCCTCACCAGCTCCAGGACCTTGGGCCACCCGGCCTGGGTGTCAACGGGGGGAACCCCATCAGCCCCGCCCGGGCCCGGTGCCCGGGAGGCCTCCAGCCTGTGCAGGCCCTGCTCCAGGTGGCCCATGTCTCGGCACATGCTCTGCAACTTCTCTGTGACATCTTCTTGGAAGTGCAGGAGCTGGTCCACCTTCTCGTTCAGCATGTTCAGCTTTTTGTCCATGGTGGTTAAGCAGGCCTTGCCCAACCCTGGCAGCCCCCCGTGCCCCAGACTCTCCTCGGAGGTTCCTGACATGCTGGTGCAGGCCTGACCAGGGCAAGAGCAGGGAATGAGGAGAGGCACAGACCCCTGGTTCTCACTCAGGCAGTGGTGTCTGCAAGGTCATTGTCCTCCGTAGCTGACAGCCTCCTGGCAGCACCAACCTCCACAATAGCCTGGGCTGTGTGAGGAGCACAGAGGCCCGGGTTCTTCCTGTGCCTTTGCTTTACTTATCTCCCACCCTACACGGGCCTGAGTGACAGGCCGAGGTTGGCCCAGGCCCTTCTCCTTGGGGCCCCTTTGACATCACGGCAGCATTTAACATTCCTCTCTGAGAGGCTGCTGATGGGCAAATATGTTAAGAATCTGCCCAGAGCCGACAGGGTTTGTGCAACTAATGGTTCGGAGGAAAGGAAAGGGTCCTTTGGAGAATGGCACCCACCAGCTGGGCTCCAGGAAGGATCCCGGGGTGGAGGAAGGTCCTTAGAGGCCCAGAGCCCTGAGGTCACACACATCAGTGTCACAATAAAAAGCAAGACCAAGACAGAAAGGAATGTGAGACCACTCAGCAAAGTTGTGACTTTTGCCATGATGAAAATTTTGATGCTTCTGCAAATTTAAAACAAACTTCAGGTGCCACTACTACACCAGCGTTTAGAACATGTGTTTAGACTGTCTGTAGGGTGGCCGGCAGGTCCCTCCCCACCGGAGCCCTCAGTCACTAGTCCCTTGTACCTAAAAATAGAACTGAGGGCAATGGCCCTGGCCACCTGCCAATCGCTGTCCCGAGGGCCATGTTCTTCACAGGGCCCTCAAGGGGACACTCACCAGAGACACCTGCTTCCCCCAATAACAACTATGCAGGTATCAGACATGCAATTTCCATACCGAAACAGACTCAGCAGGGACCCAGAGCACAACAGGCCCGTGTTTCCTGTGGTTTACAAACGTTTTTGCCTTAGAAGCCCTTGGTTCAAATAAAACATTTTACAGAAATATCAGTCAATAAAGCAGACACAAGCCGAGATGCTAAGGTTACCCCCGAGGTGGGGCACAGGGAGCCCCTCAAACTCCCAGGGACGCCACGGAGCAGTCTGACCTACACCATTTCCATCCAGCTCCCCGCGGGCAGAAGGCAAAGCCCAGAGAGGGGCATTTGCCCAAGGCAGCCCAGGCAGGCACACAGCCTCCTGAGGATGGTCCAGCCATGGGCAGGGCTGCCCCCAAGGGAGGGGGCTTTGGTATCCCCCTCAAGCTTCCCCCTTCTGAATAAAAGCAATTATGATAAAATCTGACCCGGACATTCGGAATCTAAAAGCACTATTAGGGCCGGGTGCAGTGGCTCACATACGTAATCCCAGCACTTTGGCAGGCGGATTGCTTGTGTCCAGGTGTTCGAAACCAGCCTGGGCAACATGGTGAGACCTGGTCTCTACAAAAAATAAGCCAGGCGTGGTGGCACACACCTGTGGTCCTAGCTACTCAGGAGGCTAAGGCGGGAGGATTGCTTGAGGCTGCAGTGAGCTCTGATCCTGCCACTACACTCCAGCCTGGCCAACAGAACGAGACCCTGTCTTCAAAATAAATAAATACATGAAAGCACCATTAGAGGTTTTGCTATGTTAAACCATTAACCTATCACTGCAATGAGCTTGCTATGCAAATGCAGCTTGACCACAACCTTCTCTACCTACCCTTCTATCCCGATAGTTGCCCCTGGGCAGCCCACAGAGAAATCTAAACCCATTCCTGAGAGCACAGCCCTGGGTGTCATTGGTGGAATGACCCAGAACATGCTAGAAAGAGCAGGGTCTGTTATATTCACCGCCACTGAAAACACACAAATAAACAAAGTCTCCCTGGAAAAGGAAATTTGAGGGGTAACCCTGTGTTCCAGTCCCTCTGGGGATCCACCGTGCGCCTCAGGAGGACCTCATCTGCCACAGAAGACTCCCCCACCCGACCAGGGCAGCGGGCTCTCCCGACACTTCACACTTAGCACTTCCCTGCAGATCTGGGCTCCCTGGGCCAACCTTTGGGAAATGGCTGCTTAGGGAAGTCTCCAGAAGTCTAATACACCCAGCCCCTGTGCCTCTCCCCAGTTGGTGCCCATAATTTTTGTGGAATAAAATTCCCACCAGACAAGAGAGGCAGACCCTGGTCTCTGGAGGAGAGACTTCATTATTGCCACTGCTGTGGAGATCTCTGGAGAACCAGCATCCAGCCAAGTCCTGGGTTAATAAAGCTGGAAAGGGCCGGATGCAGTGGCTCATGCCTGTAATCCTAGCATTTTGGGAGGCCAGAGCAAATGGATCACAAGGTCAAGAGATTGAGACCATCCTGGCCAACATGGTGAAACACCGTCTCTACTAAAAATACAAAAATTAGCTGGGCATGGTGGTGTGCACCTATAATCCCAGCTACTTGGGAGGCTGAGGCAGGAGAATTGCTTGAACCGGTGAGGCAGAGGTTGCAGTGAGCCGAGATTGCGCCACTGCCCTCCAGCCTGGCGACAGAGCGAGACTGTGTCTCAAAAATAAATATATAAGCCAGTTGTGGTGGCTCATGCCTGTAATCCCAGCACTTTGGGAGGCCGAGGCAGGTGGATCACCTGAGGTGAGGATTTCGAGACCAGCCTGGCTAACATGGTGAAACCCCATCTCTACTAAAAAAATACAAAAAATTAGCCAGGTGTGGTGGTGCATGCCTGTAATCCCAACTACTCGGGAGGCTGAGGCAGGAGAATCTCTTGAACCCGGGAGACGGTGGTTGCAGCGAGCTGAGATCACGCCATTGCACTCCAGCCTGGGCAACAAGAGTGAAACTCTGTCTCAAAAATAATAATAATAATGATAAAGAAAACAAATAAATAAGCCAGAAAGATAACTTCAAAGTCTAAATGAATCCAGAGGAAAACACCAAATACCCCAGCCATGTATCTATATCAAACATGAATTATCTGAGGCCGGGCGTGGTGGCTCATGCCTGTAATCCCAGCACTTTGGGAGGCCAAGGCAGGCAAATCACTTGAGGCCAGGAGTTTGAGACCAGCCTGGCCAACATGGTGAAACCCCATCTCTACTAAAAATACAAAAATTAGCAGGACATGGTGGTGAGCGCCTGTGATCCCACTTACTCAGGAGGCTGAGGAGAATCACTTGAACCCGGGAGGTGGAGGTTGCAGTGAACCAAGATGGTGCCACTGCACTCCAGCCTGGGTGACAGAGCAAGACTCTGTCTCAAAAAAGAAAAAAAAAAAAGAGTTAAATTACAAAAGGATTTGTCATGTCTTCATTAAGCAACAAGTTTACAAGGTAGCTCATTTGCTAAGAATGTGGCTGCGGCTGGAAGCTCCCTGAGGGCAGACCAAGCCTCTTGGCCTTGGCTTGGATTCCCAGAGGCACCAGCCGCCTGGCACATGGTAGGTGTTCAACATGGAGGAATGAGCTAAGGAGGAGGCAGCAGGAGGCTGAGCAGACCATCCTGAGACTTCTGTGGAAGGAGGAGGCATCAAAGTGAGCACAGGGCAGGAAACCCTGCCAATCTGGGAAGGGAGCTCCAGGGCGCTCCGGGGCCCTCTGGGAGAAAGCCTAGAACATATTGCAGGCAGTTCCTGGGGCCTCTTTGGTGGAAAGGAGTAGCCAGAAGGACCAGCTTCAACCTCTTTCGTTCTCACTTTAGGGGAAATGAGTTTGCAGCACATGGATTTCCTGCGGGGATGCTTCTCTCTAACTCTCCCTGATGCACAGGACACAGCAGGGGGCTTGGCCAGATTTTGGGTGATGGTGCTTGCCCAGAGGATGGGGAGGCATTGACCCCCCAAGCCAAGAGAAGGAAGACCAGAGAAGAGGTAGCTGAACTGGATTGACAGAGCAGCAAATACAATAACCCGTTGTCTTTCCTGGGTAAGGAGAGGGCAGCAGATCCTCTCCCAGAAAAAGACAGGCTGACCTCTATTCACCCTAGGGTGGGACCAGCATGCACTAAACCCCAAGACTCTTCCCTGGCCTTCTGGTGACCTAACAGTCTCGGGGATCATGGGGTGAGAGAGATTTCAACACCCTCATTTTATTTTACTTTGTTTTTTTCTAAGATAGGGTCTCGATCTGTTGCCCAGGCTGGAGTGCAGTAGCACAACCACAGCTCACTGCAACTGGAACTCCTAGGCTCAAGCAATCCTCCAGCCTCAGCCTCCTGCATAAGTGGGATTACAGGTGCATGCCCCCCACACCCAGCTAATTTTTAATTTTTTTAAATGTCATCATCCAGGTATTAAGCCTAGTACCCATTAGTTAATCTATACAATAAGCCCCCATGACACAAGTTTACTTGTGTAACAAACTTGCACATGTATCCCTGAACTTATAATAAAAGTTAAAAAAAAAAAAAAACTTTCTTGTAGAGATGGGGTCTTTCAATATCTTTCCAGGCTTTATTAACCCAGGACAGTGGTAGCTCACACCTGTAACCCCAGCACTTTGGGAAGCTGAGGCAGGGGGATTGCTTGAGCCCCAAGACCAGCCTGGGCAACATAGCAAGACCCTGTCTCTACAAAAGAACATATATGTATATATTAGCCAGGCATGGTGGCATGTGCCTGTCATCGCAGTTATCAGGAGGCTGAGGCAGAAGGATCTCTTGAGCCTGGGAGGTTGAGGCAGCAGTGAGCAGCAATGGAGACACTGTACTCCAACCTGGACAACAGAACAAGACCCTGCCTCAAAAAATAAAATA
This sequence comes from Nomascus leucogenys, assembly GCF_006542625.1. Classification (NCBI taxonomy): domain Eukaryota; kingdom Metazoa; phylum Chordata; class Mammalia; order Primates; family Hylobatidae; genus Nomascus; species Nomascus leucogenys. The sequence goes on along the minus strand of NC_044382.1, from coordinate 73,574,662 downwards.
AAATAAAATAAAATGATATCAAGGCTCTGACTCAAGCTGAAAGACTGACCTCTCATATTTCTCTCCTTCCCCTCCAGAGACTTCATGGTAAAGGAAGAAAATAAATACCCACCCGCAACGATGAACAGAATGGAAGGGGCCACTGGTGAATGAGTGTTATCAATGAATTTCTGGAAGATGGAAAACTGGTGGAGGAGAGGTAACTGGAGAAACAAGAAAGAGAAAACTGCAGCCTCACTGGCCACAAAGGCGAATACAGATAAGCATGGAGCCAGCTTTCCCTGTAGGACCCCAGAGAGGCTTCGGGCCCCGAGACCCCCGGTGGGGTAAATGGGGAGCAGGAATGCAAGACTGAAAAGTCCATCCCTCCTCCTGCCCCACACCTCAGCACAGAAGGGCCTGGCCAGGCCCATCCTCCCTCGAGATCAGAGCCTGCTTCTGGAGAAATGTAATGGTCCACACCACAATAGTTCTAGGGGCTGGCCCAAAGGGTTCCCAGGAGCGCCCCACCTGATCATCCTCAACAAAACCACGCAGTTAACAAGCCTCAACCACCCACCCAGCTGTTATACCTTCTTCAGAAATATGCACAGACAAAAAGGATCACTGGATGTTCAAAGAAAGCCTTCAAGATGAAAAGGGAAGACTAAAGCAAATAAACAGAAACATGATCACAGAAGAAACAGAGAAAATGAGAAACAGAAGGTTTCAAAAAGGCTGTCATTTTGCGGGGTGAGGTGGCTCACACCTGTAATCCTAGCACTTTGGGAGGCCAGGGCGGGGGGCTCGATTGAGCACAAGAATTCGAGACCAGCCTGGGCAATATAGGGAGACCCTGTCTCTACAAAAAAAAAATTTTTAATTAGCTGGGTGTGGTGGCGTGCGCCTGTAGTCCCAGATATTTGGGAAGCTGAGGTGGCAGGATTGTTTAAGCCCAAGAGGCGGAGGTTGCAGCGAACTGTGTTCGTGCCACTGCACTCCAACCAGGGTGACAGGGCAAGACCCTGTCTCAAAAAACAAACAGACAAGGCTGTCATTTGTAGCCACAGAAAAGCGTGAAAGGCTATTCCATTCTTTAAAAAAGGAGAGGATGCTATGGAAAAAGAACAACTGTAGAATAAAAGAGAGGTCTTGGAATTTAAAAATATGAATAGTAAAATTTAAAAATTCAATATAGGGATTAGAAGATAAAGCTAAGACAATATCCCAGAAAATAAAACTAAAAGATGAAGACAAGTGCAGGAGAGAAAGCTGTTCGACAATGAGTCCAGCTAGCCTTACATCTAATTAACTGGAGTTTCAGAAAGAGAAATGAAAGAAGGAAAGAATTTATAAAAGAAATACTAGAGTCATTATGCAATTTTAGAACACAGGGATAAAGAGAAGATTTAAAAACTCACTGAAATTTAAAAGAAAAAAAAAAAACCACATACTTGGGAGAATTTGTCCCCTTCAAAATTCATATCAAAATTTAATCCCAGTGTGGCAGTATTGAGAGGTAAGACCTTTAAGAAGCAACTAGATCACAAGGCCCCTGCCCTTACGGGTTAATGGATGAATGGGTTATCATGGGAGTGGGCCTGGTGGTTTCATAAGAGGAGGAACAGAGACCTGAGGGAGCACACTCAGCCCCTTCGCCATGGGATACCCTGGGCCACCTCTGGACTCTACAGAGAGGGCTCCCCAGCAAGAAGGTCCTCACCAGATGCAGCCCTTCAACCTTGTACTTCTCAGCCTCCATAACTAAAGAAATACATTCCTTTTCTTTATAAATTATCCAGTTTCAGGTATTTCTGAAAATAGACTACTACACATACCAAAGAACTAGAATCAGAATGACATGAAACTTCTCATCCTAAAAACAACTGGATGCTAGAAGAGAGGCTGGCTGTCAAAGTCTAGATAGGACAGCACTTCCCCTTAGAATTTTGAAGACATTGCACCACCATCAGAGAACAAAATGAAGGGTTTTATGATTTGCAAAAATGCAAACAATTCGTGCTTTTTTTTTTTTTTTTTTTGAGACATAGTCTCACTCTGTCACCCAGGCTGGAGTGCTGTGGCGTGATCTCGGCTCACTGCTGCCTCAACCTCCTGGACTCAAGCAGTCCTCCACCTCAGCCTCCCAAGTAGCCAGGACTACTGGCGTGTGCCACCATGCTTGGCTAATTTTTTTGGGGTTTTTTTTAGAGATGGGGTTTTGCCATGTTGCCCAGGCTGCTTTTGAACTCCTGGTCTCAAACAATCCACCTGCCTCAGCCTACCAAAGTGCTGAGATTATAGGCTGGAGGCACCGCACCTGACCCACACATGCTTTCTAAGGAAGCTGCTTTGACAATATACTCCAGCAAAATGAGGGGGTAAACAGCCTGGCCAGCATGGTGAAACCCCGTCTCTACTACAAATACAAAAAAATTAACCGGGCCTGGTGGTGGGTGCCTGTAATCCCAGCTACTCAGGAGGCTGAGGCAGGAGAATTGCTTGAACTTGGGAGGTGGAGGTTGGAGTGAGCTGAGATCACGCCATTGCACTCCAGCCTGGGTGACAAGAACGAAACTCTGTCTCAAAAAAAAAAGAGCTCCAAGAAACAATAGCTTCAACCTAGGCCCAAAGATGAAGCAAGAAAATCAAGAGTGTTCAACAGGAACCTTCCCGGGGGAGAAAGAGTGTACAATAGAATGCAATTAAACATGTGCAGCAAAATGTGGAGAGCATGGGGCCTGGAGTCAGACTGCCTGGATTTAACTTCTGCCTCTGCCAGTTATTAGCCAGAGCTGTAGGCCAGCGTTCACTTAACCTCTCTGAGTCTATACTTCCTTGTTTGTAACAGGAGAATAATAATAACACATACCCTCATGGAGTGGTCGGGAGGTGCCATGAGAATGCCTGGGAGGCACCCAGCAAGTGCTCAAACATTAGCCATCAGCATGATGATGGCAGATATGGCAAAAGGGGAACAAAAGGAATTAGAGACGCCAGGACAATTAGAGTTCTTTTTTCTTTTCTTTTTTTTTTTGAGACGGAGTCTTGCTCTGTCGCCCAGGCTGGAGTGCAGTGGCGCAATCTCGGCTCACTGCAACCTCCGCCTCCCGGGTTCAAGCAATTCTCCTGCCTCAGCCTCCTGAGAGTAGCTGGGACTACAGGTACATGCCGCCACACCTGGCTAATTTTTTGTATTTTAGTAGAGATGGGCTTTCACCGTGTTGCCCAGGCTGGTCTCGAACTCCCGAGCTCAGGCAATCCGCCCACGTTGGCCTCCCAAAGTGCTAGGATTACAGGTGTGAGCCACCGCGCCCAGCCCAGAGTTCTTATAAGAAAGAATGAGATTAAAACACGATCATTGATTTTGCATTGAAGAATATTTAGTCATAGTAAAGTAAACCCTTTATTAAGTAAAAGCAGAGACATCTGTCTTGTGAGGGTGAGGGAGGGAAAGTGGGGAGTGTGAGAGAGCTAAGTCCTCATTTATCTTACCAGCAACTCCATAGATCATGCACAAAACAGAGAATGAAGAAATATGGAGGCAAATATCAAAAGAAACAAAGAAACAGCTTCAATGTGTTTGCTTCTGGGGACCAGGACAGGAGACGGGTTATCCAGAACCTAAGGACAGCCTCTAAGGGGAGAAACACACAATGCCCTTTGTTGATTTGTGCATTTATTTATAACAGTTGTGTTGCAGCGTGTAGCAGTGAAAGGTCTTGTTCCAACAAAATCAAATATGATGACGATTTTCCGAGGGAAGGAAGCCACATGTTGAGAGGAAAGTTTTCTAATTCACACAAAATGCCATAGGGGCTCACGGTGCACCTGGCACTTAGCCTGTGTGAACACAGGTTTCCTCATCTGCACTGGGGGCCCATTAACTGCAATAACCACAGGGCTGTTAGACATTAACATAAGCAAAATGTCTAGCACATCACCTGGCACATGGTAAGTTCACGAAAATGGCAGCGATTGGAACGGCCATCCTTAAGACCAGCCACATCTTCTCCCCGTTTGACTGCAGACGGTCAGCCCAGCAAGGCAGCAGTGTGCTTGCTCGGTCACTTCATTGTGGGGTGGGGGCAGGAGGAAGAAGGGGGACAGCTTCCCAGTCCTAAGCCAGCTGACCTCCTCCCAGCCCAGGCCACCTCCCCGCCTGCACCGCACCATTACTGGAATGCACTGAGGAAGTACACACATCCCCTCCATGGCAGCAAGCTCACTTAAGAAAGGAAAGCAGAGATGAAGAACTCCAGAAAGCCGCACAGAGTTCAACGCGGACAACTTCAGGGGTAGCTGCCATCCACATCGTCTGTCCACCACATGATGCATTTGTTGCAGAAGGCCCAAGCTGACCACCCCCAAACTGTCCCCCTAAACCAAAGCTTTCTGCTGACTTTCTTGGCGCAAGAGAACCCAGGACTGGGGAACAACTGTCACCAGGTCTCCCTTAGTCCCGTGACCCTACAAATTGTTCCTTGGGCTCTTACTTCAAAGCACACTTGCCCAGAGCTGCCCTTACCGCAAATATCTGGGTGTAACCCGACGCCCGCTGCTGGCCTCTGGTGCTGGGACCGCGCAGTGCTGGAGTGGGGCACAGAGTCCCCATCCATCAGCCACTGTGACTGTGCCAACTCCGTGTTTACTCTACCTAGAGATGGATGCTGCCCAATCGCCCGGAGCGCTGGGAATGAGGTGGGCTGGCTGGCCAGAATGATTTCTCTGGAAGAACTCAGGCAGGAGCGATAAGCCTGGCATTTCCACTTATCTCTGAGCCTGTCCAGGCCCCAGCGGCATCCAGAGGCTTCACTTGGTTATCTGCCTTGCTGGGCTCTATCTGCCTCCCGGGGGGCCTACTTCCTGCATCACTTAGCAAAGTATCCAGCTGTGAAACAAACACCGTGTGGTCCAAGGAGGGAGGAATGAAGGGAGGGAGTCCTCGGGCAGAACTGACCTGAGTTCAAAACCTTGCATCTGGGTGCAGGGGCCCTGGGGATGTGCAGGGACTCCTTGCCTTCAGGGAGCCCTCAGGACAGAGGAGAGGCCGGGTCCACAGCAGAGAGGTGGCGGCACTGCACGTCTTCAGTGGGGCTGCTTGTACCCTGGCTGGGCCTGGTCAGTCACCTCTGTGCTGAGAGGGTCCTGCTATTGGCCCTCCAAATAAAACTACTCAGAAGGCAGCAAAGAGGCACAGAGTCCCCAAAGCCCGGGGCTGCAGTGCAGGAGAAGACAAGGAGACAAGGACACGTGGCTCTGTCAGGCTGGGAGAGACCAAGCTATACACACACACGCATACACACTCCCTCTCTCTCTCTCTCTCCCCTCTCCCCCCCCTCCTCTCTCTCCCCCCCCCCCCCCTCTCTCTCTCTCTCTCTCTCAACTTTGGGACCACAAATTAACTAGCTTGGCTGACGGGAAGGAGAGACGGGGCTGCCGGCTTCTGTACGCACTCACAGACCCTGTGCTGAGCGCTTTGGCTGCCTCTCCTTATTTGAGACACACTGCAGCCCTGTGGGGTGGGTCATTGCTTGTCATCCCCATTTCACAGAGGAGGAGCAACCTGGGGAACTTGGCTGCCCAGGGCCAGTCCACCAGAAAGGCATGGGGACAGCGTTCCAACCCCATGCTCATCACTCACACCCTCTGCCACTTTCACAGACAGGAGGGATCTCAGACACTGGAAGGGTCATCTCCCTTATTTTGTAGATGGAGATTCTGAGGCCCAGAGATGGGAAGGGGCTTTCTGAAGGTCACGTAAGTAGCAAAGACAGGGCCAGATGGTAAAACCATTGCCCTTAGAATGACCTGGAATGACCTGGAACTCCCCGGCTCTGTAGGTTGAGAGGTGTGTGCGGGGTACAGGGTGAGACTGGCCTACGCCCCCAGGCTGGGCTCTGATGGTTGTCTGAGAAGATGGGGGAGAGGGCCGAGGGGCAGGGACTCCGAGATATTCAATATTGTTTGCTTATTCTTTCACAGTAAAATGTCTGTGACCTGTCTCATCCTGGCCGTGCAGAAAGATGATAAAGCAACAGCCACAGCCCTGCCAGGATGAATCAAGGAGCTGAGCTTGGGAGTAAAACCAAAGTGCAAGTCAGACTCTACAGAAGTGGAGGGAAACGGCAGCCACAGGGAAACCTGGCCTGGTGAGGGGTGTCCCCACTGGCTCTCTGGTGCCACTGGGTTTGCTCCCAGGATCTCACTGCCTTCTGTGTGTGGTCCTGCACCCCTGGGCGAAGGCTTCTCATTTCCTCTCTTCCTTCTCCACATGCGAGTCAAACTGTTCCCTGCCTAAGCAAAGTCAGATGGAATCAGCCTGAAAATGCTAGAGAATAACAAAAAAGCACCCTCTGGAGCCAAATCCAGACCAATGGCCATTCATCCATCCATCCATTCATCCATTCATTCACTGAGCAACAACAAACACTTATTAGGAAATAATAACACTAGTGTTGACTGAGCCAGGCACTGTGCTACATCCTTACATCAATTACTGTACTTGCCCCTCACAACAATTCTAGGAGGAAAAAACTGTTATCCCCATTTCACAGACAAGTAAACTGAGGCACAGGGTGATGAAGGCATGTTCCAAAGTCAGACTTGCGTTTGCCTACAACTGAGGGTGGTGTCACTGCAGCTTTCTTTTCTTTCCTATTTTTTTCTCCCCTTTCCTCCACTTTTTTTTTTTTTAATTTTTTTTTTATTTTTGCTCTGTTACCCAGGCTGGAGTGAAGAGGCACGATCTCTGCTCACTGCAACCTCTGCCTCCCGGGCTCAAGCGATTTTCCTGCCTCAGCCTCCCTAGTAGCTGGGATGACAGGCAGGTGGGCACCACCACACCCGGCTAATTTTTTGTATTTTTAGTAGAGATGGGGTTTCATCATGTTGGCCAGGCTGGTCTCGAGCTCCTGACCTCAAGTGATCCACCCTCCTTCACCTCCCAAAGTGTGGGATACAGGCGTGAGCCACCACGCCCAGCCCCTTTTCCACATGCTCTAATCTCACTGAAACTTTCTGCTTTCTGTCTAGAACCCAACTTTTTCTATGAGGGACTACATCTTCCAGCTGCCAATTCAGAAAACTCAATTATGCTTAAGTTGGAACCAGGCCAACCCGCCTCATGCAGGGTTCCATCTGCAAAGTCCTTGAGCACCAGTGCTCACGATCTCTGCTCATCCAAGGGGGAAGGACCACTGCCCCATTTCACTCGTGGAGAGACTGAGGTCACAGGGAGAGTCCGCGAGAAGCTGGGCCTCAGACCTGGCTCTGCTGCTCTGGGGCCTGTGTTCGCTGTGGACAAGAGGGTTTCTGGAAGTCCCCTCGACTCCTACAAACACACACGCAGCTTTGGGATGCCACCTCACCTCCCCTGGCTGACAAGAATCAGAGAAGGGACTGCAGGGTCTTGAAGTTAACTCGCTTCTCTCAGCCCGACCATGGGCAGGCCCTGTGCTCAGCACCTTAGCTGCACTGTCTTATTTAATCCCCTTCACTGTGCCCATTCTTGTGGGCTCTGAGCTCTGCTTGTGCCATGGGAAACCCCAAAAGTCTGGACAGGAGTGAGGTTAACACATAGGAACAACAGAAAGTGGGACAGTCATTAACTGCAAGGTGCAGGAGACATGAGTGAGATGGGGTGACTGTGTAACTCACCAGTGCTCCCAGCCCCACCCCACATCCCATCAAAAGAACTTTCTCTTCACCTGTGAACTCTCTCCCCTCAGTCTACCCCTACCTTCTGAGCTGAGCCCAGTCCAAAGATGTCTTGGTATCAAATCTGAAGAACTGGTAGCAGAGGCGGGACCTGAGGGTCCATAGGAGAGGACTTGGTTGATCTGGGTAGCAAAGTCCCAACATTGGGGCAGGAAAAAGGTGACACAGACACCGAGCAGGGTCTGAGGTCTGGGGAGGGTCAGACCCCCAGGCAGCTGCAGGATGTGAGAGAGAATGGGTGAGGACAGAGGAGGGTTTGGAAAAATGTCTGTTCCAAGATATAAATGGTTGTTGGGGATCAAAAGTTGGAATGACACAGTGGCCAGGGCAGGCTTCTGGGGCCCCACATCTGCAGAAACTCAGTCACATGGTACCAGCGAACTCAGCGTGTAAGAGGAAGGCAAAGAAATTGGGGAGGACTTCTTGGAGGAAATGGGACTTGAGCTGAGCCTTGAAGGATGGGCGAGACTTGGAAGGGTAAGAAAAGATGGTTCTAGTGGGGTCACAGAGGGAACAAAGCCCAGGTGGAGCCTGGCAGGTGGGGGTGAGGATGCAAGGACCACCCTCCAGCCACGCGACATCAGTGGAAGCCCAGCAGGTGGGACCCTTAAGACGGTGGACCAGGAAAATTAGGCCGAGACATACAGACCTGAAGCAGCAAGACAGAGGGACAGTGATGCTATGGAACATTTTGGGGTGGGCAGTAACATGATAAAGTTAGTATTTAGGAATGAATGGAAGTGATTACCTGGGGTGGGGGGATTGGTGCAGAGAGGACACAAAGTGAATTCTGGGATGCTGGAGGTAGGTGTTTTATGTCTTGGGTGGTGTCACAGAATGTATGTGTATGTTCAAATTCCATAGGCTGAGCAGGGCACAGTGGCTCACGCCTGTAATCCCAGCACTTTGGGAAGCTGAGGCAGGTGGATCACCTGAGGTCAGGAGTTCGAGATCAGCCTGGCCAACGTGGTGAAACCCCGTCTCTACTAAAAAATACAAAAAATAGCCGGGCGTGGTAGTGCACGCCTGTAATCCCAGCTACTCGGGAGGCTGAGGCAGGAGAATCACTTGAACCTGGGGGGTGGGGGTTGCAGTGAGCTGAGATTGCACCACTGCACTCCAGCCTAGGCGACAGAGCGAGACTCTATTTCAAAACAAAACAAAACAAAAAACAAATTCCACAGGCTGTAATGTGTGTGTATTGCACTGCATGTAAGTCATGCCTTAATCAGTTCTGCTAGCATGAAAAAAAAAGGGAAGGAGGATAGAGGGGAGTGGTAGGGACCAGCATCCACACAGAAGCTCAAATTAGCAAGTGTTTACCACTTCTGGGAAGCATGTTGTTGCCAAAACACAGGGGCTCTAAGTGGAGCAACATCTCAAGGAACAAGTCTGAAAGTTCTTCCAAGGCCTCTCATTCCGCCACCCCGCAGGCCAGCAACAGAAGCAGGACCCCTCCCTGCTGCAGGCAAAAATCTCTAAGGATATGCAATGCTCTTCCAGGTTTACTAGGTAAAGACTTCACCTCAAGCATATACATAGAATCCCATTTTTGTTGAAAATATACATGTATGTATGCCAGTATGGTTCATTCCGCCTGTGAGAATTACAGATAATCTCTATTTTCTATATCTCATTTATATTTTTCTAATAAAAAATTAAGTGTGTAGTTTATTACTCAACAATTTTTTTCTATAATAGTCATCATTCACCTAGAGCCAGAGGAATTATTCTAGACAGATGATACGCCTAAGAGACAGGTTTAACTAACCAAGAACACGGAGCAATAGACTCCCGCAGGACCCCAGCTTACGGAAAACATTTACGAACAATATATTCGGAGGTCTGAGGTCAATTGCTTAGGCTTAAATGAACAGAAACATGTCTATTTAGCAGCCACAGGAAGGCTCCTCAAAAATCACACGTCACGGGGAAAGAACAATTATCCTCCTGTGTGCTTTGTTTTTAAATAGATTCCCCACCCACCTTGGGAAGAAATGTTCCAGACTCCATGTACAACTCATAAACCACACAGTAGAACTGGGGAGTTTTGTAAAGCAAAGTTGGCAAATATTTGGGAACAATCACTACAGGATTCTCAGATGACCTGAGCACCTGTATTACTCATCACAGTGACAGGTGGAAAACAATTCTGAAGTCTGAGTTACACATGCAATTCTCCCAGACCTGTACAAAACCAAAGAAAACCATGCACTTACAGCCAAGAGCTATTTATTTTTCTTGTCATTTTTGATCAGACTCCAAAAGTGTTTTCTGGTGAGTCTACATGTCCCTAATGCACTGCTGAAAACACCCCCCACACACACACACAGTAGGTTTATCACTGCACTTACATACCACCTTCCATCCATGGGTCCCAAGGGATCTGTCCAAAATCTTGTTTTCATAAGTCTCCAGTGAGATGTATAAATATTGTTACCTTCATCTTATACACAGATAAACTTAAACCTGGAGGCAGTTAAGTGGCTTGTCAACAGTTATAACCCAAGACAAGATCTGTGCAAGCTGCCCTCTGGTCTCCCTTCCTCTGCTGGCCGGCCCTCTGAGCGTTCTTGTTGGCTCCAGTTTAAATCATGTCCACAGACCATTGTTTCCCTGGCAATGGAGGTGGTATTCTATTTCCTGCCCTGAATCTGGCCCGGGGCCCTGACCGCACCGCATTTAGCCACAAGTGCATCAGCCGTGCGTGAGTGGGGACAGCTTGGCTCCCTGGAAACCTAAGTGGCGTGTGTCAGCTGGCCCAGGCCTGCTCAGAGCCACTCCAGGCCATGCTGCTAATTCCTCCATCATTTGCCCAGAACAACCCACAATGAAAGCGATGACTTCTCTTGGAGCTGGGCGAACAAATGGGAACATCTCAAAGCCAAACTCATTGGCTCTGCTGCAGTCTGGCCCTTGGAGAGAAATAGCTCTCAGGCATCTGGGACCCGGGTGCCTAGATCAAAACAGCCCTCCCTCTGTTCTTTTCCGTGGATAATATAGCAAAGCGTGCAGGTCACTGGTCACATTCCTGATGGGCAACTGAATTTGCACTTATAATTCCCAGCTGCCATGTTTACTTTTATGTTTATTAATTAAGTGTCCTGGAATGACCACTCAGAATTAGATCCAGAAAATGAGAAGTTACTGGGGCATCCACCAGGTGACAAAAATTACTACCTGAAAAGTGTTTCTCTGATGGCTACAGTCACACTAGAAATTGGAAGTGGAGGCTGGGCCTGGTCGCTCACACCTGTAATCCCAGCCTTTTGAAAGGCCAAGGTGAAAATACTGCTTAAGGCCAGGAGTTTGAAACCAGCCTGGGTACACAGTGGCCCCTGTCTCTACAAAAAATGAAGATAAAAAACATTAGCCAGGCATGGTGGCAGGCACCCATAGTCCCACCTACTTGAGAGGTCATGATGGGAGAATCACTTGAGGCCAGGAGTTGGATTCCAAGCTAGGGCAACATGGCAAGATCCTGTCTCTAAAAAAAAAATATATATACAATAATTAGCCAGGTGTGGTGGTGGGTGCCTGTAGTCCCAGCTACTTGGAAGGGTGAGGCAGGAGGATCATTTGAGCCCAGGAGCTGAGGCTGCAGTGCTCTATGATCACGCCACTGCACTGCAGCCTGGGTGATAGCATGAGACCCTGTCTCAAAAAAAAAAAAAAAGGAAATTGCAGGTAGAGATTTTTGGGTGAATTTCCTGCCAGTTGGTCAGTAAATACCATGTATTGTCACTTTTAACTAATTTCAACTTCTTTGCCTCTAAAGTGCCCTGTGGACCTTACTGGATAACCAAGCACATCACATGAACTAAAGCTGGGTTTGCTGAGTGGCCCATGTGCTCCCCAAAAACCCAAGTGTGCTCCTATCAGAGCCAATTAGTGATCACAATACCTCATCTCGGTTGAGCATATATTCATGCCAGGCCTCCTGCCAAGCATTTTAAATTCCTTAGTTTTAAAAAATACTAGGCTGGATGTGGTGGCTCATGCCTGTAATCCCAGCACTTTGGGAGGCCGCAGTGGGCGGATCACTTAAAGTCAGGAGTTCGAGACCAGCCTGGCCAACATGGCAAAACCCTGTCTCTACTAAAAATACAAAAATTGGCTGGGTGTGGTGGCGCCTGCCTGTAATCCTAGCTAGTCAGGAGGCTGAGGCAGGAGAATCGCTTGAACCCGAGAGGTAGAGGGAGCAGTGAGCCAAGATTGTGCCATTGTACTCCAGCCTGGGTGACAGAGCAAGACCTTGAAAAAAAAAAAAAACTAGGTATGTATCACTAATATCCTTGTTTTACAGACAAGGAAACTGAGGCCTAGAGAGACCACACAGTCACTGCATTAGTTTCCTATGCCTGCTCTAATTACCACAAACTTAGTGGCTCAAAAGAAATTTATTCCTTCATAGTTCAGGAACTATGCTGACTAATGCGTGCTCTAGAGGCCTTGGAGGAGAGCCCATTCCTTGTATCTTCCAGTTGCTGGCAGCCACTGGCTTTCGTGGTTTGTGGCTGCATCGTTCCGGTCTCTGCCTCCAGGACCACACATCCTTCTCTGTGTATGTCACACCTCCCTGTGCCTCCCTTTTATATTAATACACGTGATTGCATTGAGGCCCCCCTGGCTAATCCAGGACAGTCCCCCAATCTCAAAATCCTGAACTTAATCACATCTGCAAGATCCTTTTTTTGATTTGTAAAGTGACATTCACAGGTTCCAGGGATTAACATAGGAACATCTTTTTTTGGGGGGGGGGGCGGCATTATCTAGTCTACCACAGTCACCCATCCTGTTACTATCAGGTGGTGGCTGCAGGTCTCCCTTCTCACATGCTCAAGAGGGCTCCTTAAGCCAGATGGGGTGGCTCACGCCTGTAATCCCAGCACTCTGGGAGGCTGAGGCAGGAGGATCGTTTGAGACCAGGAGTTCAGGGCCAGTCTGGGCACCATAGGGAGACCCTGTCTCTGCACAAAATTTAAAAGTTAGCTGGGTATAGTGGTGCATGCCCGGAGTCCTAGTTACTCTGGAGGCTGAAGCAGGAGGATCACTTGGGCCCACGAGTTTGAGGATGCAATGAGCTATGATTGCATGACTGCACTCCAGCCTGGGCAACAGAGTGAGACTCTGTGGAAAGAACGAAAGAACGAAAGGAAGGAAGGAGAGAAAGGAAGGAAGGAAGGAAAGAAAGAAGGAGAGAAAGAAAGAGAGAGAGAGAGAGTTGGTTAGTGGTAAACGTGTAGCACAGAGGCTAAAAGCCCAGGCTTTGGCACCAGGCAGACTGGGTTTGAAGCCCAGCTCTCTCAGGAATCTGAAGCACTGTGTGACTTAAGCAAGTGACCCAACTGCTCTGGGCCTCAGTTTCCCCATTCAATGCCTACTGCATGGGAATATTTTGAGGATTAAGTGAGAAAATGAATGTGAAACTCATACACAGTGCCTGCACATAGGTGCCCCCTGAGTGGTAGCTGCTCTTGTTAAGAGCAGGATATAAGCTGGAGTTCTGACCCAGCCTCGCAAAGGGACACCTGGTGAGTACCAAGTTTCTGCAGATTAAAAAAATGTGAAAATGGGAAGTAAAGTCATTCTGCCACACAGCCAGTGAAATTCAACGCTAATCTCAGCATAGCAGAACTCTGAAAATCTTTTGGTGTGGAATGGTAGAAAAGACCTGCCAGAACTGGCCATGTAAAGGATTTGTGCTTTCAAAAGTGGAGACCTCGGCCGGGCACAGTGGCTCATGCCTGTAATCCCAAGCACTTTGGAAGGCTGAGGCAGGAGGATTACTTCAACCCAGGATTTCAAGACCAGTCTGGGAGACATAGTGAGATCCCATTGCTACAAAAAATAAAAAAAAAGTTAGGCAGGCATGGTGGCATGTCCCGTGCCTGTGGTCCCAACTACTCAGGAGGCTGGGGTGACAGCATCACTTGAGCCCAGGAGGTTGAGGCTGCAATGACTTGTGATCACACCACTACACTCCAGCCTGGTCAACAGAGCAAGACCCTGCCTCAAAAAAATAAAAAAATAAATAAATAAATAAATAAATAAATAAATAAAGAGAGAAAGGAGACTTCTCCCTTTCTCCAGGAAAGATGTGGATCTAGATCCTGAAAATGTGTGTTTTTGTCTATAGATGTTCTCTTTGGTTTGTTTTTTTATTTTTGTTTTTGTTGTTTTTTGTTGCTGCTGTTTTTGGTTTTTTTGAGAAAGGGTCTCACTCTGTTACCCAGGCTGGCGTGCAGTGGCACAACCACAGCCTACTGAAGCCTCAACCGCCCAAGCTCAAGGAATCCTCCCACCTTAGCCTCCTGAATAGCTAGAACTACAGGTGTGAACCACCGTGCCCAGCTAGTATTTTTATTTTTAAAATTTTTGTAGAGATTGGATCTCGCTTTGTTACCAGGGCTGGACTCAAACTCCTGGGCTCAACAAATCCTCCCACCTCAGCCTCCCAAAATGCTGGCATTACAGGAATGAGCCATTGTGCCAGGCCCATGTTCTCATTGCTTTAAATGGGATTTGACTGGAAATTTACATTGTGATAGTCTCTTTGAGGTTAAACTGATTCCAGTTTCAAGACCTATAACAAAAAGAACAACTGATAAATCAAGAACTTAAGAGCGTAGAGAATAAGAAAAATAGGTAGAAAATAGTAGGAAACAAACAGTAGGGGAGAAACAAGGACATTTTAAACTTGGGCACTTGTTATAAATATATTTGACAGAAGAAATGCAAACTGGCTTGTCTCAACTCGGAGCAAAATAAATTTGATTTGATTCTGCTTCATTCATGAACTGGGATAGAATAACATGTTTTAGTAAAGAAGTTTTAGTATTTTATTTGGCTGATGTTGAAACTGCACTTCTAAGTTTTACCATATTTATGTATGATCTGCTCAACTTGTTGTATTTCATCCAATTAGGTTTTTCCATTCAACACACTGGGCTTCTTTACAGATATGACCAGGATTTCTTAATTTCAGTGAGAAACATGCTAAGAGTCAATGAAACAAGAAAGTAACAGATTCTGCCTTTTTAGAAAAACTGTAAACTACTTAAATGTCAACCAGTAGGGGAAAGAATGATAGCTCTACATCTACCGACATGGAAAGCCACCCAAGGCATATGACTAAGTTAAAAAAAAAAATCACAAAATAACACATACAATTTAATCCTGTCTAAATTGAGAAGAGACTGATAATCAGACAGATGAACATGGATATGTAAATCCACTAATAATGGTTGGCAAAGATATACACCCAATTATTAACAGCAGCCACTTCCTGGGAAAAGAGCAGAACTGGGGTGGGGAAATAAAGGGAAAAGCCATCTTGTATTTGCATTTTTACAAGAAGCATGTGTTTTTTAGTTTTTTTCTTTCTTTCTTTCTTTTTTTTTTAAGACAGTATCTCACTCTGTTGCCAGACTGGAGTGCAGTGGCGTGATCTCACCTCACTGCAACCTCCACCTCCCAGGTTCAAGCGATTCTCCTGCCTCAGCCTCCCAAATAGCTGGGACCACAGGTGCGTGCCACCATGCCCAGTTAATTTTTGTAATTTTAGTAGAGATGGGGTTTCACCATGCTGGCCAGGATGGTCTCGATCTCTTGACCTCATGATCCGCCTGCCTCAGCTTCCCAAAGTGGGATTACAGGTGTGAGCCACCGTGCTTGGCCTAAGAAGCATGTTTTTGTATATTACATGTATATCTTTTAAAGCAATACATTATTTACTTTAATGGAAATAATGTGTTAATTTACAGTTCTTCTACTAGAAATACTACCCATGGGATAACAAATACTAAACATGCATGTGGGGTTTTTTTTTTTCATTTTTTATTAATAAACCAGACATGATGTTTCTGCCTTGACTCTTCAGATTGATGGACAAGAAGTCCAATAAGGAATAAACTCATACCCCGAGGACAGGGTAAATGGGTACCACACAGGGATGAGAGTCCCTACACCCTGGAAGCTGAGGTCAGATGGGAGAGGGTTAACAGACAAACAGCAGGCGGCAGGGAAGTGCTGCCAGGAGGCCTGTGAAAGCTCTAGGGTGGATCAACTGTACCCACCTGCTTCTCTCTCTCCTCCCCCACCTTCCCCCATCCCCAGGCCCTCAGACACATGCCCTACAAGTCCAAGCAGCTGGCATCTACCCTCAGGCAAAAGTAAACAAACAAGTCCTTGACAGCTCTTCAAAGAAATTAAGCATTGGTCCAGGCGGTGGCTCACGCCTGTAATCCCAGCACTTTGGGAGGCCGAGACGGGCGGATCACGAGGTCAGGAGATGGAGACCACCCTGGCTAACACGGTGAAACCCCGTCTCTACTAAAAATACAAAAAAAATTACCTGGGCGTGGTGGTGGGCGCCTGTAGTCCCAGCTACTTGGGAGGCTGAGGCAGGAGAATGGCGCGAACCTGGAGGTGGAGGTTGCAGTGAGCCGAGATCTCGCCACTCCACTCCAGCCTGGGCAACAGAGCAAGACTCCGTCTCAAAAAAAAAAAAAAAAAAGAGAAAGAAAAAGAAAAATTAAGCAATCCATATCAGAGAATCAAAGGCTTTTATTTATCACCTTGGTACACTAAAGTCCTCATTCTGGGCAATCAAGTGACCTCATCTTCCTCAACCCCACACCCAGAGCACCCAGTCAGAATTCTCACTGGGGAGAAGCCACCGAGTCACATAGACCTTCTTTTTAAGATATGACCATACAACCAAAGATCACCAAGACATTCCCAGGACCAGCAGCCTGAAAAAGAAAGAGCAAGATATATAGGTGAAAAATGAACTCTGGTGGAAAGAAAGATCATCAGGGAATAGAATACAACTTGGCTCAAAGAGGTCTTTTGTTTTTTGTTTGTTTGTTTTGAGACAAGGTCTCGCTCTCTCACCCAGACTGGAGTGCAGTGGTGCAGTCATAGCTCACTGCAGCTCCAACCTCCCGGGCTCAAGCCAGCTTTGCAAAGTGCTAGGACTACAGACGTGAGCCACTGTGCCCAGCCGACTAGAAGAGGTTTAAGAAAAAGTTTATAAAACCAGAACAGGTTGATCTGAAAAAAGAATAATCAGAAAACAAGAGGAAGCAATTAGATAGATTAAAAATATGATAGCTGGCCGGGCACAGTGACTCACACCTGTAATCCTAGCACTTTGGGAGGCCTAGGCAGGTGGATCACTTGAGGTCAGGAATTCGATACCAGCCTGACCAATATGGTGAAACCCCGTTTCTACTAAAAAAAAAAAAATTAGCTGGGTGTGGTGGCAGGCACCTGTAATCCCAGCTACCTGGGAGGCTGAGATAGGAGAATTTCTTGAACCAAGGAGGCAGAGGTTGCAGTGAGCCAAGATCACACCTCTGCACTCTGGCCTGGGTGACAGAGTGAGACTTCGTCTTAGAAAAAAAAAAAAAATGAGGCCGGGCACAGTGGCTCACGCTTGTAATCCCAGCACTTTGGGAGGCCGAGGCGGGCGGATCACGAGGTCAGGAGATCGAGACCACGGTGAAACCCCGTCTCTACTAAAAATACAAAAAAAATTAGCCGGGCGTGGTGGCAGGCGCCTGTAGTCCCAGCTACTCGGAGAGGCTGAGGCAGGAGAATGGCGTGAACCCGGGAGGCGGAGCTTGCAGTGAGCCGAGATCGCGCCACTGCACTCCAGCCTGGGCGACAGAGCGAGACTCCGTCTCAAAAAAAAAGAAAAAAAAAAAGATAGCTGAAATAAAATGTTCAAGGAATCATAAAAGAGGAAATTTCCCAGAACCTAAGGGAAAAAATAAACTGTGAAAGAACAGATGAGAAACAAAAGGACAATTCAAAACTCCACAATTCACTAATGGAGTCCCAGGAAAAGAGAATAAAGACTGGGGTGAACTGCAGTCTGCCATTCACTGCAATCAAAGACTGCGCTCCAGCCATTTCCCCACCTTTGCATCTTTCACTCCCAGGGCATCTGATGGGAACCTGTTTGGCGGCCACTGTGGGGGCTTACTTAGCTCCTGGATTTACTATCCCACAAAGACTGCGGGATGGTATTTTGAGGAAGGGGAATTGACAGAGGGTGGTCAAAAATATGACAAATGTGCACGACTTTCTTAATGTGGCCTGCTCGCACCAAGGAAGCCAGGGCCATAGCCTGTGTGTGTGTGGACGCTTGCTGTCTAGGGATAACTCATGAGTCATTAAAAGAAATACTAAAATCAGAGCAGAGTGAGCAGAGCCCTTCAGCTCATCACTGACGACTTGTCTCCAGGGTGACATCAGTTCACCCTCTTTGGGTGTGGTTGTTCAATTGCTTACAATCACACCCAAGTCCCCAGCTCATGTTTCTCCATGTTTGGACAAGAACATCACAACTTTTGCAATCCCTTGGTCTACAGCATAGAGCAGGCATTGTCTTGCATGAGTGCCTGGCTAAACCCAGTCTACATTGATGGTAGATTTCTATCGATTTGAAACAACTGGATTTTCCATCCTAGGAAGTTAAAAACTGGTCTGGTAAGACACAGATTCTAGAGACAGTCTTTAGGTTTCAGCCTAGAGAGGCCATCAACGCCCATAAATCAGAAAGGACAGGGTAAAAAAAAAACACAAATGAGGATGTACAAGACAAAAAGGCTCAGATAAGAAACAAAGTATCTTTGTCAACAATGGGGGTTGTGGGGTAAGAGTAGGGCTGTGATGTAGATAGAAGTAGATTAACTAAACAGGGCGTGGTAGATTACTCTGCCTGTAATCCCAGAACTTTGGGAGGCTGAGGTGGGTGGATTGCTTGAGCTCAGGAGTTCAAGACCAGCTTGGGCAACATGGCAAACCCCCCACCTTTACAAAAAATACAAAAATTAGCTGGGCATGGTGGCATCTGCCTGTGGTCCCAGCTACCTGGGGGGCTGAGGCGAGAGGATCGCTTGAGCCCCAGAGCCCAAGGCTGCAGTGAGCCATGATTGCACCACTGCACTCCAGCCTGGACGACAAAGCAAGACCCTGTCTCAAAAAAAAAAAAGTGGCAGATTAACTAGAGACCTGGAAACTTTCAAACCTCAAATGAAGAAGCAGAATCCATTAAAGACAGGTTTAGGGAAGTCATTAAGGTTAGAGGTAGAAAGATAAGAACACGGTAAGAATTCTTAGGAAAGGAGACTTTTGAAATAATATTTTGTTCAGGAAGAAGTGGTGACACCAACGAAGAGAGAACACAGTAACTGAAATAAAAGCCAATCAAAATATGAACAAGGGCAGGCGTGGTGGCTCATGCCTGTAATCCCAGCACTTTGGGAGGCTGGGGCGGATGGATTGCTTGAGTCCAGGAGTTCAATATCAGCCTGGGCAACACAACGAGACCCCTGTCTCTACAAAAATACAAAAATTAGCCGGGTGTGGTGGCGCACCTGTAGTCCTAGCTATTTAGGAGGCTGATGTAGGAGGACTGCTTAAGCTCAGGAGTTTCAGACTGCAGTAAGCCATGATCACACCACTGCAGTCAGCCTGGGCAACAGACTGAGACCCTGTCTCAAAATCCAAAACAAAATATAAACAAAATACTTGAATCCACCATTTGAAATCTGGGCCAGGTGCAGTGGCTCATGCCTGTAATCTCAGCATTTTGGGAAGCCAATGTGGGAGGATCGCTTGAGCTCAGAAGTCTGAGGCTGCAGCGGGCTGTGATCATACCACTGCACTCCAGGCTGGGTGACAGAGTGAGACCCTGTCTTAAAAAAAAATAAAAATAAAAATAGACCCCAAAATCCCCCAAAATTTGAATCTGAAAAGAAAACCTACAACATATGTAGTGAGAACACCTGCATCAACCAGAAAGGTTACGATGAGTACTTAGCCTTCTGCGCTTGGAAGTAACATTACCAACACAGCTTAAGGACAAAAAGGTCTTTATATCCACTGAAATCCTCTATTTTCTAAATAATACCTACGTTGCTTTCGTAGTCAGTTGCAATAATACTAAGCTATTTGAAATGTGTTTTCCTGTTTCTCCTCCACCCAACAAGCTGTCAGTACTTCTGCTCCAAAACAGGAGTCACACTGACCTAAGTTTGTATCCAGGCTCTGTCACGTATGAAGTATGTGACCTGGAGCAACTTTCTTAGCTCTTTGAGCTTTGTTTTCCTGATTTGTAGTGATCGAACACAATCATACATGTAAAGTATTTGGTACCATGTCCAGAGCAGTGACTACTCCAGAAATGGTCACTCTTTTCTACTGTTTTTACTATTGTTTCTTGTAACCACACTCAAATGTTGGCACACCATAAAAGAATTCATAACTGCTCACATGTGTTCAAGTGGTTTTTTGTTTTTTTTGAGACAGAGTCTGGCTCTGTCACCCAGGCTGGAGTGCAGTGGCACAATCTTGGCTCACTGCAATTTCTGCCTCCCGAGTTCAGTGCCTCAGCCTCCCCACTAGCTGGGATTACAGGCGCATGCTACCATGCCTGGCTAGTGTTTTGTATTTTCAGTAGAGACACGGTTTTGTCATGTTGGCCAGGCTGGTCTCGAACTCCTGACCTCAAGTGATCTGCCCGCCTTGGCCTCCCAAAGTGCTGAGATTACAGGTGTGAGCCATCACGCCCAGCTTCAAATGATTCTTTTAACTAGTAACAAACATGAGTTCTACTTTTTTTTTTAGGTGTTTTATATTCTTACAACCTCAAAATCCCACTTAAAACTTTGGACCCCGAGTTTCCTGATGAAGAGCAGGGGTGACATTTATCCGTATCCCTAACGGCAAGGGCATGTGGCTCCCAACCGAAATGGGGCACCTGGCAAGCTTCTGGCAGAGCCATTGCTGTTGCTGGTGACGTGAAATGACAGCAACCAGAGGCCAATAAGTGAGCGGTTTGTTTTGTTGTATTCTTATTTTACTAAAGAGATAAAATTTTCCAAGCAAAAGAAAAGTGAAGCTTAACAGGTCTATCACGGGAGCCTTGGGAGTCTCATTCCCAGATCACATCCCTGGTCAGCCACTGTTTTGTTTGTTTTTTTTTTTGAGACGGAGCCTCGCTCTGTCTCCCAGGCTGGAGTGCTGTGACATGATCTCTGCTCACTGCAAGCTCCGCCTCCTGGGTTCACGCATTCTCCCACCTCAGCCTCCCGAGTAGCTGGGACTACAGGTGCCCGCTACCACGCCTGGCTAATTTTCTTTTTGTATTTTTAGTAGAGATGGGGTTTCACTGTGTTAGCCAGGATGGTCTTGATCTCCTGACCTCATGATCCGCCCGCCTCGGCCTCCCAAAGTGCTGGGATTATAGGCGTGAGCCACTGTGCCAGCTTTTTTTTTTTTGGAGACGGAGTCTTGCTCTGTCACTCAAGCTGGAGTGCAGTGGTGCACTCTCGGCTCACTGCAATCTCTGCCTCCCAGGTTCAAGAAATTCTCCTGCCTCAGCCTCCCACATATCTGGGATTACAGGCGTGTGCCACTACCACCTGGCTAATTTTTGTATTTCTAGTAGAGACAGGGTTTTACCATGTTGGCCAGGCTGGTCAGTTGAATTCCTGACTTCAAGTGATCCACTCGTCTCGGCCTCCCAAAGTTCTGGGATTACAGGCGTGGGCCGCCACTCCCGCCTCCTGGTCAGCCACTCTATAGCTGCATAGAAACAGAAAGGGCAGATTCTGGAAACAGCTCAGATACATGGGAAGCAACTTGAAATCACCATCTGCTTCATCTATCGCAAAGAAAAATCTGTCACATATGGGCAATTATCGTGGAAACATGAAGCAATTTTCTATGGAGTAATTTCTAGATATGTTAGATACAAAACATCAGAAAGAATACCAAAACTCCAAAGATCACTTGGAGAGCAGATAGATTTGGGCATTAAGACATAACCCCTCCAAGGCCAAGTGCGGTGGCTCACGCCTGTAATCCCAGCACTTTGGGCGTTCGAGGCAGGTGGATCACTTGAGGTCAGGAGTTTGAGACCAGACTGGCTAACATGGTGAAACCCCATCTCTACTGAAAATACAAAAAACTAACTGGGCATGGTGGTGTGCACCTGTAGTCCCAGCTAATTGAGAGGCTGAGGCAGAAGAATCACTGGAATCTGGCAGGCGGAGGTTGTGGTGAGCCGAGATCGTACCATTGCACTACAGCCTAGGCAACAGAGCAAGACCCTGTCTCAAAAAAACAAAACAAAAAAACCACAACCCCCACTGAAACAACCCCATTCAATGGTTGTTCTCAAAAATGGTCAAGTGATTTAAATAGGCATTTCTATAAAAAGGACACAGAAATAGCCAATAAGCACATGACAAGCTGCTCAGTATCACTAGTCATTAGGGAAATGTAAGTTAAAACCACAATGAAATACAACTTCACACCCATTAGGATGGCTATTACTTACAAAAATAGAAAATAACAAGTATTGGTGAGGAGGTGGAGAAACTGGGACACTGTGCATCGCTGATGGGAATGCAAAAATGATGCAACCACTATGAAAAACAGTTTGGTGATTTCTCAAAAAGTGAAACATGGGATTACCACATGATCCAGCAGTTCCACTCCTAGGTACATAACCGAAAGAATGGAAAACAGGAACTCAAACAAATACTGATACACCTATGGTCACAGCAGTATTATTCACAGTAGCTCAAAGGTGGAAACAACCCAAATGTTCAACAGATGAATGGGTAAACAAAATGTGGAATATATATACGACAGAAAATTATTCAGCCTTATTATTACTCATTCAGAAGGAATGAAATTCTGACACCTGATACAACATGGATGAAGCTTGAAACCATTATGCTAAGTGAAATAAGCCAGATACTGAAAGGCAAATGTTATGATCCCACTTATATGAGGTACCTAGAATAGGCAAATTCATAGAGACGAACAGTAGAATAGAGGTTGCCAGGGGCTGGGGAAGGAGGGAATGAGGAGTTACTGTGTAAGGGGTACGGAGTTTTAGTATGGGATGATGAAAAAGTTTGAGAATTAGATAGTAGTAACTGATACACAGCATTGTGAATGCCCTTAATGTCACTGAAATGGACAGTTAAAAATGATTAAAGCCAGATACGGTGGTTCATGCTTTTAATCGCAGCACTTTGGGAGGCCGAGGCAGGCAGATGGCTTGAGCCCAGGAGTTCAAGACCAGCCTGGACAATATAGAAAAGCCCTGTCTCTACAAAAAACACAAAAATTAGCCAGGTGGGGTGGCAAGTGCCTGTTGTCCCAGCGACTTGGGAGGTTGAGGAGGGAGAACTGCCTGAGCCCAGGAAGTTGAGGCTGCAGTGAGCTATGATCGTGCCACTGCACTCCAGCCTGGGTGACGGAGCAAGACCCTGTCTTGGGAAAAAAAAAAAGGAAAAGAAAAAATGGTAAATGTTGTTATATAGATTTTACCACAACTAAAAAAAACGTAACTCCACTTCAACACACATTCTAAAGTTCTTGGGCCATATATAACGCATAAAAATGTTTGATAAGTACATCTGGGAAACAGCTCAGCCTAGGAATGTGATACCATAATAGATAATAAATAATAAAAGGATCTGAAGCAGATTTCTCTTACTGGTAAGGTCAGAAGTGACTATTTTTTTTTTTTTTTGGAGACAGAGTCTCCTTCTGTCACCCAGGCTGGAATGCGGTGGCCCGATCTCGGGTCATAGCAACTTCCACCTCCTGGGTTCAAGCGATTCTCATGCCTCAGCCTCCTGAGTAGCTGGGATTACAGGTGCCCACCACCACGCCCAGCTAATTTTTTGTATTTTTAGTAGAGACAGGGTTTCCCTGTGTTGGCCAAGTCTCCAGCTCCTAACCTCAAGTGATCCGCCCACCTCGGCCTCCCAAAGTGCTGGGATTACAGGTGGCGTAAGCCACCGTGCCTGGCCAGAAGTGACTTTTTTAATTGACAAAAAAGAAAGAGGCCAGGTGCAGTGGCTCACGCCTGTAATCCCAACACTTTGGGAGGATGAGGTGGGTGGATCACTAGAGGCCAGGAGTTTGAGACCAGCCTGGCCAACATGGTGAAACCACATCTCTACTAAAAATACAAAAATTAGCCGGATGTGTTTGCGCACACCTGCACTCCCAGCTACTCAGGAGACTGAGGCACGAGAATCACTTGAATCCGGGAGGTGGAAATTGCAGTGAGCTGGGATCGGGCCACTGCGTTCCAGCCTGGGTGATGAAGCAAGACTGTCCAAAAAAAAAAAAAAAAGAAAAGAAAAGGAGGAAAGGGAAAAGGAAGGAAAGGAAAGGCAAAGCAAAGTCAGAGCTTTTTGAGAGCTATGTTGTTAATAAATACACAGTGAATGAACGGAGATCAAAGCGAAGGCATGGGCTTTACCATGCAGCAGGAAAATTAGTTAGAATCTGAAGTGTTTTTTTAACAGCAACTGGTTAAAATCAATATGTAGCCTATTTGCACATTTTAAAACCTTACAGTAAATATGAATATGAGCTAAATAATAAAGGTGGTGTACTCCTACATTCAGCCAAGATAAAGCAGGACTGGATTTACCCTCCTAAGGTAACAACTAAGGATCTGGACAGGATATAGGAAAGATCAGTGCTCAAGACACTGGACATGGGTGATGCGGACAGTGAGAAATGAGAAGTGATGAGAAAATGAGGTGAACCCTCTGATGGCCCCAGCATCCAGATAACTAGAGAAAAAGTAGATGTTAAGCAGAGACATGGAACACATTTTTACTTTTAAATTTTTTATTTATTTTTATTTTTTTGAGACACAGTCTCACTCTGTCGCCCAGTCTGGAGTGTGGTGGCGCAAACTTGGCTCACTGCAACCTCCACCTCCCAGGTTCAAGCAATTTTCCTGCCTCAGTCTCCCGAGTGGCTGGGACTACATGCCTGCACTGCTAAAGGTAGTGGCTGCTGTAATCACGCAGACTGCAGCCAGGGCTACACACTCTATGGTGCCTGAGGGAGCCCTGCCCCTGCTAAGTTGGAGCCAGGAGCTCCCCGGGTGCAACTGTAGCCGCCCAAACCCCAGCTGCAGACCCAGACGTCCTGCCCTCCCAAACTACAGCTGTGGATCCGAGCCTACCTGTGCTCTTGTGGGAGCGGGGTGTTGGGGGAGCGCAGGAACAGGCAAGATCTACCCTCCCAGGTGCAGTGGACCTGTGGCTGCAGACCTGGGCCTCCCAATCTACAGAGCAGGCAGGAGCCGGGTGACAAGCATGAGCCTTCTGAGTTGACGGGATGGGAGCTCCAGGGTGCAGCTGCAGCTGCCCTCCCAGGTGCAGGACTGGACATCTCTGCAGCCTGCACCCTCCAAGGCCCCAGGAAGGACCCTCCCCCCATCTCCGCAAGCTCAGAGGTGTCTGCTCCCACTGCCTGGCCTCTCTTGGCTCCTGGTGCCTGCTCTCATCTCAGAGCGGGGTTGGGGCCCAACCCCAGGGCCATGAATGGCAGCAGGAGACAGGCAGAGTCCTGGGCAGAAGAGGCAGGTCCCCAGGAAGTCCCCACCTTCAGACCAGGGAGGGCCAGAAGGCTGGGGACTGGGCTGCCAGTCCAATGGACTGGAGTGGGGACTTGTGCTGCCTTTTCCTTCTGGCCTATGGCGGCCCATGACGCCCATGGACCAATGGGCACACACTTCCTCCCCTCTGAGGTCCATAAAAGCCCTGGGCTCACCCAGAGCAGGGCAGAAGACAGCCAGAGAGAAGGGGGCAGAGAGACAACAGGATGACCAGCTACAGAGAGGAGTACCCTGTCTGCTGAGAGCTAGAGGATGGGACCACCACCTGCAGAGAGGAGCTACCCTCTCTGCTGACAGCTGCAGCGACTACCTGACCACAGAGAAGAGGCACCCTCTCCAGGGCCTCCTCTCCACTGAGAACTGCAGATATCTGGGACAACCAGTTGCACAGAGGAGCTACCCTCTCCACTCTCCAGGGCCTCCTCTCTGCTGAGAACTGAACACTTGGTGGATGACCTGCCTATAGAGAGGAGCTACCCCCTGCAAGTCTCCTCTGAGCTATTGTAACACTTAATAAAGCTCATTTTCATTTGCTGAGTTGTTGTAATACTTGATAAAGCTCATCTTCATGTTCACCCTTCACTTTGCTGAACGCAGGACAAGAACTCAGACAATTGGTCACCCTTCACTTGTCTGCTCTTCCTGGACACAGGACAAGAACTCAGGCAAAGGTGCCATGGCCTGCAGAGGTTTCTGGGAAGAAAACTGACACCCCAAAGATTCCGACCATGCTTTAGTAGATGTTGACCAGGCTGTTCTCAAACTCCTGCCCTCAGGTGATCTGCCCACCTCCGCCTCCCAAAGTGCTGGATTACAGGTGTGAGCTGCCCACTGGGCCCGCCTGGAAAACATTTGTTAAAGTCCGAAGTTGAAATTCTAGAGATGAAACCTAAAACATTTTAGATGAAAAATACACTGGATGGGACTAAAGGCAGGTTAAACACTACAAAGGACAAAGATTAGTGAAGATTAAGACACAGTCATAACAATAGAAACTATCCAAAAAAGAGAGGAAAAAAAGAGCAGTGAGCTGTGGGACTTTAAGTGGCCTAATATATGTGTAATTGGAATTTCCAAAGGAGAGGGGAGAAAATAATGGCCACGTCATTTCCAAATTTGATGAAAACCATAAACCCAGCCAGGTGCGTTGGCTCACATCTGTAATCCTACCACTCTGGGAGGCTGAGGCTGGAGGATCACTTGAGCCCAGGAGTTCAAGACAAGCCTGAGCAACATAGTGAAACCTCATCTCTACAAAAAATTTAAAACATTGGCTAGGCATGGCGGCATGAACTTGTAGTCCCAGCTACTTGGGAGCCTGAAGCAGGAGAATCGCTTGACCCCAGGAGGCAGCATGCAGTGAGCCAAGATCGCACCACTGCACTCCAGTCTGGACAACAGAGCCAGACCCTACAAAAACAAAGAAAATAAAATGAAAGAAGAAAGAAAGGAGAGAGAGACAGCACAACTATAAATCCACAGATAAAAAGAAGAAGCTCAATGAACCTCAAGCACAAGAAAACATCACTGTCATCAGGCCTCAGTTAAATGTCATCTTCCCAGAGAGACCTTCCCTTACCAGTAAACCCTAAGAATCATTATATCATTATCTTGTTTTTAAAGTGGTTTCCTTTTTTATTGCATATCCTTACCCCCACCCTAACGTAAGCTCCACAAGGACAGGGACCTTGTCTGCATCCTCACCACTGAGTTCCCAGGGCCTAGCAGAACACCTGACATTTAGCAGGTGCTCAATACGTACTTCATGAATGAAGAGTAAATGACCTCTTCCATTTGTAAGCTTTAGGAATCAATTCCTATTTGAAAATCTCTCTCAAATTATCAAAACCATTCTTTTTGCACTCCCAACCTTTCCTTCTGCTCCCAGATAATATAATGTTATCATTCAACAATATTGGCCAGCCGCAGTGGCTCAAGCCTGTAATCCCAGCACTCTGGGAGGCCAAGATGGGTGGATCATCTGAGGTCAAGGGGTTTGAGACTATCCTGACCAACATGGTGAAAACCTGTCTCTACTAAAAATACAAAAATTAACCAGGCATGGAGGTACACACTTGTAGTCCCAGCTACTCAGAAGGCTGAGGCAGAAGAATCACTTGAACCCAGGAGGCAACGGTTGCAGTGAGCTGAGATTGTGCTACTGCACTCCAACCTGGGCAAAAGAGTGAGTGTCCGTCTCAAAAAAAAAAAAAAAAAAACCACACAAAAACAAAACCCCAGAAAAGGCCAATATGGTGTTTATTAGCACTAATTCTATCTATCTATCTGAGTCAGGGTCACTTTTTAAAACTTTGACATAATTGTACATATTTAAGAGATACACAGTGATATTCTGATAATACAGTGTAGAGTGATCAAATCAGGGTAACTAGCATATCCATCATTTCAACCAGTTATCATTTCTTTGTGTTGGGGACATTCAATATCCTCTTTCTAACTATTTGAAACTATATATTAGCCTGGGCAATATTATGAGACTCTGTCTCTACAAACTACTTTTAAAAAATTTAGCCAGTCATGGTGGCACCCACCTGTAGTCCCAGCTACTCGAGAGGCTAAGGTGGGAGGATTGCCTGAGCCCAAGAGTTTTAGGCTGCAGTGAGCCAGGATCGCTCCACTGCACTCCAGCCTGGCCAATACAGTAAGACCCTGTCTCAAAAAAAAAAAAAGAAACTATGTATTATTAACTATAGTCATCCTACAGTGCTATGGAACACTAGAATTTATTCCTCCTCTCTAGCTGCAATTTGTAGCACTAATTCTTTTTGATTAATGGTAGTCACTTCATTTCCTGAGGAACGACCTATTAAAAAAACTATCCTTCCTCTCCAGACTGACTCCAGGTAAGGTTCCAGCAACCCCACTGCCTGGCGTGACATCCAGCTCTACCAATCGTGTATTCCTAGCACTCCAATAGACAATCATTTTCATCGATACAGCAGTTTACTAAACAACTGCTCTGGTAAACACTTTATGCTTTATATACATTGTCTAGTCTATGAGGAGTTTACAGAGGAGCAAACTGAGATCTAGGAAGGTGAAGTGACATACCGAGTCACATCACTAGTAAGTGGCAAAGCCAGAATATAAATCCAAGTCGGTCTGTTTGACTCCAAAATGTTGTTCTTTATGCCACACTAAGATGAAATTTAAAGTGTTATGAAATTGTAGCTAAGAATCAAACAGCATACATCTCTCTAGGAGGGTCATAAACTTTTAATCATCTTTTCTGTCTGATAAAATGAAAAAAAACAAATTCTTAATATGTATGTTTGACAACTCAGTCACAGAGCCTCTGCTATTGCCTGAAATTAGAATCAACAACAAATCATTGCCTCGGCCAAAATATTTTCTCTTAAAGGTAGAAACATTTTAAAATCTGAAGTTTTGGAACACAGAAATTATTTTACAGAAATTCATGTATCAAAGACATGTAATTGAACCAAGAAAAATAAAGTCTCTATAATCTAGGTATTGGCTGAAGCAAAACATATTTCATTGACTTTAAGATGCACTTTCTTTTTTTAATTTTTTTTTTTGTTGTTGTTGTTGTTTTGTTGTTGATTTGGAGGTGGAGTCTCATTCTGTCGCCCAGGCTGGAGTGCAGTGGTGTGATCTCGGCTCACTGCAAGCTCCAAGCTCCATCTCCCGGGTTCATGCCATTCTCCTGCCTCAGCCTCCTGAGTAGCTGGGACTACAGGCACCCACCACCACACCTGACTAATTTTTTGTATTTTTAGTAGAGACAGGGTTTCACCGTGTTAGCCAGGATGGTCTCAATCTCCTGACCTCGTGATCCGCCTGCCTTGGCCTCCCAAAGTGCTAGGATTACAGGCGTGAGCCACCGCGCCTGACCCTTTTTTTAATTTTATTTTTTATCTTAGGTAAAGACAGGGTTTCACCATGTTGCCCAGGCTGGTCTTGAACTCCTGAGCTCAGAAGATCCACCCACCTCAGGTTCCTAAAGGGCTAGGATTATAGGCATGAACCACCATGTCCGGCCAAGATGCACTTTCTTCCCCGACTTTTTAACATCTCTGAAATTCACGTGTATCATACAATCAATGGTATCTGACACCATCAGCCAGGTAGCAGTTGTGGTATAGTTATCATTGTCTGCACATGAGTGAACTTGGCCACAGCTGTTCATCATCATTAATCCTATGTCTAAATAATTCTAAAATAATTTTTGTTTTTTTTTTTGTTTTTTTTAGAGACAGAGTCTTTCTCTGTCACCCAGGCTGGAGTGCAGTGGCGTGATCACAGCTCACTGCAATGCCAAACTTGTGGGCTGAATCCTCCTGCCTCAGTTTCTTAAGTAGCTGGGTCTATAGGCATGTATCTTGTCTGGTTAATTTTTTTTTTTTTTTTTTTTTTTTTTTTTTGTAGAGAGGTTGTCTCCCTATGTGGCCCAGGCTGGTTTCAAACTTCTTGCCACAAGCAATCCTCCTACCTTGGCCTCCCAAGGTGCTGGGATTACAGGCATGAGCCACCATGCCCAGCCTAAAATAATTTTTAAGTATAAAATTAAAATGTTAAAGGTTAATTGGCTTCCTTATACGTGTTACATGACACAAAAATGTATTTGACAGCTGATGGTGTCTTAGATCGAATGAGGTTCAATATTTTGTTCAGAAAGACTTTTTTTTTTTTTTGAGACAGAGTCTCACTGTGTCGTTCAGGCTGGAGTGCAGTGGCATGATCTCGGCTCACTGCAACCTCCGCCTCCTGGGTTCAAGCAATTCTCCTGTCTCAGCCTCCTGAGTAACTGGGATTACAGGCGCCCACCACCATGCCCAGCTAATTTTTTTGTATTTTTAGTAGAGATGGGGTTTCACTGTGTTGGCCAGGCTGGTCTCGAACTCCTGACCTCATGATCCACCCACCTAGGCCTCCCAAAGTGCTGGGATTACAAGCGTGAGCCACCGTGCCCAGCCGCAATAAATTTCTTAATGGTTATCTCCTACTGGTCCTCTTTCCTTGGTTGAACGCTGACTGACAATGCTTTACCCTCAACAGATAAAAGCAAAAAGGAAACCCTATAGTAAGATTATGGCACAAAACATTACAATATTTCAAATGGCCATTTTGGGGGGCATCCTGGAGGTTTCTGCAATCCAGAAAATGCTCCACAGTAAGATTCAGATGAGAGAAGGTTTCAACTTTATTTTGCCAGGTGGGGGAAGGACTGGAGAGAAAGGGGTAGTAGAAAAGAACATATATGACGCCATGGTAAATAATAAAATAGAAGTTGAGGTTCTAGAATTTAGTTCCTTAAAACTACCAGTTGGAGATAAATATAATAGAGAATAGAAAAACAATAGAGAGAATCAATGAAACTATAAATTGGTTCTTTGAAATGATCAACAAAATTAACAAACATTTAGCTAGACTAAAGAAAAAGAAGAGGCAAATGACTAAAGTCAGAAGTGAAAGTGAGGACATTACTACTGACCATACAGAAACACAAAGGATTATAAGAAAAGACTATGCACAATTGTATGCCAACAAATTAAATAACCTAGATGAAACAGACAAATTCCTAGAAACATACAAACTACCTAAATGACTCAAGAAGAAATAGAAAATCTCAACAGACACATAACAAGAGATTGACTCAGTAATCAAAAACCTTTCAACAAAGGAAAGTCCAGAACCAGATGGTTTCACTGATGAATTCTATAAAACATTTAAAGAATTTTTTTCTTTTTTTTTTTTTTTGAGATGGAGTCTCGCTCTGTTGCCCACGCTGGAGTGCAGTGGCATGATCTTGGCTCACTGCAACCTCTGCCTCCTAGGTTCAAGCGATTTTCCTGCCCCAGCCTCCCAAGTAGCTGGGATTACAAGTGCGCACCACCATGCCTGACTAATTTTTGTATTTTTAGTAGAGATGGGGTTTTGCCATGTTGGCCAGGCTGGTCTCAAACTCTTGACCTCAGGTGATCCCCCTGCCTCAGCTTCCCAAAGTGCTGGGATTACAGGCATGAGCCACTGCACCTGGCCTAAGGAATTTTAATATCAAATACTTCTACAAAACAGAACAGGAGGCAACACATACTAACTCATTCTATGAGGCCAGCATTACCCTGACATAGACAGACAAAGACATCACAAGAAAAGAAAATTAAGCTGGGCACAGTGGCTCACACCTATAATCCCAACACTCTGGGAGGCCAAGGCGGTAGGATCACTTGAGCTCAGGAGTTTGAGACCAGCCTGGGAAACATAGTGAGACCTCATCTCTACAAAAAATTTTTTAAAATTTGCTGGGTGTGGTGGTGTGTGCCTGTAATCCCAGCTACTCAGGAAGCCTGAGGCCAGAGAATTGCTTGAGCCCAGGAAATCGAGGCTGCAGTGAGCTGTGATCATGCCACTGCATGCCAATCTGGGTGAGAGAGCAAGACCTTGCCTCAAATAAAAAAAAAAAAAAGAAAGAAAAAGAAAATTACAATAAACGTTAGCAAGATGGCAGAAAAGGAGAATGCTGACTTTATCTCCTCTCACAGACACACCAAATAAACATCTACACACAAATTAAATCCCTCTGAGAGAATGCCAAAAACTAGTTGAAAGACTCTAACACACTGAGCAATTGAGAAAATATTCACATCAAAACAGGTAGTAAAAGCTGAGACACCTTTGTGCACAAACCCCACCACAGGGACAGCACTTTACAAACAGGAAGCATCCCCCAACTCCCAGCTTCTCCCTCAGGAATGAAGGGTTTGTTTGTGAGCTCATCTAGCTTGTAGTTAAAGGGTACTTCCAGTGGCTATAGCCCACCCAGGATCAGTCCAGAGAGAATAAGCTAAGAGGCCCAGCTCCAAATATCTCTCTGAAAGAGGTCTGTCTGCATACTTTTCCAGCTACTGCCTGAGGGTCGGGCTTCTGGCTAGCCTGTATCTGGGAGCAAACAGAACAGATAAACAATAAACCTCTGAAAGTCTCTAGGGAAGAATGGGCATTTCCTGCACCTTCTTCCCCAGCTCAACTGAGTGATAAATCCAGGTCTGCAGATTTCCTGGAAAAAGTATATATATGCATCAAGTGCCCCAGTTTTAACAGTTCCCATATGAGGAACTGATTCCTAAATCACCTAGCTCTGGGAGTTGACAGGGCTCTGTTTTCTGGAGTCTCCTCAGAACACAGAAGACAAAAAAAGCTGGTTGCTAAATGGGTGCACATCCAGTGGATTCCTTTGAAACTCAGAATGTGCAGACTGCATAAAAGTGCAGGCATTTGCCACAGATCTTCTTCCAGGCTTAGGACAGAGTGAGTGGGAGATAAACTCTAGCTCCCAGCTTCTCCCTGAGGTAGAAGGAATTGGAACATAAATCTAGCACTCCGACTTTTCAAGCTGCATCTCAAGGGACTGGCTTCTATCTCACATATCTTGGGGCACTGACAGAACTTGGCACACCCTAGTATCCAAAGGGCCATGAAGAACAAAGCAATTTGGACAAGCAAAAAGATATGAGAGGCATCTAGAATTAGAATATCTGGTAGGGCTGGTTGGTGAGGTCCATCTCCCAGATGAGGCCAGTGTGACAAGACTAGAAGAGGTGGCTGTCCTACCTACTGTGCAAAAACCAACACAGAAAGTCAAGAAAAATGAAGAAACAGGGAAATATGTTATAAATAAAGCAAGATAAATCTCCAGAAACAGAACCTAGGGAAATAAAGACATGTGATTTACCTGACAGGGAATGTGAAATAGGTCATAAAGACGTCCACCAAGATTAAGAGAGTAATTCTTGAGCTGAAAATTTCAACAGAGATAGGAAATATTTAAAATTATCAAGCAGAAATCACAGAGCTGAAGAATAACTGAACTGAAAAATTCAATAGAGTTCAACAGCAGACTAGATCAAGAAGACAGGATCAGTGAACTAGAAAAGAGGTCAATCACAATTACACAATCTGAGAAGCAAAAATAAAAAAGAATAAAAGAGTAAAGATAGCTTAAAAGACTTATTGGAAACCATTAAGTAGAACAATTTATGCATTACTGGAGTACTAGGAGGAGAGAGAGAGAGAAAGAGATGGCTGAAAACTTCCCAAGACTGGTGAAGAAAAGAGAAATCTGGATCCAAGAAACCCAAAGGATCCCAAATAAGAAGAATCCAAAGAGATCTACACAGAGACGTATTATAATCAAACTAACAAAAGGTAAAGACAACAAATTTTGAAGCAGCAAGAGAAAGGCAGCTTGGTACATACAAGGAAATCCACATTAGACTAAAAGTTTTCAGCAGAAACCTTGCAGGACAGAAGGGAGTGGAACAGCACATTCAAAGTACTCAAGGAAGAAAACTGCCAACCAAAAATATTATGCCCATCAAAACTAGCCTTAAAAAACAAGGGGCTGGGCCAGGTAGGGCGGCTCATGCCTGTAATCCCAGCACTTTGGGAGGCTGAGGCAGGCGGGTCACCTGAGGTCAGGAGTTCCAGACCAGCCTAGCCAACATGGTGAAACCTCATCTCTATTAAAAATACAAAAATTAGCTGGGCGTGGTGGCAGGTGCCTGTAATCCCAGCTACTTGGGAGGCTGAGGCAGGAGAATCACTTAAACTCGGGAGGTGGAGGTTGCAGTGACCCGAGATCACACCATTACACTCCAGCAAGAGTGAGACTCCAAAAAAAAAAAAGAGGGGCTATAAAGACTTTCTCAGACAAACAAAAACTGAGGCAGTTTATCACCACTAGACCTGTCTGACAAGAAATAAGAAATGATATGGGGAGTCCTTCAAGCTGAAAGAATGCTGAACAACAACAGGAAAGCAAAACAAAGCATAAAACTTATTGGCAGATGTAAATATACGGGCAAAAAATCTTTTATTATTCCAACAGTGGTGAGTAAATAGACTGCAATCTTACTATAAAAGTTTAGGTCAGGCACGGTGTCTCACCCCTATAATCCCAGCACTTTGGGAGGCTGAGGTGAGCAGATCACTTGAGGTCAGGAGCTCGAGACCAGCCTGGCTGACATGGCAAAACCCCATCTCTACTAAAAAAAAAAAAAATACAAAAATAAGCTGAGTCCTTCCTTCCTTCCTTCCGTCCGTCCGTCCGTCCTTCCTTCCTTCCTTCTCTTTCTTTCTTTCTTTCCTCTCTGCGACCCAGGCTGCAATCTACTCAGCTCGCTGCTGCCCGCGCCGCGGACTGCCCGGGACTGCCGCCGCGCGCCACCGCTGCCTGCTTTTTCTCGTTTGGCTGCAGGCGCGCGGTCGCCATGTTGGCCACGCTGCTCACCAGCTCCTGACACCGACTGCTCTCAGCCTCCTGAGCCCCTGCCCGGCCACCACCCCGTTGGGAGGTGAGGAGCACCTCTGCCCGGCCGCCCCATCCGGGAAGAAGTGAGGAGCGCCTCTGCCCGGCCGCCCCGTCTGGGAAGAAGTGAGGAGCGCCTCTGCCCGGCCGCCCCGTCCGGGAAGGGGTGGGGAGCGCCTCTGCCCGGCCGCCCCGTCTGGGAAGTGAGGAGCGCCTCTGCCCGCCCCCCTCCGGGAAGAGGAGCGCCTCTGCCCGGCCGCCCCGTCTGGGAAGTGAGGAGCGCCTCTGCCCGGCCGCCCCGTCTGGGAAGTGAGGAGCGCCTCTGCCCGGCCACCCATCCCTGGGAAGTGAGGAGCGCCTCTGCCCGGCCGTCCCGTCTGGGAAGTGAGGAGCGCCTCTGCCCGGCCACCCACCGTCTGGGAAGTGAGGAGCGCCTCTGCCCGGCCACCCACCGTCTGGGAAGTGAGGAGCGCCTCTGCCCGGCCACCCACCGTCTGGGAAGTGAGGAGCGCCTCTGCCTGGCCGCCCCGTCTGGGAAGAAGTGAGGAGCGCCTCTGCCCGGCCGCCCCGTCTGGGAAGTGAGGAGCGCCTCTGCCCGGCCGCCCCGTCTGGGAAGTGAGGAGCGCCTCTGCCCGGCTGCCCGTCCAGGAAGAAGTGAGGAGCACCTCTCCCGGCTGCCCTGTCCAGGAAGAAGGGAGGAGCCCCTCTGCCCGGCCGCCCCGTCCGGGAAGAAGTGAGGGGCCCCTCTGCCCGGCCGCCCCGTCTGGGAAGTGAGGAGCGCCTCTGCCCAGGCACCCATCGACTGGGAAGTGAGGAGCGCCTCTGCCCGGCCGCCCCGTCTGGGAAGTGAGGAGCGCCTCTGCCCGGCCACCCCGTCTGGGAAGAAGTGAGGAGCGCCTCTGCCCGGCCGCCCTGTCTGGGAAGAAGTGAGGAGCGCCTCTGCCCAGCTGCCCCATCTGGGAAGTGAGGAGCGCCTCTGCCCGGCACCCCGTCTGGGAAGAAGTGAGGAGCGCCTCTGCCCGGCTGCCCCATCTGGGAAGTGAGGAGCGCCTCTGCCCGGCCACCCCGTCCGGGAAGAAGTGAGGAGCGCCTCTGCCGGCCGCCCCGTCTGGGAAGAGGTGAGGGGTACCTCTGCCCGGCCGCCCCGTCTGGGAAGTGAGGAGCACCTCTGCCCGGCCACCCATCGTCTGGGAAGTGAGGAGCGCCTCTGCCCGGCGCCCCGTCTGGGAAGTGAGGAGCGCCTCTGCCTGGCCACCTATCGTCTGGGAGGTGAGGAGCGCCTCTGCCCGGCCGCCCCGTCCGGGAGGAAGTGAGGAGCGCCTCTGCCGGCCCCGTCGGGGAGTGAGGAGCGCCTCTGCCCGGCCGCCCGTCCGGGAGGAAGTGAGGAGCGCCTCTGCCCGGCGCCCCGTCCGGGAGGAAGTGAGGAGCGCCTCTGCCCGGGCGCCCCGTCCGGGAGAAGTGAGGAGCGCCTCTGCCCGGCCGCCCCGTCGGGGAAGTGAGGAGCGCCTCTGCCCGGCCGCCCCGTCTGGGAAGTGAGGAGCGCCTCTGCCCGGCCGCCCCGTCTGGGAAGTGAGGAGCGCCTCTGCCCGGCCGCCCCGTCTGGGAAGTGAGGAGCGCCTCTGCCCGGCCACCCACCGTCTGGGAAATGAGGAGCGCCTCTGCCCGGCCACCCACCGTCTGGGAAGTGAGGAGCGCCTCTGCCCGGCCACCCACCGTCTGGGAAGTGAGGAGCGCCTCTGCCCGGCCACCCACCGTCTGGGAAGTGAGGAGCGCCTCTGCCCGGCCACCCACCGTCTGGGAAGTGAGGAGCGCCTCTGCCCGGCCACCCACCGTCTGGGAAGCGAGGAGCGCCTCTGCCCGGCCACCCCGTCTGGGAAGCGAGGAGCGCCTCTGCCCGGCCGCCCCGTCTGGGAAGTGAGGAGAGCCTCTGCCCGGCCACCCATCGTCTGGGAAGTGAGGAGCGCCTCTGCCCGGCCACCCATCGTCTGGGAAGTGAGGAGCACCTCTGCCCGGCCACCCCGTCCGGGAAGTGAGGAGCGCCTCTGCCCAGCCACCCACCGTCTGGGAAGTGAGGAGCGCCTCTGCCCGGCCACCCACCGTCTGGGAAGTGAGGAGCGCCTCTGCCCGGCCGCCCCGTCAGGGAAGTGAGGAGCGCCTCTGCCCGGCCACCCACCGTCTGGGAAGTGAGGAGCGCCTCTGCCCGGCCACCCTGTCTGGGAAGTGAGGAGCGCCTCTGCCCGGCCGCCCCATCTGTGAAATGAGGAGCGCCTCTGCCCGGCCACCTATCGTCTGGGAGGTGAGGAGCGCCTCTGCCCGGCCGCCCCGTCCGGGAATAAGTGAGAAGCGCCTCTGCCCGGCCGCCCCGTCCGGGAAGAAGTGAGGAGCGCCTCTGCCCGGCCGCCCCGTCCGGGAAGAAGTGAGGAGCGCCTCTGCCCGGCCGCCCTGTCTGGGAAGTGAGGAGCGCCTCTGCCCAGCCGCCCCGTCCGGGAAGAAGTGAGGAGCGCCTCTGCCCGGCCGCTCCGTCTGGGAGGTCTACCATGGAGGCCAGAAGCAATGTGGGGGCTGGACGTGGTGGCTCACGCCTGTGGTCCCGGCACTCTGGGGGGCGAGGCGGGTTGATCACTTCGGGCTGGGAGTTCGAGACCAGTCTGGCCAACTTGGCGAAACATGAAAAATACAACAGACAAACCAACCAACCAACTCACTGACAACAAAACAGGTCTACCCTGGAGTCATACTCTAATTTTTTCTATTTTCCTCCCTTTCTGATCCTTTATCCCACTTTCTTTTTCTTCCTCTTCCTTCTCCCTCTTCTTTGTCAAATAGAGGATTGAGTTATTATCACTGATCCAAATAAAGTCCCTCTCTACCTTAACTCCCACCCCCCATTTCTATTCCCCGACTTCCCATGTGTAACCTTCCTAATATGTTTGATACGCATCTTTTTGTTTGTATGTATTTTTAGAAAATGTTTATTGTTTTTGTGTGCAAAAAAAAAATTAATAAAAAAAAAGAAAAAAAAAATAAGCTGAGTGTGGTAGTGCACACCTGTAATCCCCCAGCTACTTGGGAAGCTGAGGCAGGAGAATCACTTGAATGTGGGAGGTGGAGGTTGCAGTGAGCCAAGATCAGGCCACTAGCCTGGGTGACAGAGCAAGACCCTGTCTCTTAAAAAGCAAAAAAAAAAAAAAAAAAAAAAAAAAAAAAAAAAAAAAAAAAAAAATCATTTGAAGTATTAGGCGGGGCTCGGTGGCTCACACCTGTAATCCCAGCACTTCGGGAAGCTGAGGCGGGCAGATCACCTTAAGTCAACACGGCAGAACCCCGTCTCTACTAAAATTACAAAAAAATTAGCCAGGCATGGTGGCGGGCACTTGTAGTCCCAGCTACTTGGGAGGCTGAGGCAGGAGAATCACCTGAACCGGGAGGCGGAGGTTGCAGTGAGCCGAAATTGCAACATTGCACTCCAGCCTGGGCAACAAGTAAAACTCCATCCCAGAAAAAAAAAAAAAAGGCTAAAGTATTAAAAACAACTAATACTAAAATATGTTAATGATACCTAATATAAATAGTAGACAATTGTGACATCAATAGTATAA
Organism: Nomascus leucogenys; assembly: GCF_006542625.1. Classification (NCBI taxonomy): domain Eukaryota; kingdom Metazoa; phylum Chordata; class Mammalia; order Primates; family Hylobatidae; genus Nomascus; species Nomascus leucogenys. The sequence goes on along the minus strand of NC_044382.1, from coordinate 73,536,609 downwards.
TGTGGGAAGAGAAGAGAGAAAAGCATTCTTGCATGGAAGGGAGGTTATCAGCTTAAAGTAGACTGTGAGAACTATATTCTGTGTAAGCCCCTTGATAACCACAAAGAAAAAGGGAATCAAAACCTAGCAATGCAAAAAAAAAAAACAGCAATGAAACAAAATGACAGCAAGAAAAAAAAAAGAGGAATAAAATAACCACAAGACAAAACAATTAACAAAATGGCAAGAATAAATCCTTCCTTATCGAAAATTACTTTAAATTTGAATGGAATAAATGCATTAAAATCATGCTGAAGAGGTATCTGCACTCCCATGTTTATTGCAGCATTATTCGCAATAGCTAGATATGAATTCAACCTAAATATTCATCAACAGATGAATGGATAAAGAAAATATGGTATATACAACAACAGAATATTATTCAGCCTTTAAAAAGAAGAAAATCCTGTCATTTGTGATACTGTGGATGAACCTGGAGGACATCATGCTAAGTAAAATAAGGCAGGCACAGAAAGACAAGTGCCACATGATCTTACTTATATGTGGAATCTAAAAAATGTCAAACTCATAGTACTAGAGTAGAAAGGTGGTTACCAGAGGCTGGGGGTTGAAAGAAGGAGAGAACAAGGAATCAGAGTATCAAATAAATGATCTAAGAGTACAAAGTTTCCATTAGGATGAAATAAATATATAAGATCTAACACACAGTAGGGTAACTATAGTCAATGATAATGCATTATGTATTTCAAAATAGCTAAGAATAAATTTTAAAGGTCTTACAACAAAAAAAAGAGGTGATAGGTATGTTAGCTTAATCATTCCACATTATATAATACATCAAACCATTACATTGTGCCCCATTCATGTATACAATTATAATTTGTCAAATAAAAATATTTTTTAAAACAAAAAAATGTAAATGGAATAAACTCCACAATAGAAAGATGTAGAGTGCCTGAACAGATTTAAAATGTATATGTTGTCTACAAGAAACTCATTTAGATTCAAGGACACACAAAGGCTGAAAGTGAAGGGATGAAAAAAGATATTGCATGCAAATGTTAACCCAAAAAAGGTAGAAGTGGCTATAACTCATATCCAACAAGGCAGACTTTAAGGCAAAAACTGTCACTAGACACAAAGAAGGTCATTTAACAAAAAATGGGTCAACAAGATATAACAATTAGAAATATATATATACCAAATATAAAAGCACCTAACAAAGCAAATATTGACAGATCTAAAGTACAAATTGACAGCAATAGTAGTAGGAGACTTCAATACTCCACTTTCAGTAACAGACAGAACGTCCACACAGAAAATCAGTAAGGAGTGAACTTGAACACTATAACAAATGGACTTAACGGACATAAACAGAACTTTTCACAATCTGTCACCCAGGCTGGATTGCAGTGGTGTGATCAGAGCTCAGTGTAATCTTGAACTGGCCTCAAGCGATCCTGTCCCTTCAGCCTCACAGTGCTGGGACCACAGGTGTGAGCCACCAAGCCCGGCCTACACATTCTTAAGCACACACAAAACATTCTCCCAGATATATTGTTCACGTTAGGCCACAACACAAGTCTTAACAAATTTAAGGTCAAAATCATATCAAGTATCTTTTCCAACTACATGGAGTGAAATTAGAAATCAGTAACAGCACACATACAAAAAAGGAACATTCACAAATACGTGAAAACTAAATAACATACTCTTGAACAGTCACTGGACTAAAAAGGAAATAAGAAAATGGACCTCACCCTCTGCCTGCCGCCGCCCACACAGCTCCGCCCACCCTGCTACCGCGAGGAGCTGCTGCTCCCGAAAGGCCCCGCCAGCTCCGCCTCCGCGCTCAGCCCCTTCCCCCCCTCAGGAGGGTGAGCGGGCCAGTGGCACACCAAGGGACAGCCGCTCCGGGAGGTGCGCGCGCTCGGGGTCCCCTGCATCCCCCGCACCCACTTGGGTTTCGTGGCTGGTGCACAGCGTGGCAGCTGGGGATGCAGACGTGGCTCACGGGCTGCTCAGCGCCACCGTCACGTTGGCCAGGAGTCGGCGCCAGCCAGGCTGCGCAGTGGGGGCGGCCGGGATCCCCAAGCAGCGCGGAGTAGCCCCTGGGCCGGCGGGGAAGAACGAGGAAAATGAGGCACTAAGAAAAGAGCATGAAGCTGGGGCTCCCAGTTTCCAGCACGAGGAAAATGTGTCAACCCAGAAGAACTGATTACAAAGCAGAACAATGAAGATGAAAACAAACAGCAGATAAACCTGACTGAAAAGACCACTGAACCTAGAAATGAGACATCTGAATGGGACAGATACTTCTTTCTCTCTGGAAGATTGTTGTTTTCATCATAGCCTGAAAATTCACTGGAGGGATCTCATCGGGAGATATTCCTCCTCTTCCAGGCAGCATCAATGATGGCATGAATTTCTTCAGCACATTATAATGGAGACTTTAGCCAGTCTGTAAGTCATGATGTCAATATTCATGAGGCCATGTTGCTGTGTCCCAACAATACATTTAGAAGAGATCCAGTAGGAAGGACTTCACAGGCACAAGAACCATTTCTACAGTTACATTCTCATACCACCAATCCTGGGCAAAACCTTCCTAGAACTAATTTGACAGGATCTCTTCCATATGTTGACAATCAGATGAGGAATCTAAAAAGCCAAGACCTACTATATGACCTTCCCGTAAATATATTTGATAAACTTAATGTCATTAGCCACAGACAATGACTTTGATCCAATGGATGTTTCTCGGCTTTTTGACGAACCAGATTCTGATTCTGGCCTTTCTTTAGACTCGTCACAATACTATTGCACCTCTATCACCAAGTCTAATTCTTCTCACTCTGTGAAGGTGCTATAGGGTTTTAGTATAGTCTCATTCCCATCATGACTTAGAAGATTCTGTGGGAGGCTGCTACCCACAACCCAGTATGTTTTGTCACATGGATCATAGTAGTTATTATGGTTTCCATGGGGATCTTGCATTTCAAGACATATTTTATAACCACACTTAGCACTTACAGCCAAGTGCACCAGAATCTACTTCGGAATCTTTTTCAGGCCTGGAAAGTCACAGAAAATAAGGAGTAGGTACCTCAGTGACACAGATAGAAACTTGAGCTGTGATGAATGGCATGCTAAAGCTTTGCATATCCCTTTTTCTGTAGATGAAATTGTCCACATGCCTGTTTTTTGTTTTTTTGAGACCGAGTCTTGCTCTGTTGCCCAGGCTGGAGTGCAGTGGTGTGATGTCATCTCACTGCAACCTTTACCTCCTGGGTTCAAGCAATTCTTCTGCCTCAGCCTCCCAAGTAGCTGAGATTCCAGGCACCCACCACCACGCCTGGCTAATTTTTGTATTTTTAGTAGAGACGGGTTTTCACCATGTTGGCCAGGCTGGTCTGGAACTCCTGACCTCAGGTGATCTGCTCAGCTCGGCCTCCCAAAGTGCTGGGATTATAGGCATGAGCCACTGTGCCCGGCCCACCTGTTGATTCTTTCAGTAGCACATGAAATAGGTACTATCCGACAGACCTACAAGTCTTGCTCATCTGTGATATCAGATGAAGAGGGAAAAATAAAGTTGCTGCTCAGAACTGTTACAAATGCAAATTAGACATGATTTTGAATCTAGAGGATGATGTATGTAAATTGCAAGCAAAGAAGGAAACTCTTGAGAGTGAGCCCAATGTAATAAAGCTATTAACATAATGAAACAGAAACTGCATGACATTTGTGATGTTTTTAGATTAAAAGAGATGACCAAGGTAGGCCAGTCAACCCAAACCAGTATGCTCTTCAATATAGCTGTGATGGAAGAAGAGCAAACACTCAGGTAAGAAAGAAGCTGTAGCAGGAAATATAAGTTGAAAGAAAATAAAATTTAAAAAAGAGCAAACACTGGGGATCTAATTATTTTAAGATATATTTCAGTTTTTTATGATTTAAAATGCAAAATAGCCTTATTTTCATTTAGTTTGTTAGCACTGAAGTAGTGGGCTTTTCAAACACTATTTTAGCTTAACCTTTATATTTAGCTTATAAATTTTTCTATATGGAAATAAATTTTATATGCGAATTTAAAAAAAAGAAAATTTAAAAATATCTCAGCTGGGAATGGTGGTACACACCTGTAGTCTCAAGCCACTTGGAAGGCTGAGATGGGAGGATTGTTAGTTTGAGCTCCGCCTGGGCAAAATAGCAAGACCCTGTGTGTATATATATACACATACATACATACACACAAATGAAGACAAAAATACTACATATCAAAACTTATGGGATGTAGCAAAAGCACTACTAAAAGGGAATTTTATAGTGATAAATGCCTACATTATAAAAGAAGAAAGATCCCAAATAACCTAAGTTTACCCCTCAAGGTACCAGAAAAAGAACAAACTAAACCCAAAGTTAACAGAAGGAAGGAAATAATAAAGATCAGGGCAGAAATAAATCAAAGAGAGAATAGAAAAACTGCAGAAAATCAACAAAATCAAGTTGGTTTTTCAAAAAATATAAAAGTTGAGAAACCTTTAGCTACACTAAGAAAAAAAAGAAGACTCAAAATCAGAAATGAAAGAGGAGACATTACAACTGATGTCACAGAAATAAAAAGGACCATAAGGGACTATTATGAACAATTATATGCCAACAAATTGGATAACCTAGAGAAAATGGGTATTTCTAGAAACATAGAACCTACAAAGATTGAATCAAGACTAGAAAACCTGAACATACCAATCACAAATAAAAATATTAAAGTTGTAACAAAATACTTTTCATCAAAGAAAAGCTCAGGACCAGATGGCTTCATGGTTGAATTCTACCAAATATTCAAAGAATTAATACTGACCAGGTGCAGTGGCTCACACCTGTAATCCTAGCACCCTGGGAGGCTGAGGCAGGCAGATCACCTGAGGTCAGCAGTTTAAGACCAGCCTGCCCAACATGGTGAAACTCCATCTCTTCTAAAAATACAAAAATTAGCCAAGCATGGTGGCAGATGCCTGTAATTACAGCTACTCAGGAGGCCAAGGCAAGAGAATCACTTGAACCCAGGAGGCAGAGGTTGCATGAGCCAAGATCATGCCATTGCATTCCAGCCTGAGCAACAAGAGCAAAACTCTGTCTCAAAAAAAAAAAAAAAAGAATTTATACCAATCCTTCTTAAACTCTGCGAAAAAGCAGAAGTTCTGAACTCATTTTCTGAGGGCAGCATCACCCTAATACTAAAGTCAGACATCACAATGACATAACATCCTTTTATGATAAAAGAACTCTCAACAAAATAAATATAGAAGACAAATTCCTCAATGTAATAAAGGCAATTTATGAATAGCCTACATTCTCAGCTAATATCATTAATGGGGAAAAAACTGAAAGCTTTTCCTTTAAGATCTGTGTAAGGCAAGGATGCCCACTCAATACTTCCACTGAACATAGCACTAAAGATACTAGCAAGAGCAATCAGGCAAGAAAAATAAATAAAAGGCATCATATCAGAAAGAAAGAAGTACAATTATCCATTTGTAGATGACATGATCCTAAATATAAATAACCCTAACAACTTCACAGAAAAATTCGAATAAATGAATTAATAAGTTGTAAGATACAAAATCAACATACAAATATCAGTTGCATTTCTTTACACCAATAACAATCTATCCAAAAAAAATCCAGAAAAAAATCACATTTACAATAGCATCAAAAGAATAAAATACTTAGCTTTTTTTTTTTTTTTTTTGAGATGGAGCTTCGTTCTGTTGCCCAGGCTGGAGTGCAATGGCATGATCTCAGCTCACTGTAACCTCCACCTGCCAGGTTCAAGCAATTCTCTGCCTCAGCCTCCCGAGTAGCTGGGATTACAGGCACCCGCCACCATACCCGGATAATTTTTGTATTTTTAGTAGAGATAGGGTTTCATCACCTTGGCCAGGCTGGTCTTGAATTCCTGACCTCGTGATCCACCCGCCTCGGACTCCCACAGTGCTGGGATTACAGGCATGAACCAATGCGCCCAGCCCAGAAATAATTTTAACTAATAAAGATCTGTACCCTGAAAACTATAAAACATTGATGAAAGAAACCGAAGACACAAAAAAAGGAAAGATATCCCATGTTCATAGATTTGAAGAATACTATTTAAACTACCCATACTACCCAAAATGATACAGATTCAACACAATCCCTATCAAAATTCCAATGACATTCTTCACAGAAAAAAAAAAACTCTTAAAAAAACACAAAAGAACGCAAATAGCAAAAACAATCTTGAGAAAGGAAAACAAAGTTGGAGGCATCACAATTCATGATTTCAAATTATATTACAAAGCTAATCAAAACAGTATGGTACTAGCATAAAAACAGACACATACACCAATGGAAAAGAATAGCAAGTCCAGAAACAAACCCAATCATGTATGTTCAACTAATTTTCGACAAGGCCACCAAGAAGACACAATGGAAAAAGGATAGTATCATCAACAAATGGTGTTGGGAAAACAGGCTATCCCTATGCAAAAGAACTAGACTGGACCCTTACCTTACACCATATACAAAAAATCAACTCAAAATGGATTAAAAAACCTAAACCTAAGACCAGAAATCATAAAATTACCAGAAGAAAACACGTAACAAGCTAGAAAAACTCCTTGATGTTGGCCTTGGCTATGATTTTTTGAATATTACACCAAAAACACAGGCAACAAAAGCAGAAACAAACAAGTGAGACTACATCAAACTAAAAAGCTTCTACACAGCAAAGGAAACAATCAAGAGTGAAGAGATAATCTGTTGAATGGGAGGAAATATTTGCAAAACATACATCTAAGGGGTTAATATCCAAAGTACATAAGTAATTCAAACAACTCAATAGGAAGAAAATAACCCAATTTAAAAATGGGCAAAGGATGTGAATAGACATTTCTTAAAAAGACATACAAATGGTGTACACATATATGAAAAAGTGCTCAGCATCACTAATCATCAGGGACATGTAAATCAAAACCATAATATCAGCTCACACCTGTCAGAATGGCTATTATTAAAAAGACAAAAAATAACAAGTGTTGGTCAGGATGTGGAGAAACAGAAAATCCTGTACACTGTTGGTGGGAATGTAAACTGGTACAGCCATTACAGAAAATGGTATGGAGGTTCATCAAAAAACTAAAAATAGAACTACCTTATCATCCAGCAATCCCATTTTTGGGTATATATCCAAGGAAATGAAGTCAGTACATTGTATGTTGAAGAGATATCTGCACTCCTATTTTCACTGTAGCATTATTCATAATAGTCAAGATATAAAATCAATGTAAGTGTTCAACAGATGAATGGATAAAGAAAATGTAGCATAGGCCGGGCACAGTGGCCCATGCCTGTAATCCCAGCACTTTGGAAGGCCGAGGTGGGCGGATCACAAGGTCAGGAGATCAAGAACATACTGGCTAACACAGTGAAACCCCGTCCCTACTAAAAAATACAAAAAAATTAGCCAGGCATGGTGGCAGGCGCCTGTAGTCCCACCTACTCAGGAGGCTGAGGCAGGAGAATGGTGTGAACCCAGAAGGCAGAGCTTGCAGTGAGCCAAGATCACGCCACTGCATTCTAGCCGGGGCGACAGACCGAGACTCCGTCTCAAAAAAAAAAAAAAAAAGAAAATGTAGTATATACACACAGTAGAATACTCTTCAGTCATTAAAAAGGAAATCTTGCCATTTATGACAATATGGATGAACCTGGTGAATATTAAGTGAAATAAGCCAGGCACAAAAAAACAAGTATTATATAACCTCACTTACACGTGGAATCTAAAAAAGTCAAACTCATAGAAACAGAGAGTAGAATGGTGGCTACCAGTGGTGAGGGAGGGGAGCTAGGGAGATGCTGGTCAAATGAAACAAACTTTCAGTTAGGAGGCATAAGTTCAAGAGATCAATTATACAGCATAACGACTATAGTTAATAATATATTGTATACCTGAAAATTGCCAAGAGAATTGTTCCAGCCACAAAAAAAATGGTAAGTATACATGATAATGTATATGTTCACCATCTTTACTTTAGACATCCTACAATGTGAACATACATATTGAAACATCATGCTGTATACAATATACAATTTTGTTAACTGAAATAATTTATTAAAATAAAATAAATGAACAGAAGTTCTGAGATCTGTGAGATAATACCAAAGAGTCTAACACTTGCATCACTGGAGACTAAGAGGGAGGACAAAGTAGAGCAGAAAATATCTGAATGGTTTAAAACTTTACATATTTGATGAAAAGCATAAACTTACACATCTAAGCTCAACAAATCCCAAAGAGAATAAATTGAAACACCCAGGCACATCATAATCAAACCAATAAGAACCTAAGACAAAGATTCCTGAAAATACTCAGAGAAAAATAACATGTTTCATATAGGGGAAATATTACTTTAACGGCTGCACATTTCTCATTAGAAACCATGGAGGCTGAAAGAACAGAACTGTCAACACAGTATTTTATATCCAGCAAAAATATCTTTCATGAATTAAGGCAAAATAAAGACATTCTCAGATGAAGAAAAATTAAGAGAATTAAATGTCAATAGACCTGCACTAAAAGAAATTTTCCAGATGAAAAGGACTGATACCAATGTAAACTTGGAACATCAAGAATTAAGGAAGATTAATACAAATGATAAATATTGTGGTAAATGTGATAGACTGTTTTCCTCTTGGGTTCTTAAAAATATCTATGATAGTTGTAAGGAAAAAACATTGTCTGATGAGTCTTATTTTTTATTTATTTATTTATTTATTTTTTGAGACGGAGTCTCGCTCTTTCACCCAGACCGGAGTGCAGTGGCGCGATCTCGGCTCACTGCAAGCTCCACCTCCCGGGTTCATGCCATTCTCCTGCCTCAGCCCCCAAAGTAGCTGGGACTACAGGCACCCGCCACCATGCCTGGCTAATTTTTTGTATTTTTAGTAGAGACGGGGTTTCACCGTGTTAGCCAGGATGGTCTTGATCTCCTGACCTCGTGATCTGCCCGCCTCGGCCTCCCAAAGTGCTGGGATTACAGGCGTGAGCCACCGCGCCCGGCCTTTTTATTTTTATTTTTTGAGACACAGTGTCTAGCTCTGTCACCCAAGCTGGAGTGGAGTGAAGTGATCTTGGCTCACTGCAACCTCTGCCTCCTGGGCTCAAGTAATCCTCCCACTTCAGCCTCCTGAGTAACTGGGACTACAGGAACACGCTACCACGCCTAGCTAATTTTGTGTATTTTTTGTAGAGACGGGGTTCCACCATGTTGTCCAGGCTGATCTCGAACTCTTGGACTTAAGCAATCTGCTCGCCTCGGCCTCCCAGTCCTGGGATTACAGGTGTGAGCCACTGTGCCCAGCCAAGTCTTATGATTAATAAGAAAATTATAACATAAAGGGGAGAGGGTAAAGGAATGTAAACAGTGGTAAGATTTCTACATTCCACTTAAACTGGTAAAATATTGACTTCTAAGTGAACTGTAAAAAGTGAAGTATGTTTATAGTAATCCCTAGAGCAAATACTGCAAAACTATTCAAAGAACTATAGTTTAAAAAAACAATAAATTACAATCAGTAACAGAAAGATAACTGGAAAAAACTCTAAATATTTGAAAATTATAGTAATATCAAGAAAAATCAGAAATATTCTAAATTGAACACAAAATTATAACACAATAAAATTTGTGAGATAAAGCAAATGGGAAATTTATAGCATTAAATGCTTTTGTTAGAAAAGCACAAAAAGCCTTCTGATCAGTGTTGAATAAAATCAATCAATCAATCAATCATAAAATCAATGATCTGAGCTTCCGCCACAATAAGCTAGAAAAGGGAGCAAATAAGCCCAAAGCAAAGAAAGGAGAAAATAATAAAGATCAGAAATTAATGAAACTGAAAACAGAAAAACAGCAAAATATCAATAAACCAGAGCAGGTTCTTACAAAAGAGAAATGCAGCCGGGCGCAGTGGCTCATGCCTGTAATCCCAGCACTTTGGGAGGCCAAGGCAGGTGGATCACCTGAGCTCAGGAGTTCGAGACCAGCCTGGCCAACATGGTGAAACTCCACCTCTACTAAAAATACAAAAATAAGCTGGGCGTAGTGGCATGCGCCTATAATTCCAGCTACTCGGGAGGCTAAGGCAGGAGAATCGCTTGAACTCAGGAGGCAGAGGTTGCAAGGCTGCATTGAGCCAAGATCGCACCACTGCCCTCCAGCCTGGGCAACAGAGCGAGACTCCGTCTCAAAAAAGAAAAAGAGAAATACAATTAATAAACCTCTAGTAAGACTAACAAAGAAACAGAGAGAGAAAATACAAGTTACCAATATCAGGAATGACGGAGGGAATACCACTGATGCCAAAGACATGAAATGGATAAAAAAAAAAATACTACAAACTCTTCTACACAGATAAATTCAACAACTCAGATGCACCAACTCCTTGAAAATCACAAAGTACCAAAACTCACTCAAATAGAAATAGAACATCGAAATTACTCAACAACTGCTTTTAAAATTTAATCCATAATAGCCTTCTAAAATAGAACTCAAGCAAATTCTACCAGACATTTAAATAATAACACAATTCTACACAATCTCTCCTGGAAAACAGAATGGAATGAAATACTTCCCAACTCTCTCTATGAAACCAGTAACACCTGATTTTAAAACCAAAGACAATTTTAAAAAAAACGCTACAGTCCAATATCCCTCATGAACAAAAATACAAAAATTCTCAACAAAATACTAGCAAACTGAATCCATCAATACGTAAAAATAACACAACCCAACTGAGGGTTATCTTGGAAATGCAAAGCTGGCTTCAATAACAACAAAAAAATCAGGCCAACCAAGTGTGGTGGCTCATGCCTGTAATCCCAACACCTTGGGAGGCTGAGTCAGGAGTTGAAGACCAGCCTGGCCAACATGGTAAAAACCTGTCTCTACTAAAAATTCAAAAATCAGCCGGGCATGGTGATGCACACCTGTATATCTAGGTACTTGGGAGACTGGTGAGGGAAGCTTGAACCCAAGAGGCAGAGGGTGCAGTGAGCCAAGATCACACCATTGCACTCCAGCCTGGGTGACAGAGTGAGACTCCGTGTCAAGAAAAAAAAGAAAATCTATCAGTATGTTTCACCATATGAACATTCTAAAGGGGAGAAAAAAAGTCCTATCAATTATGCAGAAAAAGCATCTGACAAAATTCAACATCTGTTCCTGACAAAAAACTTCCAACAAGCAGAAATAAAAAAGACTACCCTCAATCTACTAAAGGGTATTTTTTTAAGCCAACAACAACAACAAAATTATTTAATGCTTAATGACTGAATGTTTCCCCCCTACAATTGGATCAAGGCAAAAAGTCCCAACCAGTGCAATAAGGCAAAGAAAAAAATAAAGGAATTATCAATAAAAGGACAAAACAGATTCCTTAATAATGCAAAAGGCAAATACTTGACTGGGGTAAAAAGAATTATTCTATTCCAGACTTTGTTATATGTCTCATACTTTTAATCCTGGAGAGTCTGCTTTGTATGTCAGGATACTTATTAGTATAGTTGTAGTAATCTTTGAGCAGTAAGTACTACTAATATTCAAACTATAATAAATGGGTTAAGGCAGCATAAAAGAATAATTTAAAAAAAATAGTTCCCTAGAAAATAGATCTTGAGAATAAAAAGATATAAACATATATACATGTACTTCCAAATGTAAAAATAAAGCTTGTCATGTAGTAAAAGAAAAAACCCAGCTGCACAGAAAAAAACTTTAACTTAAGTAAGAGATTTGTTAACAACAATATGCCTTAAAGGCATATTTCTAGACAGAAAATACTAGGAAAAAAATGCTTTTAACTAGCAAGAATATAAGGCATCAAATCAAACTAGAAGGTAAAGTGGAAATAATTAAGAATGAGTTTCAAAGAATGACAGACAAGGCCGGGCGCGGTGGCTCACGCTTGTAATCCCAGCACTTTGGGAGGCCGAGGCGGGTGGATCACGAGGTCAGGAGATCGAGACCATCCTAACACGGTGAAACCCCGTCTCTACTAAAAATACAAAAAATTAGCCGGGCGTCGTGGCGGGCGCCTGTAGTCCCAGCTACTAGGGAGGCTGAGGCAGGAGAATGGCACGAACCCGGGAGGTGGAGCTTGCAGTGAGCCGAGATTGCGCCACTGCACTCCAGCCTGGGCGACACAGCAAGACTCCGTCTCAAAAAAAAAAAAAAAAAGAATGACAGACAAAATGTTTTAGAGAAGAACACAATTTGGCAGAATGACTACCTGTATCTAGAGCTATTTTGAAAGTGGAATCAAACAAATGCAATACTTTTTTCAGACAGGGTGTTTCTTGCTCTGCCTCCCAGGCTGGAGTGCAGTGGCAAGATGATCACTCACTGCAGCCTCGAACTCCTGGGCTCAAGTGATCCTTTAGCCTCAGCTGCCTAGTAGCTGGAACCACCACACCCAGCTAATTTTACTTTTTGTAGAGACATGGTCTCATCATGTTGCCCAGGCTGGTCTCAAACTCCTGGCTTCAAACAACTCTCCTGCCTTGGCCTCCCAAAGTGTTGGGATTACAGGTGTAAGCCACCATGCCCAGCCAATTAGTACTTTATACAAAAGTAAGTAAAGAGCTTAACTTTTCTAAATTTAAGACGAACATGCGGATTGAAAGGCAAGCCAAAATTAAATATTGCCAAGTCATTTTAATGGTCAGAATTAGAGAATCAAGTGCAATTACTAGAGTTGAAGAAGTCAAATACTTTTCAGTTTGAAATCTTATCTGAGGGAGAACACTATCTGATTACTTTTAGGAAGCAACTCAGAGGTCATACTGACCTTTTTTTTTTTTTCTTAAGTATTTCTGAAATTTAAAGAAATAAGAATAGACTCTGGCTAAATTTTCAGGTCATTTGCAATTTTAAATTTTCTCATCATGAACTGCTTCAAGCTGTTTGATCACTTCCATTGATTACTACACAAGAAATAATTTGCAGAATTTCCCTTACTTTTATATCATTTACATTTAAATAAAACCAAAAAATGCCCATGAAAATCTAAGAAATGTTCATTTCAAAAACTAACAAACAAAATCAAACTACAAGTATTAAAGTGCCCACAAAAACATTTTGGAATACCATGGAGTTGAGGCAGGGAGTAACAACTCTCAAATTACTTTTAATCTTACTCATATTTAAGAATAAGTTATCTTCAACAGACCTAATCTAATTGTGGAATCATTTCAAGATATTTTGAATAATCATATCATTTATAGATATCAGAGCAGAACAAATTTTGGATTAAGTAAAGAACTATAATTATACTCTTAGGACATCTGCTGATGACAGAGGTTTCTCTGACACCAGTGACAAAGTAATATTTTCTGCGACCATTACAACATGCCTAGACAAATTAAATTTTTTAGCTTTATAACAAGAAAGCTCATAGAATACAATTTTTTAAAAAATTGGTTAAATAGGTTACGTCACAGAGGAAACCTAATTTGCCTCTCTGCCAAGGAAATTTTTAAATAAGCCAATAATTTAACATTATGAGATCTGAAGTAATTGCTTTTCTACACGGCAAGCTCCAGCCCACCCACCAGTACCTCCTTTACCATATTCAATGAATTTTTTTTTTTTTTTTTTTTTTTTTTGAGACAGAGTCTCGCTGTGTCGCCCAGGCTGGAGTGCAGTGGTGCGATCTCGGCTCACTGCAAGCTCCGCCTCCCGGGTTCACGCCATTCTCCTGCCTCAGCCTCTCCGAGTAGCTGGGACTACAGGCGCCCGCCACCACGCCCAGCTAATTTTTTGTATTTTTAGTAGAGACGGGGTTTCACCGTGATCTCGATCTCCTGACCTCATGATCCACCCGCCTCGGCCTCCCAAAGTGCTGGGATTACAAGCGTGAGCCACCGCGCCCGGCCATTCAATGAATATTTTAACATGACTTTCCTGTAATGGTCTTCAGCTTTAAATGGATAGACTCTGACATCGATAAAGAGGTGCTTATTCCACAAGCTGTTCTTACTTTTTCTGAGGACATATATATGTATACAAGCATTTTTAGATATTAATCATTTTTAAGCTTTTTTGCTTAAAATGAAAAGTTTCCTTACAGTATGTTTCAAAGATAAAATCACATTACATTCTTGGGGAAACTACTCGTTAAGACTCTAAAATGCATACAAGGCTGGGTGCAGTGGCTCATGCCTGTAATCCCAGCACTTTGGGAGGCCGAGGCGGGCAGATCACCTAAGGTCAGGAATTTGAGACCAGCCTGGCCAACATGGTGAGATTCCATCTGTACTAAAACACACACACACACACACACACAAAAATAGCCAGGCGTGGTAGCGCACACCTCTAGTCACAGCTACTCAGGAGGCTGAGGCATGAGAATCACTTGAACCCAGGAGGCAGAGGTTGCAGTGAGCTGAGATAGTGCCACTGCACTCCAGCCTGGGCGACAGAGCAAGACTCTGTCTCCTAAATAAATAAATAAAATGCATACAAAATAGTTGCAGTACCTGCAGATAGATACAGGGATTAAAGGAAAAGGAATCCTTAGGAAAATTCTATATCCTAGCTAGAGTACCTCTTAAGCTCCCTCTGCTGGTTACCATTTAAATAAAGTAGGAAAAAATGTTGACCTTTTTTCTTTGAGGAGGTGATGGGAGATGCAGGATGAAGTCTGAAGTTGATAATGTTACTGCTAAAATTGAAGGGGAGTTTCTCTTAAAAGGGGGCTAAATCTAACTGATGACTGTCTTCTGTAAGAAGGCTTTAAAAGGATTTCCAAATGGATTGGGGGAAGAGGGACTGAAAATAAGGGGAGTGATTGCCAAGTTTGAATATGTTAATCATTAAATTGATATGCCAAAATGCAAAAGCATTTAATATAAATCAACTATAAATGATTATGACTTAACACTAGAAAAATTGAGAATTTAAATATATTTCACAAACTTCACCAGAACAAAAAACTTTTATCACACTATTTAATCTACTTAGTTTCAATATTAAGGTTTATTTTTTCTTCCAGAGTGAAAGTAACAATTTAAATAATTATCAGGATGTATAAACGAATATCCATTCAGATAAAACATTACTGCTTAAAAGTAGCTAAGAAATAGTTTGCATGTAATAAATATATTTCATGTTTAGGTTAACAGGCACCATCTTGAGAGCAGAAGTTTTGTTTTTTTTTAACTAATAAATAAATTACATTCAAGAAAACAAGGTGTTCATATCTGAGTATATCATTAAATGTTTTTCTTCATATAGCACCCAAACTTCAAACTGTCTAGAAAGTATCTCCTAAAATATAACTCATACCTTAAGTAATAAAAATAAAGGCCAAGAAAAAAAATCAATTTAAGACAAAATTTACAGTTTATATTCTTAATTCCCCATTCAATAAAATATCAATTGCCAATTTAATAAAAGTAAATGAACTGTATATATGCAATCTGTTAGCACTGAAAATCTGAAATATATATTTTTAAAAATCACTCTTTCTGACAGTATTTAAAATATTGCATCTCTGGTGGCAAACCTGAAAACAATCAAGCATCTTATTACCCTAGTTTTCATACCTACTCCACACCCCATCACTTTTTATCCTTTAACATCCATCCAGCATTTTTTTGTTGTTGTTGTTGGCAAATACACTTACTTATATCCCAAACACAAAACACTGACAATACTCCTTGGTAAACAAGAAAATCCCAGAACAGTCCAAGCCTACACAGCTTTGCTCCCAAAGTGTGGCACAGGCTAAACGACAGGAGAGAAAGAAACAATCAATGGCCCTTACTGATGCAGTCAGAATGCTCCTGAGAGTCCATAACTGTTTGAGAATTTGCTGATGTTATTCTGACAGAAGTTTCAGCAGATTTTGCAAACAAGTATCAGAGAATAAGTCTTTGATTGATAATTTTTCTATTTATTTCTGCCAAGGCGACTGAAAACACGAAAGCCTTTTCATCAGACAGGTTAGCATAGATGTCAATTTCCTTTTCCTGTTTCTCTGTTAAAAGAAAAAGGGAAAGTTTAATATAAAGGCAGTAGATGCAGTAAATTTAAATTTTTTAAAGCTTTCAAGTATTTCTTTAAATGACAGTATTATATATACTACTACAATATACATTAAATGTTACTATGCTACTGAACTAAAAAGTTTTTAAAATTATACAAAGGAGTTACTGAAATGAAGATTAAATGAAGACAATATATATTTCTATACACAGGCACTCTAACAGCTACATCATTTCTCTAAGAGTCTCATACATTTCTATCTCCTCACTGTCTCAATCAAAATGAATTTTCTCTGCTAGACGAAATTCACTCTGAGAGATGGTCCCCTTCTGAACATCAATGGTGACTTTATGAATACATTAACATATTCATCTTCATCTTCTGAAACAGGAAATGACATTTATTTCTATTTTTCCCCTCTCGATTACAAATGTAATCCAAGTTCACAGAAAATTTGAAAAAGAAAATAAAAATCGTAATCTCATGAGTCAGCAAAAATCACAATTAACATCTTGGTATATATTCTTCGAAGTTACTTTTTCAGGATCCCCTGATTCTATTTTTGTTTATTTTGTTTTGACATTCTAATCAAAGTTAAATGCATATAATTTACAATCAAATCATTTTTATAAAACTTGTTAAAAAAAAAACAGAAGTCCTTTGCCCCATGCACATTTCCCATTCTCCAAATGCAACTACTTTTTTTGTGACTACTTTTTTTTTTTCAGTTGTTCCTTTTTGCTTTTACAAAAACAAATCTCTAAGTAACATTTGTACAAGATGCTACTTCAGGGTTTTAGGCATTACTGATTCACTTTCCACCATGGAAAATAAGGGTTACACTGTTTTGCATCTCTTGCCCCAATAAACACTCTGCCCATCCCTCATCTTCTCACTATAATTAAATCACAACTTCAGTAACATCGATTTTCAGTGATTACATTATTATGCCTATGGTAAGTGATTTCGCTTTTCCTTTACATTGTTTTCCCTGAAGTGATTCTCTTTTCACTTGCTTAGTTTTCATTTCTAACTCAACCCAAAATCTTTCCTAGTTGTATAAATCATTTTTCAGGATGTTTATACGTATCAGGTATTTTATCATTTTTATCTTCTTGAAGAAATCTCTCCAAGTCTTCCAACCTGCTCCAGTATGAAATGGTTGCTCTCTAGGCCTACTGCAAAATTATCATCTTGTGCTCTTTCATCAGCATCATGCTGGAGACTCTCATCTAGAGTCGGATGGACCCACCTTTGTCTTGAATCCAAAGATCCTTTCTTGGTTTATTTCTTCATTTTGGTAGCAGGTAACTTGTAGGGGCTTCCTGAGAAAGGGAGTATTGGTAGCAAATTTTTTTGAGACCCTGAATGTCAGAAAATATCTTAGTCTATCTTCACATTAATTCATGGTTTGATTGAGTATAGACTTGTAGGTTTCCGCTTAGAACTGTGAAGGCAGTAAATTGTCTTCTGACTACTGGTGCCATTGTTGAGAAAACCCAATACCTTTTTTTATAGTTATTTTTAAAATCAATGATAAATTTACATATAGTGAAATACACAGATCTTTTATGTGTTCAACTGGAGGAGTTCTGACAAACATATACAAACATGTAACCCACGTCACAATCAACATATAAATTTCCTCCAGAAATTCATCATGCTTCTTTCCAGCCAATCCCTCTCTACACCTACAAGCAACCACTGTTCTGATTTCTATTACCACAGAATCATTCTGTCTGTTCCTAAACTTCATCTAAATGGCATCATATACAGTATGTACTCTTTTGTGTCTAGCTTATTTCGCTCAACATGTTTTTGAAATTCATTGATGCTATTCATATATCAGTAGTTTGTTCTTTGCTGGGCAATATTCCATTGTATTAGTTCCAATATCATTTTGCTTTTCTTTTTTCTGAAAACCTGAAAAATTTTCTTTAACCAAAGAGATATGAGATATGATGACAAACTCTGGTATAATTTCTCTTTTTAACCATCCATTAGACTGGGAATTTGTAGGCCCTTTTAACAAAGAAACTCAATGTCCTTCAGGTTGGAAAAATTTTCTTGAATAAATAATTGTCATTGTTAAAGTCGTTGATGACTTCCTTCTCCTCCATCTTCCATGTTCCTTATCTGAAACTTTAATTATTTACAGATGTCAGACCTCACACTGGTCCTCTAAATTTCTTATGGTTTCCATTCTGTTTTTTCCATCTCTTTTCAATTGCTATACTTTCTGGACCTTTCTTCAATTTTATCTTTAAGCCTTTTATTAAAGTTGTTCATTTCTGTGTATACTCTATGTTTTGGGGTTTTTTGGAATACTTTAAAGTTCATTTTCCAACTGGCTTTTTGACCTCTGCGATTTCCTTTTACATATCATCTTGTTTGTTTTCCAATTACAATTACTTCTTTTGCTAAAGATATTAATAATAGTTTATAGTTTTTCTTTTCCCTGCAAAAATTGCTTTTTTCCAAGTTATTTTTTCTCTCCTGTTGATTTGGTCTTAGCCTTTCATACTATAATAGATGCTTTCTCCCAGATATCTGGGTAATTCTTGGCAATATGCTCATATTTAGGAGAGTGACCAAAGAAGCTGATCAGAAACGTACACATACGTGGAGCTTGACTGTAGTCATCAGATTATGATGATCCAATTAGGCCACTTCTCTGTGAATCTCTAATGAGAGTATCTTTATTTGGGGCCTTTTCTCTTGGGTCCTTCGGATTCTCTAGAGAAGATATGTTCAATCTTTTTTTACCTGGACGCTAATAAGCCAAACTCAAGAACTCAGTATTTACTATGTCCAATTTTCACCTAGGCTTCCTGATCTTAACATGGTATCCTGGCCGTCAACAGACACCTGGTGTTCCTGAGACCAAAGACTGTATTATTTATCTTTTTCAAAGGATAAACTTGGGGGATAACAGGGTAAACAGTCCTAGTGGGCTATTCATAAAAAGACTGGCAAACAATCTTCTCATTTTTAGCCTCAATTTCACTTCTACTTCCAGACGTAACTAATACACAAATTCCTGACTTTTAGGTAACTGTGTAATAAAAATCAGTTTCTTTCTTAGATTTCCCCAAAGGAGTTTAGAGCTAGATGTGTTTCTTCAATCCACAATCTTCAGCTTGAAGTCTACATTCTCTTTTTTTTTTTTGAGACGGAGTCTCGCTCTGTCGCCAGGCTAGAGTGCAGTGATGCGATCTCAGCTCACTGCAACCTCCGCCTCCTGGGCTCAACTGATTCTCCCGCCTCAGCCTCCCAAGTAGCTGGGACTACAGGCGTGCATCACCATGCCCAGCTAATTTTTTTTTTGTATTTTTAGTAGAGACGGGGTTTCACCATGTTGGCCAGGATGGTCTTGATCTCTTGACCTCGTGATCTGCCTGCCTCGGCCTCCCAAAGTGCTGGGATTACAGGCGTGAGCCACCACGCCTGACCCATTCATTCTTAAGTTCATTAATATGATGTTCAGAATTGCCTAACATATTTTAATCAGTCAAAATGTCATTTCTGTGTTATAATATTCAGAATACCCTTATATATAAAACGAAGACTTACATTAGACTAACCAAAAATTGTTGTTCAATGATTTGTTTTTATGACTTTATAAAGATATATTATCATGATGATGTCTAACAAGCTTTCGTTTTCCATTCTTCCTTCTTACTCTGTTTCAAAATAGGAAAGTCATTTTCTCCCCCTTTGGATCTCTCATCTGACTAGATAGAAAAGTCCATTTTTAAGTTAGGTTTTTTAGACACATTGTCAGGTTTCCTTAATTCATGTGTTAAAATAAAGTTAAAGCTTGCTTCAAAATTTTCAAATGCTCTAAGAGCAAGGAATCAATAAAAACCAACTAAATAGCTATTTAGCACTAAGAAGCATATCCAAGAAATCTATTCTAAAACACAGACATTTCAAAAGTTCATGTTAGGTTGATACAAAAGTAAAACCGCAATTACTTCTGCACCAACCTAATAGTTCTTGTCCACATTATATTTAAGAGTACAATGGTGGCCGGGCACCGTGGCTCACGCTTGTAATCCCAGCACTTCGGGAGGCTGAGGCGGGCGGATCACGAGGTCAGGAGATCGAGACCACGGTGAAACCCCGTCTCTACTAAAAATACAAAAAATTAGCTGGGCGTGGTGGCGGGTGCCTATAGTCCCAGCTACTCGGAGAGGCTGAGGCAGGAGAATGGCGTGAACCCGGGAGGCGGAGCTTGCAGTGAACCGAGATTGCACCACTGCACTCCAGCCTGGGCGACAGAGCAAGACACTGTCTCAAAAAAAAAAAAAAAAAAAAAGAGTACAATGATTTACAACAAAGATTGGCAAACTAGGCCGAGTGCAGTGGCTCATGCATGCCTGCAATCCCAGCACTTTGGAAGGCCAAGCTGAAAGGATCCCTTGAGCCCAGGAGTTTGAGACCAGCCTGAGCAACATAGTGAGACCTCATTTATACTAAAAGTGAAAAAAGTAGCCTGGCATGGTGGCATGAACCTCTAGTCCCAGCTACTTGGAAGGCTGAGGCAGGAGGATCGCTTGAGCCCAGGAGTTTGAGGCTGAAGTAAGCCATGATCACTCCACTGCACACCAGCCTGGGTAACAGAGTAAGACCCTATCTCAGAAGGGAAAAAAAAAAAAAAGCAAGGAAAGAAAAAGAAAGAAAGAGATTGGCAAACTATAGTACAAGTACCAAATGTGGCCCACTACCCGCTTTATAAAGTATTACTGGAACACAGGCATGCCCATTCATTTATGCATGGTTTATGGCTGCTTTCCAGCTAAAATGGCAGAGCTGAGTAGTTGTGACAGAGATAGTATGGCCCACAAAGCCTAAAACATTTACTATCTGGCTCTTTACAGAGAAAGTGTAATGACTTCACGGTCTACATAAGATTCCAGTTTGTGCTACAAAAATTAATTTAAGCAATTCCTGCAATTTGTATCAAAAACAAATAAATTAAAAGCATATCTTACTCTAGAAATAGCTTTCTTAAAATTTTTCTGTAATAAACAGAAAATGCCTAAAAAATATTTACAGCCAAATAAATGCTTCTTTTTTCAAGTAATCATGAAATAAAAGCTGAAATCCTGCATATATACAGTTCTACCACAAGTATATAGACCATTTCCCCAGCTAAAGACTGTCATTATCTGCTTTCTCATCTTCTCTCACCCACCACCAGAAGCATTCTCTTCTTTCAGCTGCATTCCCTCTACTTCAACTGAAAAGAATGTTGTTTTCTGAGCCAGGCAGTATTTCGCTCTTTTCCTTTTTCTCTGTTGACTTTTCTTTACCTAGTTTCCCTTCTAAAATAGTCCTCGGCATAGGTTTTCTGCACCCTATTGTTAAAGAAACATTCAAATTGAACAAATAACTCAAACCCTCTGGAAGAGCATAATAGAAAGAGAAAAGCATTAAAATTACCCAAGGAATATGGAGTACCTTAGTACAGCCTTCCTAGAATACAGTCGAAAATGATATAAACCTTACTCCTTTAGCCATACAATACTAAGACCCCTTTAACTTTGATAAAAGCTAGGAATAGCTACACTGGTGAAGCTGTTTTCTAGCAATAGTAGCTTTATTCAAATAAAAGCACATAAAGCAGAGAGAAATAGCGAACTGGTAGAATGTTCTTATTGTCTAAAATAAGTGAAATTTACATTTATACAAAAAGCACTTGAGTATCTAAGACAGAATGTCTGAAAAGCAAAGCATAACTCACAAATAGTGTAAGAAAATGCATTTCAGTGAAGATGAAATGATTTTGACAGAGGTTTTTAAAGAACAATAAAGAGCAACTATCCCTTTTTTAAATTAACTACTGGCTTGAAAGTCTCAATTTTAAAAAGATATTTGTGGACCTATAGAGGTTCATTATACTATTTTCTCTACTCTTGCTATGTTGAAATTTTCCGTAAGTTTTTAAAAAGATGCATAAATCAAAGAAAAAGAAACTGAAGTTTTAATGTCTAAAAACAAGTTATTGGTAGATATTCGTGAGAAGAAAGAAGAAGACCTGTAAGGAGAAAAAGAAATACTCTGGACCAAGAAGAATTCATCTACGTAAAAGCTGCCTCAGAGTAGGAAGCACACAAATCTCCCAATGAGCAATTAAAAACTCCACCAAGAACACTTTCAATAGTAAAATTTTAAAACTCACAGTATAACAGTTTGAAGTAGTCTTAACAGAACTCAGACATGTCTTTAAAAGAAAAAAAAAAAAGGTCCCAACACTTTGGGAGGCTGAGGAGGGCAGACTGCTTGAGCCCAGAAGTTCAAGACTAGCCTGGGCAACATGGGGAAACCCTCCTCTACAAAACATTAGCTAGGCATGATGGTGCACACCTGTAGTCCCAGCTACTCAGGAGGCTGAGGGGAGAATCACCGGAGCCCTGGAGGTTGAGGCTGCAATGAGCCATGACCGCGCCACTGCACTCCAGCCTGAGTGACAGAGCAAGACTCTGTCTCAAAAAAAAAAAAAAAAAAAAAAAGTACAATCATTTTAACAGGCTTCTTCAGGATGTCATATACAAATTATCTTTGAACTCTATTATCATCAGTTTATAGCAAGGTAAATTTTACCTAACTAAGCCTTTAGGTATCCAATAAGAATTAAATTCCTGTGATTAAAAAAATAATAAGCATCTACCACAGAGGAAATGCTTTCAAACTAAAATATGAGTTGTGATTTTAAGTCCAGGAGCTCAATGCCTCCACTTTCTTCACTACTACCTAATTAAGATCCCAGATCAATTTAATACTTGAAAAAAAACTGCTTGATTTGTTCATACCTCTTTCTTCCTCATGTTTTTTGGCAGATGCACTTTTAGGTCTTCCTCTTCCTCGTCTGATATGATCTGAATGGCTGTTACTTCGAGACCTCTTTCTGTTTTCTAAATCTTTATTTACTGTAGAATTTATCTTCTCTCTCCTAACTCTCTCTGTTCGCCTCCTCTTGGCCTCATGCTTGTTTTCTGTATGGATGAATAAAAGTGATATATTTTAGGGCTTAGCAAGAACTGTTTGCCCAAGTTCTCATTGTCTTCCTTTTTCTTTCTAAATAGCACTAGAGTATGCTTCCTGGCATATTTCATAGAACTACAACCGTAACATATATGTCTCCCCCACACCCACATAAGAAAAAAAGAAATTCAATAGAATTCAGATCACAATAACACATGAAGTAGGAGGAATCTTGGAAGAGAAAACAAGTTTCTTCATTTGGCAGCTTAAATTTCAGCCTCTACAAGTTCACACAATTCCATAGCAACCTTTCTGCCTTTTTCTTCCTGTTTCCAAGCTAAAAATAGTGAAATATTAAGAAAGGAAAAAAAAATGCATACCTTTTTGCCCTCTATCTGAATTAAAGATTAAAGTATGTGAAATATGCAAAAGCAAAACTGATCTTAGAGATAATGTATTAACGTTACAATAAAAATCAAACAGAAAGCATCCATAACAAATATAAAAACCCTAGGCAAGTGAGTAGTTTTCACTTTAGCCACAGATAAGGTAATTTCTGATATAAGAGCATGTTGTTCCATAAATGGAATAGCAATAGGGAAACTTTACTAAATATGGTGATTTAACTAGTACAAGAAGCCACCCCTCCCACTCCAAACAAATCAAAATGTTGGATAAGACAAACAATAAACTTAAAGAAAAAAACAAAACAAAAACAAAAAATATGATACCTTGCTCTAACACATACCTGCACTCAAAAACAAGAAAGAGAATTCTCCAAATGCCAAAATTCACAGTGGTAAAGGGGCAAAACAAACAGAAAAATTCATATCCAAAGAACTAAAGGGAACAATGTGAAAGACTATAAAATAAGTATGCTTAATAGACTGCTGTAAAAAAAATTAAAAGCAAAATAGTAATATTATCTCCAAATACCATATCCTTGGAGAATTAATCTGGTTTCAAATTAGACATATACCAGATAATACAAGAACATTTAATTATCCCAGATTGCAAGAAAAGTTATCAAAGACAAGCAGGGTGTTGTTAAGACTTGGGCTAACATGAAGAGGCTCCCACTATTATAGGATAATTTGAGCATCAATAAAAATAATAACTGTAATAGATTGAAATATATCAAGCATATGAGTACATTAACATTAAAAACAAAAACTACTTGGCCACCATATGAAGATACTAAAGAACCAACTCATTACTTTGAAAACTTAAATAAAGGGCAAGAACAAAGCATTTCTTCTGCTTTTTCTATTTAAACTGTGCTACTCACAGGGTAACCAAAGGGCAGATGAAGAGGTTTCTCATATTAAAGCTAATAAATGAAGAAGGAATGACAGAATCAGAGTATCAACACTTTTCAACCTGCAATGAACTAAAGGTTCTAAGCACTAAACATCAGCAGGTACTAACATCACTAAAAGAGAGAGAAGCAGGCCAGGTGCAGTGGCTCTTACCCGTAATCCTAGCATTTTGGGTAGCCAAGGCGGGTGGATCACCTGAGGTCAGGAGATCAAGACCGGCCTTACCAACATGGCGAAACCCCATCTCTACTAAAAATACAAAATTAGCTGGGTGTGGTGGCACGTGTCTATACCACCAGCTACTTGGGAGGCTGAGACAGGAGAATTGTTAGAACCTAGGAGGCAGAGGTTGCGGTGAGCTGAGATAGAGCCATTGTACTCCAGCATGAGCAACAAAAATGAACTCCATCTCAAAAAAAAAAGAGAGAAGCAGACTTTAAGCACCTCTGGATAGAAGTACACATCACTACCTACTAAGTAGTCTTGTAAAAAAAAAAAAAAATTCCAATCTCTCCAGCCCTTAGATCTAACTTACAACTAATAGGAAAAAGAGAAGTTATTCAAGGAATATGTTAAGTGACACCATGGGGATACAAACAGCGCATACAAATGGACAGGTGATGCCATTTCTTCAACATCTAACTTGCAAGGAGAAAGAGAAAATAATAGATAATAAGAGGGTTAAAAAAGATATAATCTAGCCAAGATCAGTAGCTCATGCCTGTAATCCAAAAGCACTTTAGGCATTTGGGAGGCCGAGGCAAGAGGACTGCTTGAGGCCTGGAGTTTGAGACCAGCCTGGGCCACATAGCAAGACCCTGTCTCAGCCTGGGTGACAAAGTAACACCCTGTTCTTAAACAAATGACAGGGTGTTGTGGCTCATGCCTGTAATCCCAGCACCTTGGGAGGCCGAAGGGGGCAGATCACCTGAGGTCAGGAGTTCGAGACCAGCCTAGCCAACATGATGAAACCCCGTCTCCACTAAAAATACACAAATTAGCCAGGCATGGTGGTGTGCGCCTGTAGTCCCAGCTACTCAGGAGGCCAAGACATGAGAATCGCTTGAATCCACGAGGAGGAGGCTGCAGTGAGCTGACATCGCGCCACTGCACTCCAGCCTGGGTGACAGAGCGAGACTCTGTCTCAAAAAATAAATAAATAAATAAATAAATAAGATAGCACCCATATGCAATTTGTGGACCTTATTTAAAATGTTTTTAAAATTCTAAGACAAGTTATGAGAAAAGTGAAAATGTGAACACAAGTTGGATATTTAATAATAAGGAATTATCATTAATTTTTTATGTTATAATGGCATTGTGCTTACATTTTTAAATTTTCATCTTTTGGAAACATAATGAAATATTTGTAACTGAAATTATATGGGATTTGCTTCAAAATGATGCAAGGGAAGAGGTAGACAGGATTGTGGATGGGGCAGGGTTGGTCATTTTCTACTTTTGCGTATGCCTAGAATTTCTCAAAAAAACAAAGGTTAAGAGAACTAGTGATAGATGAAGCTTTAAATAGTATGCCTATTAAAGTCTAACACTGAATTTAGGTTTGTTCCCCCAGCTACCCAGTCATCTCTGCAAACTTCTTCACAGCCAAACTTCTCAAAAGAGGTGCCTGTACTTTCTGCCTTCAGTTTCTTATCTCCCATTCACTCATCAAATCTATTCCAGTATAGTTGCTAACCCAATGAAACTGACTGTCAAAAACAACAAAAACCTGTTATCAAATCTTAATAGACACCTCAGTTATCATCTTACACCATCTCTCAAAAATTCAACAAAGATGACTACTACTTTCCTTGAAATTATTTTGCCTGATTCTCAGGCTCCCCCAATTTCTTCAGCTCATCAGCCACTCCTCCTAATCACCTTTGCTGTGTGCCCTTCCCCCAGGTGCTTTCCCAATCTAATGTCAAGGCTCCAGGATTCTGTCCGGAGCCCTCTTCTCTTACTTAGACTTTGCCTAGATCATCTCGTAAACTCACAGCATTAAACACTATTGTTATGATGGCTCCAAAGTTTTCACCTCCTGCTCTGATTTCTTCCCTAAACTCT
Source organism: Nomascus leucogenys (assembly GCF_006542625.1). Taxonomy (NCBI): domain Eukaryota; kingdom Metazoa; phylum Chordata; class Mammalia; order Primates; family Hylobatidae; genus Nomascus; species Nomascus leucogenys. The sequence goes on along the minus strand of NC_044382.1, from coordinate 73,510,142 downwards.
AGACTGCCTACCTGACAACCTCACTTGAATGTCTCAAAGGCATTTCAAATTGTATCAAAAAGTAACTCTTGATTCTCCCTCTCCCAAATCTGTTACTCCTCTTACTTCCATCATATTAGTAAATAGCATCACCTGGTTGTACAAGTCAAATAACTTGTAGTCGTTTGTGACTCATCTTGCTTCCTGTACCACTGCAAAGGTCCACAGATACTTCTTGCAAAATACACCCATAATCTCTTCATTTCTCTCCACCTCCATGGGCAACATCCCAGCCAAACCTATTCTCTACATACCAGCCAATATTATCTTAAAAAAAAAAAAAAAAAAAAATCAAACTGCATAGCTTCCCTTCTAAAGCCTTTCATAAGCTTTTTTCCATATTTAAACTAAAAATTCCTTACCAAAGACAAGTCCCCAACAGATCTGGCATTTGCCTCTTTCTCCAGTCTCATGATGCTCATGCTCACCACTTTGTTCACTACACTCCAGACATGCCTTTCTTTTAATAAAACGAGCTCCTTCCTCCGCTGAGTCTATGTATACGCTAATCCTTCTGCCTAGAGCTCTCTTCCCATGGCTCTTCATAAGCCTTTTTTTTCCTTCAGATATCCATATACAGGTCATTTGCTCTGATTCTCCCAGCCCAAGTTACTTCCTGTAGTCTACTACAGCTATAATCTGTTATTTATTTACTTATATGCTCAATACGTCTCCTCCATCAAAATATAGGCTTTATGAAAGTTGGGAATCCTTTGCCTACCTTATTTGCAGAACCCAGAACATTACTTACACAGACTGTTGAATAAATAAAATCGTATAGGACACAATTTACCTCACCACCTTCTCAAAATCCCATTGAGAAGAAACATGGGAAAAGGGAAAGGAGAAAAAGGAAAACATATCTGTGGTGCTGGAAACAAGAGAAAGGTACTATCAATGACCCAAAATTACAGAATTTCAGCAAACTGGCAACCTAATGGTTCTGATAAGAAACAAGAATAAAATAAACTACAATTCAAAAATAGGAGTAAGTGATAGCTGCTACAGAACGGAGAGCTGTTCCTCCCAAAGGAGGATTCTCAAGGATAATCCCAGGGCAGGACAAAAAGTACAATAAGGGAGAGCAGGCCACCAAGGTGATCATCAAAATAACTAGACACTATTGCAGTATGGTTGGGCCTATGTATACAGGGCAACTGACATAAGGAAGCTCTCAGGAACAGAGCAATGTGCAAGAGAACTTCAAACCTCCATAACATAGGAAAAAGCCAGCTCCTCACAGGAATGAAACACTGTAAGAGATTTCACATTCCACCCTAGAATGAAGCCTGCCTTATTTTGGCAATAAGAGAATTCACCAGTTTACTGCCTGCTCACCTCCTGCCACTAAACTCCCAATTATACGCTGAAGAGACCTTTTGTCAAAACAGACATTTAAAACAGTGTAGGATATTCATTGAACTTATCTACACTGATAAACCAAGTCCTTCATTTGTATCACACCAACAGTCAATTAAACATTACTAGCTATAAGAAGAAAACAAAAGTTGAGAGAAGAGCCAAAATAAAACAGGAAGAACAAAGATAGTTCAACAAACAAGCAAACAAAAAATTAAAACATTCTAATGCATACCTTGAGAGATCTGAAAGGAGATTATCATTAAGAATAAGATTATTTTTGCAGAAACAGAAAAACCCATCCTAAAATTCACATGGAATCCCAAGGATTTCCAAGTAGCCAAAACAATCTTGAAAAAATTCAAAGTTAGAGGTCCCACACTTCTTGATTTCAAAACTTACTACAAAGCTATAATAATCAAAACAGTATGGTACTGACATAAAGACAAATATACAGACCAAAGGAATAAAAATAAACCTCAGACATAAACACACACATACAGTCAAAGGATTTTCAATAAGAGTCTGAGACAATTCAAGGTAAAGTACAGTATCTTCCACAAGTTGTAACAGGAAAACTGGGTATCTACACAACGTAGCATAATTCACACTAGCCAAAAAATGAAGTTAGACCTTTATCTTACTCCATACACAAAAATTAACTCAAAATGGATCAAATATCTAAATATAACCATTAAAACCATAAAACTGTTTAAAAAATCATGGAAAAGCTTCATGACACTGGATTTTGGCAATAATTTCTTGGATATGATACCAAAAGCGAAAGCAAAAGCAATGAAAGAAAAAAAAAAGACAAAATGGACTTCATCAAAATTAAACTTGTGTATCAAAGGACACTATCAACAGAATGAAAAGGCAATACATGGAATGGGAGAAAATATATGCAAATTATTGTAAGAGATTAATATTCAGAATAATATAAATAATTTACAAGTCAACAACAACAACAACAAAAATCCCCAATTCAAGAATGGGCAAAGGACTTGAATAGGTATTTCTCCAAAGAAGATATATAAATGGCCACTAAGCACACGCAAAGATGTTCACTATCACATCAATAAGAAAATGCAAATCAAAACCACAGCAAGATACCACTTCATACTCTTCAGATTATTATAAAAAGCAAAGCAAAACAAAACCAAAAAATAAGTGTTGGTGAGGATGTAGAGAAACTGGAACATTTGTACACCACTGGTAGAAATGTAAAATGGAGCTGCTATGGAAAACAGTAAATTCAGTCCTCAAAAAATTAAAATAGAATCAACATATGATCCAGCAATTCCTCTGGGCATATACCCAAAAGAAATGAAAGCAGAGATCAGGACAGCTATTTGTATACCATGCAGCATTATTCACAATAGCAAAAAGGTTAAAGCAACCCAAGTGTCCACTGATGAATACATAAACAAAATATGGCATATACATACAATGGAATATTATTTAACCTTAAAAAGGAAATTGTCATGCATGTTACAACATGAATGAAACCTTGAGGACACTGTGTTAAGTAAAATAAGCCAGACCCAAAAGTACAAATATTGTATGATTCCATTTGTATGAGATGCCTAGAGCAGTGAAATTCACAGACAGAGAAAGCAGAATGGTGGTTGCCTGGGGCATGGGGGAGAAGGAAGTGGCAGTCATTGTTTAATGGGTACAGGGTTTCAGTTTGGAAAACCAAGTTCTGGAATTGGATAGTAGTGATGGTTAAGAATACAATATGAATGCACTTAATGCCACTAAACTATACATTTATAAATGGTTAAAATAGCATATTTTGTTATATTTTACCACAATAAAAGTATTTTCAAAATTCTATGAAAAAGAATAAATTAGAAAACAACATACCCTGCTAAAGTTTAGGTGCTAATAAGCTAAATTTGACATGCTTGATGACAAAATTATAGATGTAGAAAGGAAAATCAACAAAATTTCCTGGAATAAAGCAAAAAGAAAAAAGAGAATATGACATAAAGAAAAATAAAGGAAAGATCCAAGAAACCTAATAGATATCCCTATGACAGAACTGCTAATTATCTACCCATTATTCTTTCTCCCTATCTTCTTTAAGAACAGAATCTTGTTCTGTTAAAGAGGACAATATGCCTAAAATAGGTATACATTCTCAAGACTCTCCCTGCAGGTGAGGTGGCATCTAGCTCTAGCCAATGACAGGTAAGTGAAACTGGGTAAGGTTTCCAGAAAGATTTTTTTCGAGGGAAGAAGCATAGCTGGCATGCCCCTTTGTCTCTCTGCTCTTCCCTCTTCTTCCTTCTTGAAATGTGTATAGGATGCTTAGACGTGCAATGAGAACTACCTCAGAACAATGAGGATAAGCCACATCTTCTTAAGGTGTAAGAGAAGAGACTAAGTCTTTGATGACATCATTGAGCCACTATCCTTGTACTGCCTATCTTTATCCTTCTTTCAATACAGTGTCAGTTTCCAAGACAGTGTACAAGGCAATCCTAACATGATCCTATACGCATGCCAGAATGAAAAGGAAAGGGAGGGAAAAGCAATAATGGATAAAAACCACCTTGAGTTGAAGACCTGAGCTTTCAGATGGAAAGGACCCACTGAATGCCAAGGAAGAATGAGAACAAAATTAAAGTGTGAATGCAAAACAAAGGCACTCTCCACAATAGAAGATAGGAAATGTACATTATGTCTTTTCTGGAAAAGTTTTTCCAGAAATAAAACAATTTCTGGGAAATTTGTTCCAAAAGTAAAAACACATGGGTTAAAAAGAACAAAGACATAGTATGTAAGAAAGAGTGGTACCAGGTGCGGTGGCTCACCCCTGTAATTCCAGTACTTTGGGAGGCCAAGGTAGGCAGATCCACGTGAGGTCAGAAGTTCAAGACCAGCCTCGCCAACATAGAGAAACCCTGTCTCTACTAAAAATAAAAAAATTAGCCAGGCATGGTAGCACACACCTGTAATACCAAGTACTAGGGAGGCTGAGGCAGAAGAATCATTTGAACCCGGGAGGTGGAGGTTGCAGTGAGCTGAGATCAGACCACTGCACTCCAGCCTGGGTGACAGAGCAAGACTCTGTCTCAAAAAAAAAAGAAAGAAAGAAAGAGTGGGATTATCCTGGGAGTACAATGGAAAGAAATCCTAGTACACTAGCTGTACGGCAGACCTAAAAACAATCAGTCTTAATTAGAAGTCAAAGAACTCTATGAAAAGTGTTTTAAAGATGAATATAGATATCATAGACTATATGATTAAGAACCTAAAAGTACAGGCTCAGAGGTAAAGGTATGCATTTTTTTCATCAAAAGGCAAAAAAAAAAAAACCCACCACAAAAATCAACTATATAAAAGCCACGTTCCATATAGGAATGTACAGCACTTTTATGCAATTAGCATGTAAGGAACGATGCTTGCTTTTCTTTTTTTTTTAATTTTTGTATTTTTAGTAGAGATGGGTTTTTACCATGTTGGCCAGGTTGGTCTTGAACTCCTGACCTCAAGTGATCCATCTGCCTCAGCCTCTCAAAGTGCTGGGATTATACGCATGAGTCACCGCGCCTGGCCGGCAAGTAAAGAACAATACTTTCTGAATAACAAAACCAAACCTCCACAGTCAAGTAGTTCAGAGTTGAGGACCACTTATACTACTGAATTAATACTCAATCACTTTGGATTTATAAAAGGTACAAACAAGTGATAATCATTTCTCCATTTTTTTCCCTTAACTAAAAGTGAACTTGTCATTTATGAACTTCCTTGCTTATCAGTCTTAGCCTATTAACTTATATTAAAGAATAATTTGAAAACTAAGTTTAGGGTTTTTTTCCCTTTTTTCTATCTCCCAATAAAAAAATGAGGAGGTTATTTATTTGACTACGCTTACTCTAAACCTTTTACTCACTGAAAATTACATAGTTAAAATACTAATAAGCAATTATAATTTCCCACTGTCTCAACTATTTTTTCTTTCATTTATAGGAAACTCTAAATTTTAAATTTTATTAAATTTTAAATTCTGAATTTTATGAACTAGTGTCCATTTAGAAATTTACTTTTTCTTCTATAGTTTTTATAATTAAAATTTTCTTCTTTTTAAATTTGAGATAGAGTCTCACTCTGTCACTCAGGCTGGAGTGCAGTGGTGAGATCACCGCTCACTGCAACCTCTGCTTCCCAGGCTCAAGCAATCCTCCCACCTCAGCCTCCCAAGTAGCTGAGACAACAGGCACACACCACTGAGGCAGAAAAATAGGGTCTGGAGGCAGGGAACTAAGGCAATCTCACACTTCAGCTATAACAGGAAATATCCTCTTCATAGGGCATAGGCCAAGTAAATGACTTTGTAACTTTACTTCATCCTCTCCATAGGGCATAGGCCAAATAAATAACTTTATAACCTTACTTCATCCTCTCCTTTTACATAGGGTGTGCCCCAAATAGAGGGTATTTAAACTCTCAAAAACTCTGTAACTAACAGGACCTTTGAGCCCTATGCTCCAAGCCCACTCCCACGCTGTACTTCCCTGCTTTGTGTGTTTCGTCCAATTCTTTGTTCAAGACACCAAGAACCTGGACACTCTCCACAGTTAACATCACCACGCCTGGCTAATTTTTTGTATTTTTCTTTTTCACAGACAGGGTTTCGCCATGTTGCCCAGCCTGGTCTCGAACTCTTGAGCTCAAAGTGATCTGCTTGCCTTGGCCTCCCAAAGCACTGGGATTACAGGTGTGAGACCTTGTGCCCCAGCCTGAGCATTTCTTTTTTTTTTTTTTTTTTTTTGAGATGGAGTTTCACTCTTGTTGCTCAGGCTGGAGTACAATGGTACGATCTTGGCTCACTGTAACCTCCGCCTCACTGGTTCAAGCAATCCTCCTGCCTCAGCCCCCCAAGTATTTGAGATTACAGGTGCACACCACCATGCCCGGCTAATTTTTATATTTTTAGTAGAGACGGGGTTTCACGATGTTGGCCAGGCTGGTCTCAAACTCCTGACCTCAGGTGATCCGCCCACCTCGGCCTCCTAAAATACTGGGATTACAGGCTGAGCATTTCTTAACACAGTGTTACTGCTAACACGCATCTCTTTCTCTCACCAAAATTAATTTTAAACTTTAAAAAACTCATTAATTCCACCAGGCGCAGTGGCTCGTGCCTGTAATCCCAGCACTTTGGGAGGCCAAGACGGGCTGATCACCTGAAGTCGGGAGTTTGAGACCAGCCTGACCAACATGGAGAAACCCCACTTCTACTAAAAATACAAAATTAGCTGGGTGTGGTGACACATTCCTGTAATCCTAACTACTTGGGAGGCTGGGACAGGAGAATGGCTCGAATCCAGGAGGCAGACGTTGCAGAGGTTGTGGTGAGCCAATATCATGCCATTGCACTCCAGCCTGGGAAACAAGAGCGAGACTCAAAAAAAAAATTTTTTTTTCATTAATTACTGCAATAGATTTTATGTATACATATTTTCAGCTACACTAAGTTCTATATAGTTTTACTCTACCACCTCCCTATTTCTCTGAATGTTATGAAGGTATAACTAATTGATTAGTATATATGAAAAACATGAGTTTTAAACAATTCATTTCTAGCTAAATCTATTCAGCCTAACAGATTCTTTTCTTCTTGCACATCACAAACTGTGTACAATAATTAAATAAGAGCTTTCAACCTAGTGAAATTTTAAAAATATCTTTTATAGCTTTATTTTTAAAATCAATGAGCTTTATAGTTCTTTTTTAAAAAAGATGTTTACTTATGCAAACAAGTCTTCCTTGACTCTGTACTTGTTATATAGTTACCTATCTATCCATTTATGTATTTACTTATTAATACTACATGTAGAAATCATTTTGTGGGGTTTTAAAAACAAACAAGCTCATATCCAAGTATTGTTTTGCAGTTTTTCCTTAAATTAACAATGTTTTAGAGATCTTTCCATTTCAGTACATAAAATCTGTATCATTCCTTCAAACTAGCACATACTATTAACTAAAAGATAATTTAGCTATTTAATTTAACCATTCCCCTACTGATTACATCTGGCTTACTAACAACCTTCTGCTATTATAAAGTGTTGCCCTGAAAACCCTAGTAAATGCTTCATTGTGTATACAAACAATTAGGCTCTCTAGGCTACCTACCTACCTACTGATTAAGAGCTCTGCCTTCTAGGCTATGTGTATTTAAACCTTTTAACAACTACTGGTAAGATTGGTCTCCAAAACAGCTGTACCAACTTATGCTCCCACCAATAGTATGAGACTATCCATTTTGCCATACTCATGAAAGTACTTAGAAATTCTTTACATTTATGTGAACTGTGGGCAAAAAGAATGGCATTTCGTTTCAACCACATTTCCCTGATAATTAGTGAAGTTGGTTGTCTTTCAGATATATAGTGTACATTTTCATTTCTTCTATTAATTCTCTACTACTTTCCTTAAAACTGAAATGTTCTATATCTCACTGACAACATTAAGCACTTGATAAATTGTAGTGACCTTAAACTCTTCTCAATTCCCTACATACTATGGGATTATCCAAGGCAAATCTTACTTCTAAGAAATTTAATTGTAAAAACGAGTATTACTGAGCACCTAAAACTTACCATGCTTTACAAATGTTAGACATTTTCATAAGTACTTCAATCCTCTAACACCGGTACTATGAATCTATCTTATAAACAAACAACAGTTGCTCATGGAGGTTAACTAGGCTGCTTAGAAAGGGACAGAATTTGAATGTGAAGCCAGGTTTTCTGACTCCCATGTCTGTACTCTACCAAACATTTTTGAGGCTTTGAATACTCTTAATCCTCTCCCTAAAATCTTTTCCTCCTGTGGTTTCTATGGCACAGCCTATTCTTGATGTTGCTCCTTCCTTTCTGGTTTGGTTTTGTTGCTGGTTCTTCCTCCTTCTGCAGGGATTTCTGGGCTTCAATGTTTCATCTTCACTTCAAAGTCAAAAGACCACTCTTATTAAACAAGGAAACCTCAGGAAACTCCAAATACAAAATAATAATGAATTGCTTCTTAAAACTCATTGCCATGACTTACATAATATTGTGCTGTTGGTTTTTCTCCTACAGCTGACATTTCTTCTTAGTTGATCTGACCTGTCTGTAAAATTGGTGTTTGTCAGAGTTTAGTCCCTGAATGCCTTCCTCTTCCTAACTTACAAACTCTCCACCGCGAGCTCATCCATTTTCCATGATGACAACTACCATTTAGTCACTGATGGCTCAAAAGTTTTACCTGCAGCTGAGGCTGCAGACTATATGTCCAAGTGAAAAAAAAAATCTACATGGATGATGTTTCTATACTCCAAATTAAATTCTTCATCTTTCCCCCATAGCTTGTTTTCCCTCTTATATTCTCTTTTAACTAGCAATCCAAGTCAGAGATCTGGGAATCTTCTAAATTCTTCCCTCTGGTTTAAATGGTTAAACTTAACAACTCATTAACACTTGTATCATCTGTTCCTTCTTTTTTTCATTTTGTTTTAGACAAGGTCTCACTCTGTCACCCAGGCTAGAATACAGTGGTAAGATCACAGCTCACTGCAGCCTCAAGTTCCCAGGCTGACGCGATCCTCCTGCCTCGGCCTCCCAAAATGCTGGAATTATGGGCGTAAGCCATCATGCCTGGCCCTGTTCCTTCTTTTATCTTTGCTGACTTTCTTAACTCATTTCTCATCTGAATCACTGGTACATAAAAGGAGCTCAAAAATACTTGAATAAAAAAAAATAAGCACTTTGTCTCCCTAAGAACAAGGACCATGTCTTATTCATTTTTAGAAACTCAGCACTCAGCTGACATGCCACCCCAAAATAGCTACCGAGTGAATCACCATTTCAGGGTTCCTTTATCTAAACCAAACTCTCAGAGAGTAAGATCCAGAAATGCATTTTTAACAAGCTCTCTGGATGAATCCTATACAGCCAACCCAGCAACTGCCTTTAAGAACCAATGAATTATGTTCATTCTCATGGTGAGAAGAGAACTGAAACAGTGACAGAAATGGAACTAAACAAGTTTTCTGCCACTTCTATATAGATCTAAGATAAATAAACCTCTCAGACATAAATAAAAATTATTATTGAATCATCTGCTACTATAACCACTCTTTGTCTAACTCAGTATCCTTAGTTAACCTACTGCAATAATCCACTTCCATATTTGTACCCCTACAAACTATTCTCTACACAGCAGCTAGAATGATCTTTCTAAAACTCAAATCAGAGGATGCCATCTTTTCCTCACTTCATCCCACCCCATCTCAGGGCCAGTTTCTCCTCACGGTTTACAAACAAAATCCAAACTTCTTACTCTGGTTTACAAAGCTCTATATAAACTAGCCTCTGCCTAGCCCTGTGAACTCATCTTCCACTCTTCTAATCATACTGTCTACACTGCAATCACAATGGTCTTTTTTGTTCCTAAAATATAAAACATTTTGTCCAACCTTAGAACTTTTGCACTTGCTATTTCCATTTGTCAAGAATGTTCTTCTCCCTGATCTTATCATGGCTAGCCCCTTCTACCCACTGAGACTCCATTTAAATGTCACCTCCTCATAGGGGCCTTCTCTAACCACCCAATCAAAAGTAGCCTTCCAGTCACTTGATAGGACTATAAAGCATTTATCACAAGGTTATATTTTCTCTGTATATTTGTTCACTGTCTATCTCCCACTCACAAGAATATAAGCTCCATGACAGCAGTAAATCTGCCTTAACAGTAGAATTCAGTGCTTTGTGCCCAAGGCTTGGAATAGTGTCTAGCATATAGCAGGTGCTCAGTATATATTTGTAATCAACCTACTCTTATTTCGAGGTCACCACCGTATGAAAGTCTGCTTTTAGCCAAGAATAAGTAACAAAATTGTATATTTTAATATTAATAAATATGTCTATTGAATAAATCCAATTTGTCTACGTTAATGGAAAAGCAACAAGTTCAAACAAAATCATTTTTTGGATATCCTCAGTCAGGGAACTGTAAAATATAGCCAACATGTCTAAAAACGTTTTTCATACCAAAATCAAGTTATATTTTTCAATGGTCACTAGTTTAAAAAAAAAACAAAACTTTAAAGTTGCTGCAAATTTTACCACCATTGTGAGAGAAAAAACTCAAATGTCCATCAACAGGAGAATGGATAAACAAATCTCCATACAAAGACTCCTACTAAGCAATAAAAAGGAATGAACTCTTATTGGTACATACAACATGGCTGAATCCTAAATAATTACACTCAGTGAAAGAAGCCAGGCAAAAAAGAGTACATGCTATATGATTCCATTTATATGAACAGTAACAGAAAGCAGATCTGTGGTTACCTGGGGTGGAGGTAGCAGGAAGGGGGGATTACAAGAGGAACTAGGACACTTTTGAAATTGATGAATGTTCATAATATTGATTGTGGTGATTGATTGGTATATACATATGTCAAAACTTATCAAACTGTGCGCTTCAAATACATCCACTTTACTCAATGTCAATTATTACTAAAGCTATTTTTTAAAAAAAGTTTTTATATCAGATCAGGTCACTCCCTTGCTAAAACCCTTCAATGGTTCTCCACCTTCAAAAATAAAAAATTTGTTACAAGCGTTATCAGCATGGTAAAGGACTTAACATTTAAATGGAATGCACATGAAACCAACGTCATAAACTAATTCCAATAGTTAATAAAAGCCAAAAACACTTTAATAGATTTAAACTTTTAACTTCAACAAAAAATGTAAATAGTAAATTCACAAAAATTAACTTTATATTTCTACATCAAACAGCTAAAAATGTATTAAACTCAGTTACCTGTAGAAGGTGGTGATTTCTCTGAGTGTTTTGCATTTAAAAGTTTTCTGCTAATAAATATATAACCACAAGGACATGATTTACATGCAACAGGAACCTGTAGGAAAAAAAGAAAAATATATATTATTACTATTTTTCTATTGTTAAATTTATCAGTGTCTATGTGGTCTCCTCAAATGCATGATAAATTACTTGAAGTAGGAATCACGTATTTATTTAAACCTCAACTCCTTACAACAAATTATCTGAGATGAGTATCATATCACATAGATATTCACATTCTTTTCTTTTTTTTTTTTTTTGAGACGGAGTCTCACTCTGTCACCCAGGCTAGAGTGCAGTGGCATGATCTAGGCTCACTGCAACTTCCGCCTCCCGAGTTCAAGTGATTCTTCTGCCTCAGCCTCCCAAGTAGCTGGGACTACAGGCACACGCTACCATGCCCAGCTAATTTTTGTATTTTTAGTAGAGATGGGGTTTTACCATATTGGCCAGGTTGGTCTCGAACTCCTCACCTCGTGATCTGCCCGCCTCAGCCTCTCAAAGTGCTAAGATAACAGAAGTGAGCCACCACACCCGGCCTGATACTCATATTCTTCTACTGCTTAACAAAACCATGAGGACTATACCATACCAATACCATAAAAAAATAAATGCGTATTAAATATGCACTGATGTGAGTGACCAATAGAAAACCGTAATAGGGTCAGAGCAAGGGTAAGTATGCGGAAAAAAAGGTAGCATTTCCTAAAATGTTAGTTTGACAGCATTTTACGGCACAGAACAAATTTGAAAAGGGTGAGTGGGTAGGAAGTCATTAAAGTAATCCTGGTAAAAGATTATGAAGGACCAAGTGGAATAGTGAGAATGGAAATGGAAAAAGGTAGATCTGCCAGAGTTTCCAAGGCAAGAAAAACAGACAAAGGCCCAAACTGATGACTGGTAATAAAGTGGGAAGAAGTGAAAATAACTCAGGATTCTAACATGAGAGGAGAAGATATCAACTACCACTGACAAAAAAAGAATAAAGAATAGTTTACAGCAACCAGATTTTTCTTAAATTGTTGTGGGTAGATAGTAAGTGTACATGTTTATGGGGTACACTAATACAGACATGCAATGAGTAACAATCATATCATGGAAAATTGGGTATTCAACCCCTCAAGCATTCATCCTTTGTGTTATAAACAATCTATACTCTTTTAGTTATTTTTAAATGTACAATTAAATTATTATTGACTATAGGACTGGGCGCGGTGGCTCACACCTGTAATCCCTGCGCTTTGGGGGGCCGAGGCAGGTGGATCACTTGAGGTCAGGAGTTTGAGACCAGCCTGACCAACATGGTGAAACCCCGTCCCTACTAAAAAAAATAAAAAATTAGCCAGGCGTCGTGGCACACGCCTGTAATCCCAGCTACTTGGGAGGCTGAGACAGGAGAATCGCTTGAACCCAGAAGGCGGAGGTTGCAGTGAGCCAAGAGCGCACCATTGCACTCCAGCCTGGGCAACATGAGCAAGACTCCGTCTCAAAAAAAAAAGAAAAAAAAATTATTATTGACTATAGTCCCCCTGTTGTGCTATCAAATATTAGGTTTTATTCTTTCTAACAACAACCAGTTTGAGGGGCAGAAGTATGCTGACATGAAAAAAGAGAATGTAGGAGAAAGTAGGAATTTAGATCCAGAATCTTATATCTTAGTTCCAGGAATGACTCTGGAAAAGATATTTAAGATCTTCAAGCTTCTGTTTCCAAATCTGCAAAAGACGTAAATTTCCTTTCTCTACTCCAAACTTATAACTGTTTTTTAAGCCAAGTGCTACTGAAAATCATTGAAAAAATTTTTTAGTTTTCCCCATAATCATCTCACCCATATCAAAGTTAACGATCCTTGGAATCAAGACATGTTCACCAAAAGTCTGAAACTAATCTCAATGAAAAAGTATTTACAGAATAATTACAGTAAGAAAACTGCAATTCTCTTTGTAAGATAAATTCCCCCATTTGGCAGTTGTTCTGCTATGTAAAAACTGAGTTAAAATTATGAAGCTTTTTATCTATGTATGTACAGAATGCCTCATGTTATAGAATCTAAATACTTGATCTAATTGAGCTAAATTGAAATTTTGGCAGAATAATTCCTTTTCTTTGTATAAAAACATTGAACAAAGGATCTCCAATTTGTATTTGAGAAAAATAACGAAGAAATCAATAAAAAATATCAAACTCCAGATTTGTCTAACAGCTTGCTTTGTTAAGAATGTAATGAGATCCCTTCAAATCACGACAAAAAAAGCTACATTTTTTAAATAGTGTAAAATCTGTCTAAAATAGATGTCTGACATTTTTTCAAATTTCATATCTTCATAGAAACCAAGCTCAAAGGCACTGACTCATTTCCTTTACACCTAAACATATTATTAAGGGCATCCACAGTAATGTAAATTGTTTTGAATTAATGCTATCCAAAATACACAAATGCATGCTCTTACTCAACAGCTCCTCTCCTAATCAGCAAGCATTTTCTTCCAGCTACTGAAACTCAATAAATTTGAATTTGGGTTTCAGTCTTATACAAAAGAACATCATATCAATCCATCTCCAGAATTAACAGTGTTGCAGTTAGATGAGAAATGTACATTTGGCTTTGGGACCCAGAATGCACAAACACTGACTAACTGAATTGACAGGTTGATTTTCATCCACAAATGAAAGTGTTTTATGCTCAATAAACCCTCATGTGCCTGAGTTAATTCATTCTATAGTCTTGTCTAAAATAAAAAGTTCCTTCCCCACAATCTCTGCCCTGGAGAAAAAAAAACAAAAAACACACCACCACCATCATCACCATCCTAGATCCTGTAAAAAGAATTATGAAATAGGTTGGACAACTTCAGTAATATTAACCTCATTTCATTAATTATAGTATAATTTAGATTTTAAACAAACACTAAAGTTTCTTTAAATTTCAGTTGATAATACTAAACATAACAGTAATAACATTCTAATGTTACACTTTCAGGATTTTCAAAGAAAAGAAAATATTCAAAGTATTGTTTACTGATAGTTTACTGGGCATTAATTCACTTTTTGAAGAAAAGATTTAGGTTGTTTGTATGTTTTACAAGTAAAACAGATTTTTATTTATTTATTTATCTTTTTTTTTTTTTTTTGAGATGAAGTCTCACTCTTGTCCCCCAGGCTGGAGTGCAATGACGCGATCTCGGCTCACTGCAACCTCTGCCTCCCAGATTCAAGTGATTCTCTTGCCTTAGCCTCCTGAGTAGCTGGGATTACAGGTGCCTGCCACCACGCCTGCTAATTTTTGTATTTTTAGTAGAGACGGGGTTTCACCATGTTGGCCAGGCTGGTCTCAAACTCCTGATCTCAGGTGATCCACCCACCTCGGCCTTCCAAAGTGCTGGGATTACAGGCGTGAGCCACCGTGCCCAGCCTGGATTTTTTAAATCTGAAAAAAAAAAAAAAAAATTCTGGTCCTATAGTGTTTCACTGATTTTTTACTTTTTTTTTTTTTTTTTTTGAGACAGAGTCTCTGTCGCCCAGGCTGGAGTATAGTGGTGCGATCTCGGCTTACTGCAACCTCTGCCTCCCAGGTTCAATCGATTCTCCTGCCTCAGCCTCCCAAGTAGCTGAGACTACAGGTGCATGCCACCACGCCCAGCTAATTTTTCAGTAGAGACGGGATTTCACCGTGTTAGCCAGGATGGTCTGAACTTCTGACCTCGTGATCCACCCGCCTCAGCCTCCCAAAGTACTGGGATTACAGGCGTAAGCCACGGCGCACAGCTGTTTAACTGATTTTTTAAAAGCTCCAAAATAATTACATTACAGATAACTCGTTTATATTCTTTACTACTGAAAGAACCAAAGGAACTTACACCAGACATATTTTCTATACAGCACATAAAATGTCCTTTAAATTAAAAAAAAAGCTGCTCTATTTAAAAAAAAAATGAAGGCAAAAACAGAAGCACACACAAAAGATACCAGAAAACTAACAAGAATCTTAAGCACTGATGCACACAAAATGGCTCAGTAACTGTGAGTGATTGATGGATATGAAACCCCTTGAAAATGAAAAGCACTGTGGTTTAACATGTTTTAGAATGATATGTTCAATAGAAGCCTACAAAGGAGATGTTACAAAGCAGTTGAAAATCTAGCTTTTTCTTGTTTGCTGATCTCTGTACCCGTTTTTCAAACTTACACACACACACACCAAATCTACACAAATCTAATCCACTGGGAAATCTCAAATTTAAAGATTTTACATTTATGTTTATAAACTATACCTAAATTCGAATTTAATTTTTTTTAGGCAACTTAGAATCATAGCAGTATTCTAATGTTTAGAAAATGGCTTTCTGGATTATAATCATATTCTGGTTTATAACTAAAAGAAGCTAGCACTTTTAAATAATTAGAAAGCTAAAATTAATCCATTATTTCTTCACATCAGGTTCATATCACCAAAAGTTTTAACTAGTCCTTATGTATGTTATATTCACTTAAGTATTTGGAATAAAGGACAAAACAAACCAACTCATTAAATTATGTACTAGCTTGCTATGGGCGGAATTATGCACCCCCTGACATCCAAATTCATATATTGAAGCCCTAACCGCAACGTGATGGTATTTGGAGATGGGCCCTTTGAGAGATAATTAGGTTTAAATTAAGTCATGAGGATGGGGCCCTCATGATGTGATTAGGGACCTTTTAAGAAAAGGGAGAGAGCTTGACCCTCTCTCTGCCATGTGAGGACACCAAGAAGACAGCCATCTGCAAGCCAAGAAGAGAGCCCTCACCAGAACATAATCATGCTTGCACCGTTTATCTTGGACTTCCAGCCTCCAGAACTGTGAGAAAATAAATTTCTGTTATTTAAGCCACCCAGTCTATGGTATTTTGTTATGGCAGCCAAAGCTGCCATAAGCTGATTTTACATGAAAGAATAAATATGGGGGGGGGGGGGTGTATAACAAAATGAATGTGATCTTTCCAAACAAAACGCTGATTTTGTTTTGTTGAACAGTTTTTCAGAAACTCCTATAAGTTTATTATCCTTTGCTCTTTTATATAAAAATAGCCATAAAAAACTGGCTATTTTTCCCAAAAGGTTGCTTTATGCCAATAAGAACAAAGTCAGGATTTGCAAATATTTGTGCCTTACAGAAACTGGAATGCATAACGCATACCATGTAAACCTTATACTTCTACACAATTAACTGGAATAATTGGAAATGATTTCAACACTGAAATAATCTCCCGCAGGGTCATATCGCAAAGTCCAGTTTTGTCAAAATTTAACAAATTTAGTTTAGTAGTAAGAATGAAAGTAACTCTTTGGAAAACATGACTGAACTGTTTTTATACTGCATACTGGTATAGCTCCTACACTGTATTTCTTGCACAACCCTTTTCTGATAAGCATTTTTACTACAGCCCATAAAGGATACTTAATAAAACATGTAACATGTTTTCTGTTAAAATTTGAAAAACCTACAAGAATTCTCCTTGAAAAATGCACTAAAATCAGCTTATTAAAAAGTCTCCAGCCATTTCAAATTGCTCTTGATTTAAAAAAAAAAAGGCTGTAGGGGGAGGGGAGGAGATAAAGGTAGTCATTTTGAAAAAATTCACTTAGTGGAAAAGGAAAAAACACACCCAGATCTACATGTTGTTAACAAACGAAGGCCTTAGGAATGGTTTTAACTGAAGTAGTTTTAACTCATTAGATGTTAACGCTTAAAGGAATGTCTATTATTCCAGTAAAGAATTGAGACACGCTTCAACACAGCGATCACTGAAATGAGATGTTTTAAATTACAACTATTACACCACGAACTCAATGTAGAAAGGAATCGTCTCAAATTCAAGAAACGAGATAGAGAGATAGAGATAGAGAGAGAGAGAGAGACATTCAGACAGACAGAGATATAGATCTGGAAGCAGACAGGCCAAATTTGTAACAGTGGATACTGCGAGGGGTGGGGAAGTAAGGAGCGCCCAAAGAGGAGGAAGGGCTTAAACGGGGGCCTTATTCAATCATGACCCATTAAAAACAATGTAAAGGCAGGATTCGTGATTGCACAGCAAAAATATAATAAATACACAGGGAAAAAAATCTCCAAATTCGCCGAAACTCAAAATCATTACACGCGGCCCCCTTTGTCCCACTCAGGCGCCCGCCCCGGTCGCGGAGGGGCCGTTTTGGGGGAGCCCCGCACCCGTCGGAACCGGGAACAAAGCCGCCCCGGCCGCAGAAGGGGCTCTCGGAGCCAGGGCCTGGCCTCAGAAGCGGGGTGCGGCGCACTTTCGCCGGGGCTGCGGCCCGCAGGCTCCCACCGCTGTCACCGCCGCCGGCGAGGAGAGTCTGGGGCTCCAGACAGCCGCCCGGTGAGCCCACCACAGGCGCGCTCCCCCAGCGGCCGGGACACAGCAGAAGGGGCTTGGCCGTCTGGCCGCCGCCAGGTGGACACTGGCGGGCCACGGCCCCGTGCTTTTCCCGGGAAACCCCTCGGTGCAGCCCGACCGGCCCCGGACCCCCGCCGCCGCCGGCGGGCCCCAGGATCTGCCCACCGCTTGGCCGCCGGGAGCCCGGCGAGGCCCCCCTCCACAGACACGGCCGCCAAGCCACTGCCGCCCGCCCGCGCGCCCGGCCCCCGGCACCCACCTGTTGGTCGCATTCGGGGCATGATTTGGTGGCCATCTTCACTTTCTTGGCTCGAGTTGCAGACATGCTCCTCTCCCTCAGCGGCGGCGGCAACGACGGCTCGGGCTCCTCCCCTCGCACTTCGGCAGCCCGGCCTCCGCCCGCCCCGTCCCCGCGGGCCTCACCAAGCCTCTGGCGGGTGCGCGCGCGCGCGTGCGCGAGCTCGCGCGGGACCTGCGCGCAAGGGGGCGGGGCGGAGCGTCGGCCGGAGGCTCCTGGGTCCGCGACACGCGCTCCCACGGCGGCTCGCGACCCACAGCCCGCCGGCGAGCTCGCCCAGAGTATCACGAGAGGAGACAAGACCGCCTGGACCGCCCCGGCGCGGCAGTGGCCACGCCTCCTCTCGGCCTGGCCGACTACGAGGAGGCAAGGCCTGGGCGGGACTCGGCAGTAACGGGCGTCGAGTTCGACCAACGAATGCATAGGTAGGGCGGGCCGAAGTGCTGGGCACGCCCCCTCCCCAAAGAACGTGGGAGCGAAGGCTGGGGAATGAATGGTGAAGGGCGTAGCGTGGATCCTGGCATTTAATAAACTTAAGCAGATGTTACCAAGGCTAATCATTGAGGAATTATGATAAACATTTTATGAGAACACTGGACCCAGCAGCAGAGTGAAAATTCATTTATTCAATATATAATTGCCTAAGTCCCACTGTCAGGAAAATTTGAATAAAATGCAGTGTCAGCCTTCAAGGAACAGCCTAGCTGTGTAAATCAGTGCTACTCACTATCAAGATGAGGGATCAGTTGTTTTTCTTTTTCCAATCTGTCCGTGACTGATACTTACTAAATTAACATTAAAATTAAATTATTCGAGGCTGGGCGCAATGGCTCACGCCTGTAATCCCAGCACTTTGGGAAGCCGAGGAGGGCGGATCTCTTGAGCCCAGGAGTTCCAGACCACCCTGGGCAACATAGCGAGACTCCCATCTCTACAAAAAGTAAAAGATGTTTAAAAATTAGCTGAGCGTGGTGGCCCATGCCTGGAGTCCTAGCTAGTAGAGAGGCTGACGTGGGAGGATCGCTTGAGCCTATGAGATTGAGGCTTCAGTGAGCCGAGATTGCGGCCACTGCACTCCAGCCTGGGCGACAGAGCGAGACTCCATCTCAAAAAAAAAAAAAAAAAAAAAAAAAAAGGTTGAGGCGGAGGATCCACTGAGCCCAGGAGGTCAAGGCTGCAGTGAACCATGATTGCGCCACTGCACTTCAGCCTGGGTGACAGAGAAAATCCCTGTCTCAAAAAAGAAAAAAAGGAGTTAATCCTCTCAAACCCTGCCACTGCTTTATCAACTAATATTTATGTTATGTAATATTCTAAATCCTTTGTTGCCATTTAACTATGTTCACAGAGTCTTCCCCAGGAGACTCCATCTCAGAAAACCACTTTCTTTGCTCCTTCATAAGAAGTAACTCCTCATCTGTTCAAGTTTTATCATGAGATTGCAACATTAATCCCAGCACTTTGGGAGGCTGAGGCAGGAGGACTGCTTGAGCTCAAGAGTTCGAGACCAACCTGAGCAACATGGTGAAACCTCATCTTCACAAAAAAATACAAATCTTAGCTGGGCGTGATGTGCATCTATAGTCCCAGCTACTTGGGAGGCTGAGGTGGGAGGAATGCTTGAGCCCAGGAGGTCAAGGCTGTAGTGAACCACAATCATGCCACTGCACTCCAGCCTGGACAACAGAGTGAGACCCTGCTGTGTGTCCCACATTTGCAATTACATCCTCCACTGAAGTCTTGAACTCCTCAAAGTCATCCATGAGGATTGTAATCAACTCCTCCCAAGCTCCTGTTAATGTTTATATTTTGACTTGCTTCCATGAGTCATGAATGTTCTTAATGCCATCTAAAATGGTGAATCATTTCCAGAAGGTTTTCAACTGACTTTGCCCAGATCCATCAGAGGAATTGCTATGTATGGCAGCAATAGCCTTACAAAATGTATTTCTGAAATACTAAGACTTGAAAGTCGAAATTACTCCTTAATCCATAGGTTACAGAATGGATTAGCAGGCATGAAAATAACATTAATTTCTTAAACCTCCATCAGAGCCCTTAGGTGACCAGGTGCATTGTCAATGAGTAATAATATTTTGAAAAGAATCTTTTTTTCCAAGCAGTAGGTCTCAACAGGGGGCTTGAAATATTTAGTAAACCATGACAGATTTGCTGTCATCCAGACTTTTTTATTCCATTTATAGAGTATAGGCAGAGTAGATTTAATATGTTTCTTAAGGGCCCTAGGATTTGGGGAATGGTATATGAGCACTGACTTCAACTTAAAGTCATCAGCTGCACTTGCCCCTAACAAGACAGTGGGCCTCTCCATTGAAGCTTTGAAGCCAGGCCTTGATTGCCTTCTTCTCTCTAGCTATGAAAGTCTTAGGTAGCATATTCTTCTAGTAAAAGGCTGTTTTGCCTACAATGAAAACTTGTTCTTCAGTGTAGCCACCTTTACTAATAAAATTAGCTAGATCTTTTGGATAACTTGCTGCAGCTTCTACATCAGCACTTGCTTCCCCACCTTGTACTTTTACATTATGGAAATGGCTTCTTTTTTTTTTCTTTATGACGGAGTCTCACTCTTTCACCCAGACTGGAGTGAAGTGGCATGATCTCGGCTCACTGCAACCTCCACCCACCTCCCCGACGAGTTCAAGCAATTCTCCTGCCTCAGCCTCCCCAGTAGCTGGGATTACAGGCACTCGCCACCATGCCTGGCTAATTTTTGTGTTTTTAGTAGAGATGAGGTTTCACCATGTTGGCCAGGCTGGTCTCAACATGGGGTTTCACCATGTTGGCCAGGCTGGTCCTGACCTCAAGTGATCTGCCCTCCTTGGCCTCCCAAAGTGCTAGGATTACAGGTGTGAGCCACTGCACCTGGCCAAATTGCCTTCTTTCTTTAAACCTCAAGAACCAGCCTCTGCTAGCTTCAAACTTTTCTTCTGTAGTCTTCTGTAGAATTGAAGAGAGTTAGGGACTTGATCTGGATTAGGCTTTGACTTAAGGGATTATGACCTTTTATCCAGACTACTAAAACTTTCTTCATATCAGTGGTACTGCTGTTTTTCATTCTTATCATTTGCATGTTCACTGGAGTGGCACATTTAATTTCCTTCAAGACTTTTTCTTTGCATTCACAACTTGGTTAACTATTTATCCCATAGTGTAATAGTTTAAATTATCTTCAGTGGAAAAATTGATTTCAGATCTATGATTTTTCCATGCAGGAATTTTCTTTTGAGGGAAAATAAATTTCCAACTGTTCTATCACATTTGTAAAATGTTTAATTATACCATTCACAGAGGTGCAATATCAGGTTCACTGCCTCTTTAGTAATTACTGTAAAAACATGGAACATATTATAATAATATGTAAAATCTCTGTTCTTTCAAGTTTCTAACTTAAATTTGCATCCCTCAATCATAATTACCAGGGAAAAATATGCTGCCTTCCTTACTTGCACTAAAATTTTAAGATCCGAAAATCCTGCACAGAATACTAGCAAACCATCTTCAGCACAGTCTAAAGGGATTATACATCATGATCAAGGAGGATTTATTTCTGTAATTCAGGAATGATTAAACATACAAAAATCGATCAATGTAATATACCACATTAATAGAATGAAAGGGAAAACGACATGAACTTTTTGAGACAGGATCTCACTCTGTCACCCAAGCTGGAGTGCAGTGGCTCAATCTCAGTTCACTGCAACCTCTGCCTCTTGGGCTCAAGTGATCCTGCTTCCTCAGACTCCCAAGTAGCTGGGATTACAGGTGTGCACCACCACGACCAGCTAATGAAATGACTATTTTGATTGATGCAGAAAAGGCATTTGACAAAATTCAACACCCTTTCATGATAAAAACACTCAATAACAGAAAACAAATGTTGATATGGATATGGAGAAAATGCAACCCTTGTGGGAATGTAAATGGTGCAGTTGTTGTGGAAATGCAGCCTGGAGGTTCCTAAAAAAATTAAACATAGAATTACTATTTGAGGCCTGGTGTGGTGGCTCATGCCTGTAATCCCAACACTTTGGGAGGCAGAGGCAGACAGATTACTTGAGTTCAGGAGTTCAAGAAGCCTGGCCAACATGGTGAAACCCCGTCTCTACTAAAAATACAAAAATTAGCTAGGCATGGTGGCATGCGCCTGTAATCCCAGCTACTTGGGAGGCTGAGGCATGAGAATCACTTTAACCCAGGAGGCAGAGGTTGCAGTGAGCCAAGATCGTGCCATTGCACTCCAGCTTGGGTGACACAGCAAGACTCCATCTCAAAAAAAAAAAACAAAAAGAATTACCATTTGATCTAGCAATTCCACTTCTAGGCATATGCACAAAAGAATTGAAAGCCAGTATTCAAGCAAATATTTGTATGCTAATGTTCGCAGCAGCATTATTCACAACAGCCAAAAGGTAGAAACAACCCAAATGCCCATTCACAGATGAATGAATAAACAAAATATGTTACATACAGTCATGCACCATATAACATCATTCCAGACTAC
Organism: Nomascus leucogenys; assembly: GCF_006542625.1. NCBI lineage: Eukaryota > Metazoa > Chordata > Mammalia > Primates > Hylobatidae > Nomascus > Nomascus leucogenys. The sequence continues at coordinate 73,487,658 of NC_044382.1, read as the reverse complement.
ACATTCAACAGTGGTCCCATGAGATTATAATACCATATTTTTACTGTGTTTAGATACACAAATACCATTGTGTTACAATCACCTACAATATTTAATATAGTAACATGCTATGCAGGTTTGTAGCCTAGGAGCAATAGGCTACACCACATAGCCTAGGTGTATGGTAGGCCATACCATCCAGGCTTGTGTAAGTATACTCTACGATGCTCACACAATGATGAACTCACCTAATGACATGTTTCTCAGAACATTTCCCCATCGTTAAGTGACTCATGACTGTGCATACAACAAAATATTATTTCGCCATAAAAAGAAAGGAAATTCTGACACCACAACATGGATGAACCTCGAAGACAGGATGCTAAGTGAAATAATTCAGACACAAAATAACAAATATTGTATGAGTCTACTTAGATGAGAGACCTAGCATCATGAAATTCATAGAAACTGAAAGTAGAACAGTGGTTGTCAGGGCCTAGAGGAAGGAGGGAAGGGGGCATTATTGTTTAATGGGTATGGAGTTTCAGTATGGGATGATGAAAATGTTCTGGCAATGGATGCTGGTGATGGTTGCACAACAATGTCAGTGTACTTAATGACACTAAACTGTACATTTTTAAATGGCTAAAATGGTAAATTTCATGTTATGTGTATTTTATCACAATTAAAAAGAAAAAATATTCAATAAACTAGGAATACAAGGAAACTTCCTCAACATGTTAAAGGCCATATATGAAAGACCCACAGCCAACATCATATTCAATAGTGAAAGGCTGAAAGCTTTTCCCTTAAGATCAGGAACAAGACAAGGTTGCCTGGTTTCACTTCTATTCCACATAGTATTAGAAGTTCTAGCCAGAGGAAATTAGGCAAGAAAAAGAAATCAGAGGCATCCAAATTAGAAAAGAAGTAGGCTGGATGCAGTGGCTCATACCTGTAATCCCAACACTTTGGGAGGCCAAGGTGGGCAGATCACCTGAGGTCGGGAGTTCAAGAACAGCCTAGCCAACATGGTGAAACTCCGTCTCTACTAAAAATATGAAAATTAGCCAGGTGTGGTGGCACACGCCTGTAATCCCAGCTACTCAGGAGGCTGAGGCAGGATAATCACTTGAACCTGGGAAACAGAGGTTGCAGTGAGCCGAGATCACACCATTGCACTCTAGCCTGGGTGACAGAGCAATACTCAGTCTCAGGAAAAAAAAAAAAAAGAAGTAAAATATTAGGATCATTAAAATTCTGAAGATATTAGAAGAATTAGCACATCTGATTGACCAATCCTTGTGTTTAAAAGTTGGCACTTGGCCAGGCACAGTGGCTCACGCCTGTAATCCCAGCACTTTAGGAGGCTGAGGCAGGCGGATCATGAGGTCAAGAAATCGAGGCCAGCCTGGCCAACATAGTGAAACCCTGTCTCTACTAAAAATACAAAAATTAGCTGGGAATGGTGGCACGTGCCTGTAGTCCCAGCTACTTGGGAGACTGAGGCAGGAGAATCGCTTAAACCCCAGAGACGGAGGTTGCAGTGAGCCAAGATCGCGCCCCTGCACCCCAGCATGGCGACAGACTCCGTCCAAAAAAAAAAAAAGTTGGCACTAAGCTGGGCACATGCTCATAATTCCAGCTACTCAGGAGGCTGAGGCAGGAGGATCGCTTAAGCCCACGAGTTTCAGACCAGCCTGCACAATGCAGCGAGACCCCATTTCAGAAAAAAAAAAAAAAGTTGATATCTCAAAATTGTACTGGAAGTTCTGGCCAGGGCAGTTAGACAAGAAAATGAAATCAGGCATCCAGATTGAAAAGGAAGAAGCAAAACTATCTCTGTTTGCAGATGACATTGTCTTATATGTAGAAAATCCTAAGAAGTCAACCTATTATTAGAATGAATAAATGAGTTCAGCAAAGTTGTAGGACACAATATATAAATATCGACTCAACAATATGATAATGAAATTAATTCCATTTATAATATCATCAAAAAGAATAAAATACTCAGGAGTAAAACAAAAACGTGTAAAACTTATACTCTGAAAACTACAAGACACTGTTGAAAGGAATTAAAGATGTAAGTACATGAAAAGGTGTCCTGGCTGGGTGTGGTGGCTCATGCCTGTAATCCCAGCACTTTGGGAGGCTGAGGTGGGTGGATCAATTGAGCCCAGAAGTTTGAGACCAGCCTGGGCAACATAGCGAGACTGTCTCTAGTTTTGCTTTGTTTTGTTTTGTTTTGTTTTGTTTTTTTAATGTATTAAAAAAAGATATCCTATGTTCCTGGATTGGAGGTCTTAATATTAAAATGGCAATATTCCCCAAACTGATCTGCTGATGAACATAATCCCTATAAAAATCCAGCTGGTTTCTCTGCAGAAATTGACAAAATGATCCTAAAACTCATATAGAAATTACAGGGACTCTGAATTTTTTCCCTGAACAACCTTGAAATAGAATAATGAAACAACCTTGAAATAGAATAATGAAACAATCTTGAAAGAGAAGAGCAAACCTGGAAGACTCACACTTACAGATTTTAAACCTACAAATCTAACAAGCCAGTGCAGTACTAGCAGAAGGATAGACATACAGATCAGTGGAATAGAGTTGAGTGTCCAGAAACAAACCGCATGCATGGAGGAAGGCAGTCTCTGATCTCTTGGCTAGACTGACTTCACTCACATACCCAATATCTTGGCAGAATGGAATCAACAGGGCTCCTCTCCCTCTCCACATAGACTTAGGGCCTTGCCATATGGTTTCTCCTTTTACACAGTCATACCTCTTATGTGGCAGTTCAGGGCTCTAATAACAAGTATTCCAGAGACCAAGGTGGAAGCTGCAAGGCTTTTATGGGCTCAGAAGTCATGGAGAATCGGCCAGGTGTGGTGGCTCACACCTGTAATCCCAGCACTTTGGGAGGCTGGGAGCCTGATAACAGCCTGGGCAACATGGCAAAACCCCATCTTTACTAAAAATACAAAAAATTAGCCAGGCGTGGTGGGGCGTGCCTGTAATCCCAGCTACTTGGGAGGCTGAGGCAGGAGAATTGCTTGAACCCAGGAGGTGGAGGTTGCAGTGAGCCGAGATCACACCACTGCACTTCAGCCTGGACAACAAGAGCAAAACTCCATCTCAAAAAAAAAAAAAGTCCTGGAGAATTGCTCCCACTGAGTTCTATTAGTAACACAGGGCCAGGCCATATTCACTGGCCTGGTGGAAGAGAGCTACACAAAGACATGCAGTTGATTCTTGTTATTTGCAGTAGTTATGTTTTAGAAAGTCACTGCGAACACCAAATTAGCAAATTCTGACCATTGCTCCCAGGGAATATGCGGGATTGGTTTCCTGCAAGCCTCTGGTCACGTTTTTCTCAAGAGATTAATCCAGAACCTTGGTCTATGTGTACTTCTGTTTAAAAACACGTTAGTCAATATATATTGTTCATTCATTAACATTGAACTCATGGCCAGCAGCACTACAATTTGTGCCTGAAGCTTCTCCAACACATGTATTTTTTCTGTAAAGCACATCAGACTTCTCGCACTTTGGAACACGAGGCAGCACTGCTGCATTGTGCTTGGAGGCGTTTTTGTTTGTTTTTTTTTTGTTTTTTTTTTAAATGGAGTCTTACTCTTGTTCCCCAGGCTGGAGTGCAACGGTGCCATCTCTGCCCACTGCAACCTCCGCCTCTGGGGTTCTCGCGATTCCTTGGAGGCCATTTTAAACAGCAAAATCACTAACAACACCCCCCCACCCAAAGTGTCACTAAATAGACCACAGAATGGGACATTTGTTTACAGTATGAGAGCCAAAACAAGAAGCAAAGCGTCAACTTTGACCACTGCTAGGAATGGGAGTGTCAGTCAACACAATTTTTTTACCACTCTGAACATGTCCACGAATGACCGCAAAAGCACTTCAAGTATTGATTTTGGGATTACAAATAAATTTTAGTGAGTAGGCTAATTTGCAAATACAGCATCCATGAATAATAATGATTCATAAATAATAAAGATATCAGGACTTGCTACAAGCTACTATGGCATACAATAACAATTGTTTATGATCACCTTCCATATTATCACCTAACAAAAAGAATAATCTCAAATTTAATGCATTCACTTTTACATAATTCACAATTTTTACTATATGCCTAAGTGCACTGTTTATTTCAGCTGACTTTTTTTTCATAGTATGACTTTCTTAAGGAAAGAATCATTGTTTTCACTCACATTTTGATCTTTGCTCCTTAAACTGGTTACCTACTCCAGGGTATTTTATGTTGCAGCTGTGCCATCCAAACATACTTCTCCACAGTTCTAAAGCTCCACACCACATTTGTTGACAATATCAGAGCTAGTTGTGTTTGTGACCAAAGAAGCAGGAAAACAGTTGTTTTCTTTGTATCACCTTCACGTTCAAAATGCACATCTTAGCAATATCTCAGCATGTATTATGTTGCAATGAAAAATACTTTGCTAGCTTCCTTTTTTCTATTATTATTATTATTTTTTTTGAGACCGAGTCTTGCTCTGTCACCCAGGCTGGAGTGCAGCGGCACGATCTCGGCTCACTACAACCTCTGCCTCCTGGGTTCAAGCGATTGTCTTGCCTCAGCCTCCCGAGTAGCTGGGACTACAGGCACGCACCACCATGCTCGGCTAATTTTTTTTATTTTTTAGTAGAGATGAGATTTCACCATGTTAGCGAGGCTGGTTTCGAACTCCTGACCTTAAGTGATCCGCCCGCCTCGGCCTCCCAAAGTTCTAGGATTACAGGCTTGAGCCACCACGCCCAGTCCTTGTTCTATTATTCTTGCCATAGATTCACACAATATTGTGTGACAGGAGGATCACTTGAACCCAGGAGGTTGAGGCTGCAGTGAGCTGTGATTGTGCCACTGCACTCCAGCCCGGGTGACAGAGCGGGAGCCTGTCCCCCTCCCCCAGCCCCGCTCCCCACCAAAGAAACAGAGACTGAGAGTAAGGTTGCAATTACTTTCATGACCAGGTCTCAAAAGTCAAAAACCATCATATGTGCTATATTCTATTTATTAGAAGTAACTCAAGTCCAGCCCACATTCCAAGTAAATATCTTTGTCATCTTATGGTTTTATTTATTTATTTATTTATTTTTATTTTGAGATGAAGTTTCACTCTTGTTGCCCAGGCTAGAGTGCAGTGGCGCAATCTTGGCTCACTGCAACGTCCTTCTCCAGGTTCAAGCAATTCTCCTGTCTCAACCTCCTGAGTAGCTGGGATTATAGGTGCCTGCCACTACGCCTGGCTAATTGTTGTATTTTTAGTAGAGACGGGATTTCACCATGTTGGCCAGGCTGATCTCGAACTTCTGACCTCAGGTGATCCACCCGCCTCGGCCTCCCAAAGTGTTGGGATTACAAGCGTGAGCCATCTCGCCCGGCCTATCTTATGGTTTTAGTGCACCTTTATAAGAAGCCAAAAAGCAGTAATGTTTATGTGGGAAATATTGAATGTCTGCTTCTGCTGGCTTTAACAATAGCTTTATAGAGATATAATTCACATACCACTTAAAGTGTGCCATTCAGTTTTTAGTATATTCACAGATGTTATGCAACTATCACCACTATTTAATTCCCAGATATTGTCATCCCTGCAAAATGAAACCTTATACCCAATAGCAGCCACTTCCCATTCTCTATTCTCAGCCCCTGGCAACCACTAATCTATTAATACTTTCTGTTTCTTTGGATCTGCCTATTTTGGTCATTTCCTATAAATGGAATTCTACAGTATATTCCTTTTGTGTTTGGTTTCTTTCATTTAGCATAATGTTTTCAAGGTTTACTATGTTATAGCATCTATCAGTACTTGATTCCTTTTTATGGCTGAATAATATTCCGTTGTATGGATATACCACATTTTATTATCCATTCATCAGTTGATGTACATTTGGATTGTTTCTATGTTTGTTTTTTTTTTTTAGGCCAAAACTCTAGTTTATTTCAGCATCAGCAATATCTTACCATAAAAAAAAAATGCTAGCAAGGTGACGGAAGTCTCTACAGCGAGGCTAAGGGCTCGCCAGGTGGCCAACATCAGGGGTGCATGGCAGGCACTGGACGGGCGATAAGTTAGGAAGCAACAAGGGCTGGTGGTGGGCGTGGGCTGGGCAAGCATTAGGCCATAGGTGGCCTGGCCCTGGTGATGCCACTGCTCCATCTCAATGAGCAACCTCTGCCTCCTGGGTTCAAGCGATTGTCTTGCCTCAGCCTCCCGAGTAGCTGGGACTACAGGCGCGCACCACCATGCCTGGCTAATTTTTTTGATTTTTTAGTAGAGATGAGATTTCACCATGTTGGCGAGGTGACGCCCACCCGCATCTGCACCAGCTCCACCTCCGAGAAGCCCTGGAGGTCAGTGTTGGAGATGCTGAAGACCCCACCCACCGCGGCCACGTCCACACCGTCTGTCCCTCGCTTCTGAAGTCACAGCCTCTTTTTTTTTCCTTTTTTTGAGACAGAGTCTCCCTCTGTCACCAGGCTGGAGTTCAGTGGCGCTATCTCGGCTCACTGCAACCTCCGCCTCCTGGGTTCAAGTGATTCTTCTGCCTCAGCCTCTGGTGTAGCTGGGAGTACAGGCGCATGCCACCGTGCACAGCTAATTTTTATATTTTTAGTAGAGATGCAGTTTCACCATGTTGATCAGGATCATCTTGATCTCTTAACCTCGTGATCTGCCCGCCTCGGCCTCCCAAAGTTTTGAGATTACAGGCGTGAGCCACCACACCTGACCATTTTTTGTTTTTTGTTTTTGAGACGGAGTTACGCTCTTGTTGCCCAGGCTGGAGTGCAATGGCGCGATCTCGGGTCACTGCAACCTTCACCTCCCAGGTTCAAGCCCTTCTTCTGCCTCAGCCTCCGGAGTAGCTGGGATTACAGGCATGCGCCACCACGCCCGGCTAATTTTTTGTATCTTTAGTAGAGATGGGAGTTTCTCCACGGTGGTCAGGCTGGTCTCGAACTCCCGACCTCAGGTGATCCACCTGCCTCGGCCTCCCAAAGTGCTGGGATTACAGGCGTGAGCCACTGCGCCCAGCCACAGCCTCTTTTTTTTTTTTTTTTTTTTTTTGAGACTGAGTCTTGCACTATTGCCCAGGCTGGAGTGTAGTGGCGTGATCTCAGCTCACTGCAACCTCTGCCTCCCAGGTTCAAGCGATTCTCGAGTCTCACCCTCCCAAGTAGCTGGGATTACAGACATCTGCCACCACGCCCGGCTAATTTTTGTATTTTTAGTACAGACGGTGGTTTCACCATGTTGGCCAGGCTGGTCTTGAACTCTTTGACCTCAAGTGATCTGCCCGCCTTGGCCTCCCAAAGTGCTGGGATTACAGGCATGAGCCACCGCGACCAGCCTGAAGTCACAGCCTCTTAAGCACCTCCGAGAAGTGCTTGCCCAGGTGGGGCAGCCTGATGTGCACACTTGCCCCTGCAGCCCTGTGCCCAGGTTGGGAGGGCAGGTGAGTATGGAGCCCAGGTGAGGGTTCCACATGAACTCGTCGTTCCTAGACTTGAAGAGTTTCAAACCAGGAGAGGCCGGGGCAGAAGCAGTAAACGCCTCCTTCGTGTTGCCCCCCTGTTGCACAGAGATGGCCCGCTGGTGGTCCTTGTCGCCGCCCCACACCAGGAAGGCCTTACTGTCCTTGTGCCAGATGCCGCGGGCGTTGGGCCATGCCCGAGGCCAGGAGCAGGGGCGGTACGGGCTCGTGGAAGAGGAGGTGGCTGTCGAGGAGCTGCTGTTGCTGCTCCGCGTAGGTCCTGCTCTTGGACGCGTCGTCCGGGCCCGCCAGGTCGCCGACCAGTCTCTAGGGCGTCCACCGCGGGTCCCAGGGGAGGCAGAAGTCGAGGCCGTGCGCACCACGAGCTCAGCACAGTTGGGGGCCAGGTGGCCGCCGCCCGGCAGGTTGTCGGGGTTAAGCTGGGTCTTGTGCTCATCGCTGGGCTTGTAGTGCCGTGCGGGTCCTCAAGGATGGGGCCGAAGAGATCCCTGAACACGTCGTAGGACTCTTCGTCGGCCGCTACGCGGCCCACGGCCCTGAGTACGGGTGGCCCGGGCTGTCCACGCGGGTCTGGATGGCGCCTCCAGCGCGAAGCCACCCCTGGCGCGCAGTTCCGCGTTCAGCTGGGGCAGCGCCTCGGCCACTGGGTCTTGGTGGCCGCTCAGGTCGGGAAACTCGTCCTGCGCCGGGAAGCGCAGCTTCAGCGCCCCGCGGCTGTCGGAGAAGGGCATGCGCGGGCGCTCGGTCGGTCCGCAGCTCTGAGCGTGGCCACTTTTTAACCGTTATAAATAATTCTGCTATCAACATTCATATGTACACTTTTCTTATGAGCATATTCTTAGTATTGAAATTGTGGGATCATACGGTAACACTATGTTTATTTTTTATTTTTTTCCAGACTGGAGTGCAGTGGCGCTATCTCGGCTCACTGCAACCTACCCCTCCCAGGTTCAAGCGATTATCCTGCCTCAGCCTCTCGAGTAGCTAGGATTACAGGAGCCCGCCGCAACACCCGGCTAATGTTTGTGTTATTTTAGCAGAGACGAAGTTTTACCATGTTGGTCAGGCTAGTCTCGAACTCCTGACCTCAAGTGATCCACCCGCCTCGGCCTAACAAAGTGCTGGGATAACAGGCGTGAGCCACCGCGCCCAGCTTCTATGTTTCAATTTGTAAAGAACTGCCTGTTTTCCAAAGGAGCTGCCCTATGTTTCTGTTTTCTCTAGCAATCTTTGTTTTAAAATATTATTTTGGTTTTGAATTTATTTCTTTGGTTGTTGTTGTTGTTGTTGTTGTTGTTGTTTTTCTTTTTGAGACGGAGTCTGGCTCTGTTGCCCAGACTGGAGTGCAGTGGCACAATCCCGGCTCACTGCAAGCTCCGCCTCCCAGGTTCACGCCATTTTCCTGCCTCAGCCTCCTGAGTAGCTGGGACTGCAGGCGCCCGCCAACACGCCCGGCTAATTTTTTGTATTTTTTTTAGTAGAGACAGGGTTTCACCATGTTAGCCAGGCTGGTCTCGAACTTCTGACCTTAGGTGATCCACCCGCCTTGGCCTCCCAAAGTGCTGGGATTACAGACATGAGCCACCGTGCCCGGCCCTGAGCTCTTGGCTGTACCTTTTGGCTTTCTCGAAAAAACAAAAATGTGGCCAGGCACGGTGACTTACGCCTGTAATCCCAGCATTTTGGGAGACCGAGGTGGGCAGATTGAGCTCAGGAGCTCAAGACCAGCCTGAGCAACATGAGGAAACCCCGTCTCAACAAAAATTAGCCAGGCATGATGGCACACACCTGTAGTCCCAGCTACTCAAGAGGCTGACGTGGGAGAATCGTCTGAGCCAGGGAGGTCGAGGCTACAGTGAGCTGTGACTGTGCCACTGCACTCCAGCCTTGATGACAGAGTGAGACCCTGTCTCAATCAAAACAACACAACAACAAAATACTGAAAAAAACAAAAATGATAAAGTTTGTTTTGCCACACTTGGGTGAAAAATAAATGAAACAAATTTTAATTCCTTAATTTAGCTAATAAGATTAAACCATATATACATATTTTAAAGGCCTAATTAAAAAAAATTAAATGATTATTAGGAGCAGCTTAATTCAGTGGTTCTGGCCCAGAGTCTCTCAGAAGGGAGTTGTAATCGTGCTGTTGGCCAGGGCTGAGCATCTGAAGGCTTGACAGGAACTAGGGGATGTGCTTCCAAGATGGCACCGGCCCCTGGCTATTGGCAAGTGGCCTCATCCCTTGCCGCATGAACCTATCTATAGGGATGCCATAATGTCCTTGTGACATGTCAGCTGACTTCCCTCCCAGATGAAGTGATTCAAGAGAGTGGCCCACTTTAGGAGGCCCAGGAAGGTGGATCGTTTCAGCCCAGGAGTTGAAGACCACCCTGGGCAACATAGTGAAACCCTTTCTCTGCAAAAAAAAAAAAAAAAAAAAAGAAAAGACAAAAAAAATTAGCTGGGCGTGGTAGTGCATGCCTGTAGCCGCAGCTACTTGGGAGGCTGAGACAGGAGGATCACTTGAACCTGAGAGGTTGAGGCTGCAGTGAGATGTGATCGTGCCACTGCACTCCAGCCTGGGTGACAGAGCAAGAGCCTGTCCCAGTCCGCAGGCTCCCCCAACCAACCAACCAAACAAACAAAAAAGGCTGAGAGTAAGGTTGCAATTACTTTCATAACCAGGTCCCAAAAGTCACAAACCATCATGTCTGCTGTATTCTATTTGTTAGAAGTGAGTCAACAAGTTCGGTCCACATTCAAGGAAAGGAGAAAATTAAACTCCACTTTTTTTTTTTTTTTGAGACAGAGTCTCGCTATTTTGCCCAGGCTGGAGTGCAATAGCAGGGTCTCAGCTCACTGCAACCTCTGCCTCCCAGGTTCAAGTGATTCTCCTGTCTCAACCTCCTGAGTAACTGGGATTACAGGTGCCTGCCACCACACCTGGATAATTGTTGTATTTTTAGAGATGGGGTTTCACCATGTTGGCCAGGCTGGTCTCGAACTCCTGACCTCAGGTGATCCACCCCTCCCCCCACGGCCTCTGGGATTACAGGCATGAGCCGCCATGCCTGGCATTTTTTTTTTTTTTTTTTTGAGACAGAGTCTCGCTCTGTTGCCCAGGCTGGAGTACAGTGGCACTATCTCGGCTCACTGCAAGCTCCGCCTCCCGGATTCACGCCATTCTCCTGCCTCAGCCTCTCCAAGTAGCTGGGACTACAGGCGCCCGCCACCACGCCCGGCTAATTTTTTGTATTTTTAGTAGAGACGGGGTTTCACCGTGGTCTTGATCTCCTGACCTCGTGATCCGCCCGCCTCGCCTCCCAAAGTGCTGGGATTACAAGCGTGAGCCACCACGCCCGGCCTTTTTTTTTTTTTTTTGAGATGGGATCTCACTCTGTTGCCATGGCTGGAGTGCAGTGACATGATGTCAGCTCACTGCAGCCTTAATCTCCCAGGCTCAAGTGATCCTCCCACCTCAGCCCCCCGCCCCAACCCCATCCCTCCAGCTGAGACTACAGGCCTGAGACACCATGCCCAGCTGATTTTTGTTTTTTGTCTGGTTGGCTGGGTTTTGGTAGAGATGGGGTCTCGTCATGTTGCCTAGGCTGGTCTCGAACTCAAGCTCAAGCAATCCATGCGCCTCAGCCTTCCAAAATGCTGGGATTACAGGCGCATGGTTTAAACTACACTTCTTAAAGGGAGACATGTCAAAGAATGTGTGGACATCTTTTAAAACCACTACACTGGCTGAGGTCGTGTGGCCTCAGTTACTTACAGTGTGGGCTTCCCCATAGGACTGCTTAAGTATCCTTTTAACATAGCAACTGTCTTCTACAGGGCACATTTTCCATCAGAGAATGGGAGGGAATCCACAACGTCTTTTATAACTGAACTTCAAAACTCACACTCTGTCATTTTTGCAATATCCTATTAGTTACACAGGTCACCCCAGTCAGTATGGGAGGGGACTAAATAAGGGCATGTATCCCAGAAAGTAAAAGTTTATACTGGCTTTCATAGGTACTCAAATGAAACAATAATTCCATCAGGGCATGCTGGGAGAGGTCCACAGAGGAAGTGACAGAGAGATGGGCCTTTGGGGTCCCACTGACCTGGAGAAAAATGAGAAGGATCTGTGTAGGTCATCTATCCTTGACCTGAAGACAGAAAGAAAGAACCAGGATGGGTGCCAGAAGAGTCCACTTTTCACTGGTTTTTGATCCTGTTTCTAACTTTGCTCAAGATCTTTCATGCTTGCTATTAAAATGACTGCAGATGCTTCTAATCTCACAATATGCAATTAGACCTGTCAGGAGGTTCATTAATAATAAGTATTAAGTACTTGATGAATGAACCAAAATGGCTATTCAAAGCCACTTTTTGTTCTGTCTTGTAATTAGGACCTGAGCTTCCCCCAGAGATTGGGAGAAATGAGATGTAGCCTTCACCTCTGCACCTGTCACCATTAACATTCAGGACACAAAGCCCCTATCAATGAGCCTTTTAAGGCTTTTACATTTTTGGTGGGAGAAGAGGAAAAGTAGGAGCCTTAGCAGATCTTTAAAATATAAACATAACCACTTATCTTAGAAAATAGATCCTAGGCTGGGTGTGGTGGCTCGTACCTGTAATACCAGCACTTTGGGAGGCCAAGATGGGCGGATCACCTGAGGTCAGGAGTTTGAGACCAGCCTGGCCAACATGGTGAAACCCCATCTCTACTAAAAATACAAAAATTAGCCAGGCATGGTGCTGCATGCCTGTAATCCCAGCTACTCGGGAGGCTGAGGCAGGAGAATCACTTGAATCTGGGAGGTGGAGGTTGCAGTGAGCCAAAATTGCGCCACTGCATGCCAGCCTGGGCGACACAGCAAGACTCCCTCTCAAAAAAAAAAAAAAGAAAAGAAAAAGAAAATAGATCCTGAGTTATAAATTAGAGGGGTTTGTGTTCTTTCTTGTTTGTTTTTTCACCAGAAGCTCTGGGAATCATCACAATGCTACAAATGTGGTCATCGCTTGTTTATTCTTTGAATTTTTTTTTTTAAAGTTTATATATTTGCACAAAGGAATCATCTTTAAATAACAACAGTAACAAAGATGAATACAAATAATTGTCCAGCTGGGAGCAGTGGGCTCACATCCGTAATCTTAACAGTTTGTGAGGCCAAGGCAGGAGAATCGCTTGAGCCCGGGAATTTGAGACCAGCCTGGGAAACATAATGAGACTTTGTCTCTACAAAATATAATAAAATTAGTCGGGCATGCACATCAAGGCTGCAGTGAGCTATGATCATGCCACTGCACTCCATCCTGGGCAACAGAGCAAGACTTCATCTCGAAAAAAAAATAAAATAAATAAAATAAAACAACAACAACAACAAAATCCCCAAAACTGTCCAGATGAAGAGAAAGAGTATGAGAAGCCTCATTTTTGGCTGGAAAGAGTGCTTTTCTTCTCCTTCTACAGAGCTAATAACACACTAGGTGGGCACATTCATTGTTGAAAAGCCACAGGCTCAAAGCAGCTCAAGAGGCAGCCTCCTTTGTAGCTGGGTAACTCTGGACAGCCCAAGCCAGGCACCACCCTCGCTGAGCACTGAACTCAGCCCACTGCCGGCCCTGGGCACAGAGGAGTCTCCAGGAGTCCCACACCTTGCTTTGCCTCCTTTGCTTTTCCCTTTCATGCTATTTTCTATTTATTGGGCATCTACTTTGCAGCTTGTCCTTTACATTACTTGTCGTTCTTTCTCTCAAACCCTGCAAAGTGGAATCATGAGCCCCATCTTACAGTTAAGGAACATGAAACTCAGAGAGTATATAAATCAGGAATCAGAAATTTTGTGAAATAAAAACTCAACTCAAAATGGCTTAAGCAAAAAGTATTTCCTGGCTCACAAAACCAAAAGAGCCAAGAATCTGATGGGCTTCAAGCACAGCTGGATCTATGCACTCATGTGAGCCATCGGGGCCCCATTTCTCTCTCTGCCCCTTGTTTCTGTACCCCTTGCAGGTAGGGTCTTCCTTATTGGTGTTGGAGGGATGCCTGGAATAGCCAAATACACTACATTTCAATAAGTGTGGCAGCCATGAAAATGCTCCACTTGGATTTCTTTTCAAAAATAACTTGCAGGCTGGTATGGTGACTCACACCTTTCATCCCAGCACTTTGGGAGGCTGAGGAGGAAGAATCACTTTGTTACCGGAAAGGGGTCCTGATCAAGACCCCAATAGAAGGTTCTTGGATCTCATGCAAGAAACAATTCAGAGCAAGTCTATAAGGTAAAAGCAAGTTTATTAGGAAAGTAAAGGAATAAAAAAATGGCTACTCCATAGGCAAAGCAGCCCCGAGGGCTGCTGGTTGCCCATTTTTATGGTTATTTATTGATTATGTACTAAGCAAGGGGTGGATTATTCATGCCTCCCCTTTTTAGACCATATAGGGTGGCTTCCTGATGTTGCCATGGCATGTGTAAACTGTCATGGCACTGGTGGGACTGTAGCAGTGAGGATGACCAGAGGTCACTCTGGTGGCTGTCTCAGTTTTGGTGGGTTTTAGCTGGATTCTTTACTGCAACCTGTTTTATCAGCAAGATCTTTATGACCTGTATCTTGTGCTGACCTCCTATTCCATCCTGTGACTTAGAATGCCTTACCATCTGGGAATGCAGCCCAGTAGGTTTCAGCCTTATTTTACTTATTCAAGATGGAGTTGCTTCAGTTCAAATGCCTCTGACAACTTGATGCCAGGAGTTTGAGACGAGCCTGAACAACATAGCGAGATGCCATCCCTATAAAAAAAAAAAAAAATAATGAGCAGGCATGATGTTGCACACCTATAATCCCACCTACTTGGGAGGCTGAGGCAGGAGGATCACTTGAGCCTGGGAGTTTGAGGCTGCAGTGAGCTATTTGTGCCACTGCACCCGAGCCTATGCAACAAAGACCCTGTCTCAAAAAACAAAACAAAACCAAAAACACAAAAACTTGCCATTCAGCTGCAAGGAGCGTAATTAGTTACCAACCTCCAGCTGTACCACCTTTAGGATTCATGCCTGGCTCAGTCAGCCATCAGCCAATGACCGGACATAGCAAAGTGTACCAGGGCCTGGTCATTTTTGCTCAATGCATGACTCCTGTAATAGGTAATCTTTGCTCCAGAGCTCGGCAGATAATGTAAGATCTGATTGTGTTCTGAGCCTCTCCCTGCCCGACCCTACTTCCTCCTCCTTTATCCTTCACAGCTGTTGCCCTTTCCCCCAAACACACCTCTGATACTTCAAACTCCATCTCCACATCTTCCTCCCAGACACACTACACCTCACTGGCCCCCCATCCCCACTTACAGCAGCTTTCCTGGCTTTACCCATATTCCTTTGGATCTCTGTATGCTTTTCAGTTGCTCTGTAGAGTATAGCAGGCTAGTCAACCTTGTGGGCTGGTCAGAGGCATCTGCAACAGTCGTGACAGCTGCGGAAAAAATGGATGCAAATTCTACAGCCTCAGGAGAAATGAGTGAAATTTTCCATGCTTGGTTTATTAGAGCTAATTCTGAAGTAAGACTTTTAGGACTTATAAAACCTACCAAATAGAAGACTGACCATGTGGCAAGGCTAACATGGGGTGGCTGCTAGAAAGCAAATGAGTGAAGCCAGAATATCACGTTGAGTTTAAGAGAAAAAGGAGGTCCGTCATATTTACATACCACTTACAGGAGCCAGTTTTGGTGAGAAGAGAAATGTGTAATCCCTTGTGATGTTTAACCAGAAAGTATGTTGCTAACCCCCAACAGGTGTCTATCAAAACACCTGCGGAGTACTTTAGAATTCAACAAATAACATACTTACATTATAATTAAAACCTCTCGCACATTATTGCTGTACTTCTCACAAAGTCATTACTAAATTATGAGTAAATTTTTTTTTTTGAGATGGAGTCTCGCTCTGTCACCCAGGCCAGAGTGCAGTGGCATGATCGCAACTCACTGCAACCTCTGCCTCCCAGGTTCAAGTGATTCTCCTGCCTTAGCTTCCCCAGTAGCTGAGATTACAGGTGCCCGCCACCACACCCTGCTAATTTGTGTATTTTTAGTAGAGTTGGGGTTTCACCATGTTGGGCAGGCTGGTCTTGAACTCCTAGCCTCAACTGATCCGCCCACCTCAGCCTCCCTAAGTGCTGGGGTTACAGGCATGAGCCACCGCACCCAGCCTGTAAGTAAATCATTCTTGAAGATACTTTATTCAACCCAACATGCAGAAAGTCAAAGTGCCTGGGATGACTCCCCCACTTCCCCTCCTGCCCTCCCACTTGATCAATGACTGATAGGTCAGGAGTTCAATGCCTAGCTCTTGGCCTGCAGTCAGACCTCCTGAAACAACTTCTCCTTCAGGGTTGCCCTGCAGGTCAAGCTGAAGCTACCTCCACAGGACTATGCCTGCAGTCACACCTGCTGGCTTCCTCTCCTCTGCCCTGCTCCCCGCTACTCCATTTTCCCTCTCCCCTGGGAGCACTACTTAACAAGTCAGTCTCACCTGAATCCACATCTTAGGGAGTACTTCTCCGAACCCAACCAAGAACCAGCCCCTGGGGTTGGTGCCTGTGCAGGAGCTCTGGCCTACGGAGCCATCCTGCTGAGCTCCTGCCCTCTTCCTGTCCCATCAGTTCCTGAGGGTGGAAGCAGCTTCCTCCGGTCACTGACCCTGGCCTGCTTCCCTGGACTTTGATTGTTTCCTTTGGTCCCTTCTCACACCTTTTTAGTAGCCTATCGTTAAACTCTCCCCAGGCATCCCTTTGTAGTGTACTACTGAAACTGCCTTTGCAAAATTTATAACTGAGGAAATTATGACAGTGAAAGAGATCAGACTTAATCCACTCTATCGTGCTTCTAACCTTTAAGCTCTTTTTTTTTTTTTTTTTTTTTTTTTGTGATGGAGTCTCACTCTGTTGCCCAGGCTGGAGTACAGTGGCACAATCTCAGCTCACTGCAACCTCTGCCTCCCAGATTCAAGCAATTCTTCTGCCTCAGCCTCCCGAGTAGCTGGGATCACAGGTGCCCACCACCACGCCCGGTTAATTTTGTATTTTTAGTAGAGACTGGGTTTCACCATGTTGGCCAGGCTAGTCTCGAACTCCTGACCTCAGGTGATCTGCCCATCTTGGCCTCCCAAAATGCTAGGATTACAGGTGTGAGCCACCTCGCCCGGCCTAAGCTGTTCTTACTCATTCCTGGGTGTAGGCCAAACTAACCTTGGGAAGGAATTCAGTTTCATGGTTTGACTCTGAAACAAAATTGATAATAGCCCTTTCCTGAAAAGACCCCCTTTTTGCCTGGGGCCCAGTCTGCCTTTGCCAGACTAACAAATTAGCTACAATATTAGAAATTATGGTTTAGAGGTCATGCAGACTTTGGCTCCAAAGAGTCTGAACCCATCCAAATTGCCCCTGGGGATAACATCACTATTGTAAAACCTAACATCAGTGCTTGAGATATTTTGCAGACCCTGCACTTGATGGATCAGCTGACACCACCCAGACCCGTAATCTGGCTCAACCAGTTCTGCCATCCCACCCAGGAACAGAAGACAGCAAGAAAACCTCTCTTCGACCCCCTGTGATTCTATCTCCAACCTGACCAATCAGCACTCCCCACTTCCCAAGCCCCTATCTCCCAAACTATCATTAAAAACTTCGATCCCTGAATGCTCTGATTTGAGTAATCATAAAACTTCAGCCTCCTGCACAGCCGGTTCTGCATGAATTACTCTTTCTCCATGGCAATTCCCCTGTCTAGGCAGGTCTAGGCAGCGGGCAAGGTGAACCCACTGGGCAGTTACACTACCTACCTATTTTCTGCCAGAAGCCTGAATCATAAATAGGATCATTACAGGATTTATTTTTAAAATATCCATCTTTTAAAAAATCCATCTTTTTTGAGGCCAGGCGCGGTGGCTCACGCCTGTAATCCCAGCACTTTGGGAGCCCGAGGCGGGCGGATCACGAGGTCAGGAGATCGAGACCATCCTGGCTAACACGGTGAAACCCCGTCTCTACTAAAAATACAAAAAATTAGCCGGGCGTGGTGGCGGGCGCCTGTAGTCCCAGCTACTCGGGAGGCTGAGGCAGGAGAATGGCGTGAACCCGGGAGGCGGAGCTTGCAATGAGCCGAGATCGTGACACTGCACTCCAGCCTGGGAGACAGAGCGAGACTCCGTCTCAAAAAAAAAAAAAAAAAAAAAAAAAAAAATCCATCTTTTTTTTTTTTTTTTAAGACACAGGTCTCACTCTGTGGCCCAGGCTGGAGTGTGCAGTGGTGCTATCATAGCTCACTGCAGCCTCAAACTCCAGGGCTCAAGCAACTCAGCCTCCCGAGTAGCTGGGACCACAAGCATGCACCACCATCTTTTGTAGAGACTGGAGCTTGCTATGTTGCCCAGGCTGGCCTCGAACTCCTGGACTCAAGTGATCTCCGGGCCTCAGCCCCCAAGGTGCTGGGATTACAGACATGAGCCACCGTGCCTGCCCTTAAATGTCTGTCTGTCTATCTATCTGTCTAATCAATCTGTCATAGCACTCTAGAGATTTGGAATGAAACAGAAAAAATGATTGCCCATTTTTGTCATCTAGTCAATTTGGCTCTGGGACTATATGTATAATAATCTGATTTAGAGATAATACTGAGAGTCTGATTTTAAGGTTCTTCCTGAATATGAAGGTAGAGGTACTGGCCTACCCCTTTCCCCCCAAATTGGCCCTCAGAAAGGCCTTTCAGCTGGAAACAGCCAGTAAACAACTTGCAAAAGCCAGCATCCGGCGCTAGATGGCAGCTGTGACCCACTGGTGTTGTTGCGCACTGAAGTCCATTAACAATTCCAGGCCTGGCCCAGCAGGTTCACCATTTGCAGTTCAGAAAAAGCCAGCTCTCCTGCTGGCTCTCCACTCTGAAATCAGGGTTAGTCCACATTCCTCCAATGCAGAGGCAGTTCGTGATTTTCCAGCACTTTGGGTACCTGGGACTCCCTGCCCTGTCAGGGCCTGGGAAGGTTCCTATTGGTATCTCTCTCCAACCACCCTCCCTCAGTGCACCCCTTGCTAGACACTCAAACAAATGGAAACCCAAGGGTCAGGGTCTCTGAGGAGAAGACCAGAATATAGACATTTAGGGGGAACTCTCCTGGTGCAGGAAAGATTGCTGTGTTTGGGCTCTACCTGGCTAGATGACCTCCATAATCGCTTTAGCTGGCCTCCCTTACCCTCTTTGGACTTAGCAAATGAGTGCCATTGGTCTTGCAAGTAACTGAAGCCCTGTGCAAACTAGCCTAAGCCATATAAAAAGATGGGATAGTTATTTAGTTAATAGCTTTTTTTTTTTTTTGAGATATCCAGGCTAGAGTGCAGTGGTACTATCATGGCTCACTGCAGCCTCAACTTCCTGGGCTCAAGTAATCCTCCCACCTCAGCCTTCTGAGTAGCCGGGACTACAGGTGCGCACCATGTTTTTGTTTTGTTTTGTTTTTGTTTTTGTTTTTTGTTTTTTGTTTTTGGTAGAGATGAGGTCTTCTTATGTTGCCTAGGCTGGAAACTCCTGGGCTCAAGCGATCCTCCAACCTCAGCCTCACAGAGTGAGGCTTTAAAAGCCATAGGTGTGTTAATTTAGACATAACTATAGCCACATGGGTTTCAAGTATGGCTGGATCCAAGTGCTCAAAAAAAAATCAGAAATCAATTTGTCTCCATCTATCTCTACCCTTCTCTTTCAAGCACAATATCCAAAGTGCTGAAAGAAATGCAGGTCTTTCTTCCTAGTTATGCCAAGAATCCCAGACTTGACTTAAATTCAAACTCATTCCTAAATTAATCACATGGGAGGAGGCCTGGTAGATGACATACTCAATTTGGCTAGGTCAAGCGCTCATTATTAGAAAGAGGGGTAGGTCAGGATAAGAATGAGGGAGCCTTGGATCCTCCAAAAATCAGGGTCCTGCCACCTGGAGAAGACACAAGACAAACCAATTCATCGATGCCCACGATGACCAGACAGCGAGTTTCCATCCCCCTCTCACTCACTTTCACCGGTTTACTCATTCGGTACACTTCAGGACGTCCTGAAAGCACTTCCAGCCCTCCCTCTCCCTTCTTCCCAGATAAAAGTCCTGCTTATTCAATCTCTGGGTGCTCCTATCAGACAGTCTCCTAACATTCTGTTTTTTCCCTTGATCAGTTCAAGATAATATTGTGATATGTGTGATTATTAACCTAGTGTGTAACTTTCTGCTAGACCATAAACTTCAAAGGGACAAGGTCTTGGTGTCCCCAGACCCTCATACAGTAACTGGCACATAGAGGGTATTCAGGAAATGTACATTTGTTCATTCATTAGATAATTGTCTATTAGAAACTGAGGAAAGTAAGTTCAATCAGACATAGTCCCTTTCTAGTCTCTACCTTAGTGATGAAGGCAGACTAGTAAATCAATGATCACTGTCCAATTGCAATGCTTTCTCCAAGAATGGTGAACTCGAGGGAGCCTGGGGAAGGAATATCAAAATCAGAGGGCTCCAATAGCGTTTCCCAGCAGAGTCATGACGTTGGCCTAACTTTAGAAAAATGAGAAGGCATTAGAGAGATGAAGGAGAGGAAGAAGATTCCCTCTGAAGCGTATTTGAAAACATGGAAATGTAGGCCGGGCGCGGTGGCTCACGCCCGTAATCCCAGCACTTTGGGATGCTGAGGTGGGTGGATCACGAGGTCTGGAGATCCAGACCATCCTGGCTAACACGGTGAAACCCTGTCTCTACTAAAAATACAAAAAATTAGCCGTGCGAGGTGGTGGGTGCCTGTAGTCCCAGCTACTCGGGAGGCTGAGGCAGGAGAATGGCGTGAACCCCGGGGGGCGGAGCCTGCAGTGAGCAGAGCTCACACCACTGTACTCCAACCTGGGCGACAGCGAAACTCCGTCTCAAAAAAAAAAAGAAAACATGGAAATGTAACATAGCCTGATGTATTCTGGTGGGACTTGATGACCTTAGTCTCATTGTATTAACTCTCTAAAACAGGAAGTAACTATCTAGGAAGCAAGTCCTTTAGATAAGCCAATGCCTTTTTTAAAACAGTAGAAAATAAAGGGGCAGACTGGACGTGGTGGCTCACACCTGTAATCCCAGCACTTTGGGAGGCTGAGGTGTGAGCATTCCTTGAGGCCAGGAGATTGAGACCAGCCTGGGCAACATAGCGAGACCCCATCTCTTTAAATTTTTTTTTAATTAGCTGGACATGTTGGCATGTGCCTGTAGTCCCAGCTACTTCAAAGGCTGAAGCAGGAAGACTGCTTCAGCCTGAGAGTTTGAGGCTGCAGTGAGCTATGATCACACGGCTACACTTCAGCCTGGTGACAGAGTGAGGCCCTGCCTAAAAAAAAACAACAGTAACAACAACAGAAATGAGATTTATTCAAAGTAGAAGTTTTTTTTTTCTTTTTCTTCTTTTCTTTTTTTTTTTTTTTTTTTAGACAGAGTCTCACTCTGTCACCCAGGCTGGAGTACAATGGCATGATCTCGGCTCACTACAACCTCCCCCTCCCGGGTTCAAGTGATTCTCCTGCCTCAGCCTCCCGAGTAGCTGGGACTACAGGTGCACGACACCACACCTGGCTAATTTTTGTATTTTTAGTAGAGACAGGGTTTCACTATGTTGGCCAGGCTGGTCTCGAACTCCTGACCTTGTGATCCGCCCACCTCGGCCTCCCAAAGTGCTGGGATTACAGACGTGAGCCACTGTGCCCAGCCAAAAGTAGAATGTTTCTGGAAAAAGACTGGATACACAGCTGGGCGCGGTGGCTCACGCCTGTAATCCCAGCACTTTGGGATTACCCAAATCCCAGGTGAGGCAGGCAGATCACCTGAGGTCAGGAGTTCGAGAGCAGCCTGATCAATATGGCAAAACCCCGTCTCTATTAAAAATACAAAAATTAGCCGTGCATGGTGGCCGGTGCCTGTAGTCCCAGCTACACGGGAGGCTGAGGCAGGAGAATTGCTTGAACCTGGGAGGCGAAGGTTGCAGTGAGCCGAGATCGCGCCACTGCACTCCAGCCTGGGAGACAGAGCAAGACTCCGTCTCAAAAAAAAAAAAAAAGACTGGATACAAAGAATATGGAGACAGTCTCTGATGATATCAGTGCCTGGTAGTAGGACCTTAGTAAACATTCAAATGCTTGGATAAAAGTAATTGGCATCGATATGGTTTGCTTTAAGCAGAGAACAAGCCAGCCAGGAATCTAGCCCATTAAGAATTCAAGCAGACTCCTAAAGGCACACAAAAGAAATAAAGGGTAAAAGAAATCACTTTAAAACAGGAAGATTTATATAACCCTGTCTGTGTAGAAGAAAAATGTTCCCAGTTTCGCATGCCATTCACTGCCAGGATCTGAGATTGTTACTAAGAAAGAGATGGGAGGAGGGTGTTGAGGGAAATAAGATGCCAGGCCAGGACACAGGCACAGAGAATTTGACATTTAGGGTTTGAAAAGACTTGGAACACAAGCCTCTTTTGCTTTTAAGGCTTCTCTTAATTGCCACATTTGAGGCCTGGGATTTATGAAGAAAGCACTTTTCAAAAGGACAATTTACACTTCATTATAGAGAAAGTTCAAGTGCAGTCCCCAATTTCCCCTCTAGTTGCAATCCTGAGCCATTTGTGGAGCAGCTGTGTCAAGTGGGGAGGAGAGCTATAAATGGTTTATAAATCATTGCACAACGTCACAGATGGAAGCAGTTGCTGTTGCACCAGCTGGCAGCGAAATTGTGAATCAGTCTAAAGTTCTAGAACAATGTTTGTGAATCAAACCTCACAGTGAAATGCCCTTAATGGTATTCAACAGCTATGCCCTCACCCCCAGACCAGCTTCAAGGCAAACCACAACAGCCATGCCCTCACCCCCAGACCAGCCTCAAAGCAAACTACACCCCAGTGTGTGTGGGAGCCAAGGAGACTTTTACTTCACCCTTGGAAGTTTCACTGAAAAATCAGCTCACAAAAGGTAGGTTAATTGGAGAAGAAGCATGACATGTATACACAGGAGCCTTCCGAATGAAGACCCAAAGATGTAGGGGAAGTTGTCCATTTTTACACTTAGATTCGACAAAGTCTGGACAGCCATGTAGAAATAGGATTGGGCAAAAAGGGTCTGTGCTAACGCTAATAGACAGAGTGGGGAAACCCGGCAAATTCTGTCGGTCTGGATTCTTCTTGGCCTCTCGGAGCAGCATTCCTTCCCCTCTAGGTATGGGGCAGGATCCTCTTTCCAATAGGGATCTTGTGACCTACAGTCAAACAGGGTAGGCCAGTTTTTTCACAGAATATTTTTAGGTTTTATGGCTGGCTTTGGGGAAAAAGGGTTTTGGTATCTATGATCTGCCTTGAGGAAGAGGGATTCTAGTTTCCATAACTAGTTCTGGGGGAGAATGGGCCTAAAAGACAGGAGGGCAGAAGTCAGTGAAAACCTTTTGCTTCTAAGGCTGCTTCTGCAGCCTTCGTCTTGGGGTATCATTTTCTGAGCCCCAACACATGCAAAGGGGTGAGACCTGGAAGTTGCTCATTGCAGACTAAGATGGGTAAACTGAAGAAAAGGGTCACTTCAAGCCACAGCATCACTGTCCTAGGCCAAAGGAACACTGCCCTTTGTTGAACACTTGCTGCATTGGGAATTTCCCCTATTCTCTCCTAAGGATCATGAAATCTCAATAATGGCAAGGACATCTAGATCTTGTTGCATGCCATTCAGAGTTCTAAGTATTTTATACATATTAAATCAATTTTATGTCAATAATTTTATGAAGGTGAGGCTATTATCTCCCATCGTACAGGTGAGGAAACTGAGGCACAGAGATTGGTAACTTACCCAAGGCCACATACCCTAAATGGTAAAGCCATTGTTAGAACCAAGGTGGTTTGGCACCACAGTACACACCCTCAACCACTGTGACATGCTGCCCCTTGGCACCGCAGTACACACTTTCAACCACTGTGACGTGCTGCCTCTTTTTGTTATTGTTGTTAATTCAATTTTTAAAAAATTGAGGCGGGGGCTAGAAGTGGTGGCTTATGCCTGTAATCCCAGCACTTCGGGAGGCCAAGGCGGGCATATCACTTGAGGTCAGGAGTTCAAGACCAGCCTGGCCAACATGGCAAAACCCCATCTCTACTAAAAAATACAAAAATTAGCTGGGTGCAGTGGTGGGTGCCTGTAATCCCAGCTACTCGGGAGGCTGAGGCAGGAGAATCGCTTGAACCGGGAGATGGAGGTTGCAGTGAGCCGAGATCGCGCCACTGCACTCCAGCCTAGGCGAAAGAATGACACTCTGCCTAAAAAAAAAAAAATGAGATGGGGTCTTGCTACATTGCCTAGGCTGGTCTCAACTCCTGGGCTCAAGAAATCCTCCCACTTCTAGCTTCCGAAGTGCTGGGATTACAGGTGTGAACCACCATGCCTGGCTGTGTGTGTGTGTGTGTGTGTGTGTGTGTGTGTGTGTAACACAGTCTCACTGTCACCCAGGCTGGAGTACAGTGGTGCAATTTCGGCTCACTGAAACCTCTGCCTCCTGGGTTCAAGTAATTCTTGTGCCTCAGCCTCCCGAGTAGCTGAGATTACAGGTGCCTGCCACCACGCCCAGCTAATTTTTGTATTTTTAGTACAGACAGAGTTTCACCATGTTGGCCAGGCTGGTCTTGACCTCCTGACCTCAGATGATCCGCAAGCCTTGTCCTCCCAAAGTGCTGGGATTATAGGTGTGAGCCACTGCGCCCTGCCTTTTTTTTGAGACGGAGTCTCGCTCTGTCACCCAGGCTGGAGTGCAGTGGCGCAATCTTGGCTCACTGCAAGCTCCACCTCCCGGGTTCACGCCATTCTCCTGCCTCAGCCTCTCCGAGTAGCTGGGACTACAGGCGCCTGCCACCACGCCCGGATAATTTTTTGTATTTTTAGTAGAGACGGGTTTTCACCATGGTCTCGATCTCCTGACCTCGTGATCCGCCCGCCTCGGCCTCCCAAAGTGCTGGGATTACAAGCGTGAGCCACCGCACCCAGCCTTTTTTTTTTTTTTTTTTTTAAATTGAGACTGCCGCCTTTCCGAGGGGGTGCCGTCTGAGCTATGCTGAGCTATCCCTTGTCACATTCCCCCCTCCCTTCCTCTTCATTCAAGGAGTTCTGATGAGGCTGCCTTCTTCATTGGTAACCAGCAGTGGAGCCTTTGACTAGGTATGAGCCAGTCGGACATCAGCCTTGCCCTGACCTCAGTGATCTGGGTGGGACTCAGGCTGGGGCTGTGATGCAGTGAGAGCCAGTGAGTCACGATGAGACTTTTCCTGAGGCCTGTCTGTTCTCTGCTGATTTTGGATGGCAGGGAGTTCAGCAAGGATCTACTGGAGCCCTTTCACTACATGAGGGGAGGCTGCCTGAGGGGAAGTCGACAAACAGAGAAAACAGAGCAAAGAGGGGACCTGGGCTGCAGACCAGGAGCCACAGCAGTGACTGGGGCATCACCAAGAGCACACAGTGCTGGGCTCACGTCACATAATATAAATGGGCCCCAGGACTGGGAAGGGCAATATTGCCATCACCTCATTTGAATCCTGAATCCAGCCACTCCTGAAGTGTCAAATACCTCCACACTCCATGAGCCAATGTATATGTATTTAAAAGGCAATATGAGTAGGGTTTTCTGCCGCTTGAATCATCATAATGCATCCTAATCAAAACAATCTCAATAAGCCTAGCAAAAACTGAGCCAGAAAGCCCATCAGTTACCAATGCTGGGATGGAACAGTAAGTCTGCCAGTCAAAAATTAAACTGTGAATCAAGGTCCTCACCATGCTAAACAACAGAGAAAGAGCCAGGAACATGTTTCTAAAATCCTCAACCATTCTCAAGCTTTACATTTTTGTACAAATGGAGAACGGCAACAGCACAGATAATCCCTCACAACTGCATTAAAGGATTCACTTTCATGATTGCATTTCACTCTGGTTAATGTTAAAATGACTTTGTCCCATTCTCAGCAGACTCCGGTCCATGGTCCTCAGCCCTACTGAGATGGCATTTAAGTCAGCCAGGCATCCAAAGGGAACCCAGAGACAAAGGGACTTTAGCCTCATCTATGTGTTCATCTCTTATGAAGGAAGGTCATATAATTGAAAGTTGTCTTTAAAAAGTTGAAGTTAGGGGCTGAGCATGGTGGCTCACGCTTGTAAATCCCAGCACTTTTGGGAGACCGAGATAGGAGGATCACTTGAGCTCTGGAGTTCAAGACCAGAGGCTTGGCAACATAATGAGACCCCGTCTCTACAAAAAAATAAAAATAAAAAAATTATCCAGGTGTGGTGGTGTGTGCCTGTAATCCCAGCTACTCAGGAGGCTGAGGCAGGAGGATCGCTTGAACCCAGAGGTTAAGGCTGCAGTGAGTTGTGATCACACCACTGCACTCTAGCCTGGACAACACAATGAGACCTTGTCTCAAAATTAAAAATAAAAATAGGCCAGGCATGCTGGCTCACACCTGTAATCCCAGCACTTTGGGAGGCTAAGGCAGGCGGATCGTCTGAGGTCGGTAGTTCGAGACCAGCCTGACCAACGTGGAGAAACCCCGTCTCTACTAAAAACAAAAAAAAATTAGCCAGGCGTGATGACACATGCCTGTAATCCCAGCTACTCAAGAGGCTGAGGTAGGAAAATCACTTGAACCCAGAAGGCAGAGGTTGTAGTGAGCCAAGATCATGCCATTGCACTCCAGCCTGGGCAACAAGAGCTAAACTCCATCTCAAAAATAAATAAATAAATAATAAAAATAAAAATAGGCCAGGCGTGGTGGCTCACACCTGTAATCCCAGCACTTTGGGAGGCCGAGGCGGGCAGATCACGAGGTCAGGAGATCGAGACCATCCTGGCTAACACAGTGAAACCCCATCTCTACTAAAAATACAAAAAATTAGCCGGGCGTGGTGGTGGGCGTCTGTAGTCCCAGCTACTCGGGAGGCTGAGGCAGGAGAATGGTGTGAACCTGGGAGGCGGAGCTTGCAGTGAGCCAAGATCGCGCCACTGCACTCCAGCCTGGGCGACAGAGCAAGACTCCATCTCAAAAAAATAAATAAATAAATAAAAATAAAAAGTTTGAGTTAAAGAACAAGTCATATAATTACACTATCTTACATGAATGTTTTTATACTTTTTTTTTAAAGTAGTGGAACCCTCAAATAAAACCTGATATGAAACACTGTAATAAACATGTGTTATGTTTTGCCTTCTTTGGGTATAGAATCTAATATAAGATAGCTTGCTTCCTGGGAACCACATCCTATTCACATCTGATTGTGGTTCCAGCACACGGTCCTGGCCTGGCCATGGGGACAAATATAATAATTTGCTTCCTGAGCTCTCATGGTCCTTTTTCCCTTCATAATTCTGGAAAGACACAGCAGTGGTATAGTTTTTTGATCTCCTAGAATCTGCCTTGCAGAAAAAAAAAAAAAAGGCAGAGCAACTAAATGGTAAAACCAAAAACCTATGAAGAGCATCTTCAACAAAGCCAGATTATAAGGTATCCCCATGAACTGTAAAATGTAGGAGCATGATGACAACCATTCCCACAGTTATAAGATGTATATGATATTTGCATTTATACAGAAGAATGCAGAGGGAAGAGATGGGGCACCTGAGGGGCCAGCAAACAGGTCTTCGCAGGAGGGCAGAGTGAGCCAAACTGAGAAAAGCAGCTAAAGTGGGAGGTGTTCTGCATGCTTCAGTATGGGTGAGTACAAGGAGTCTCTGATAAGACTGGAGGGGTTGGAGCAATTGAGGCAACATCAACTTTTTTTTTTTTGAGACAAAGTCTTGCTCTGTCACCCAGGCTGGAGTGCAGTGGCGCAATCTCGGCTCACTGCAAGCTCTGCGTCCCTGGTTCACACAATTCTCCTGCCTCAGCCTCCCGAGTAGCTGGGACTACAGGTGCCCGCCAACACACCTGGCTAATTTTTTTTTATTATTATTTTTAGTAGATATGGGGTTTCACCATGTTAGCCAGGATGGTCTCGATCTCCTGACCTTGCGATCTGCCCGCCTTGGCCTCCCAAAGTACTGGGATTACAGGCATGAGCCACCATGCCTGGCTGCAACATCAACTTTTAAAGCAATTGTGTTAGTCCTTTTGTGTTGCTGTGAAGAAAGACCTGAGGCTAAGTAATTTATTAAGAAAAGAGGTTTATTTGGCTCACAGCTCTGCAGACTGTATAAGAAGCATGATGCCAGCATCTGCTTCTGGTGAGGCCTTAGGAAGCTTCCACTCATGGCTGAAGGGGAAGGGCAGCCAGCATGGGCAGAGATCACATGATGAGAGAGAGAAGCAAGAAGAGAGAGGAGGAGGCACCTGGCTCTTTTTAACAACCTACTTTCTTGGGAACTAGTAGAGTGAGAACTTACTCATTACCACAAAGAGGGCACCAAGACATTCATGAGGGATCCACCCCCATAACCCAAGTACCTCCTGTTAGGCCCTGCTGCCAACGCTGGGAATCAGATATCTTTTTTTTTTTTTTTTTGAGACGGAGTCTTGCTCTTTTGCCCAGGCAGGAGTACACGGCACAATCTCGGCTCACGTGATTCTCCTTCCTCAGCCTACTGAGTAGGTGGGATTACAAGTGTGAGCCACCACGCCCAGCTAACTTTTGTATTTTTAGTAGAGACAGGGTTTCACCATGTTGGCCAGGCTGGTCTCAAACTCCTGGCCTCAAGTGATCCACCTACCTTGGCCTCCTAAAGTGTTAAGATTACAGGCTTGAGCCACTGCCCGGCTGGGGATCAAATTTCAACATGAAGTTTGGAGGTTTAAATATCCAAGCTACAGCACTAATCAACCAAGCTCCCTTCCACAAAACAGATAAACAGTATAAACTAGTATTTTGAAACTAGCTAAAAGTCATTTTGAAAGATACAAAGAACAACATACATATGCAAATCAGAACTAGAAAAATATAGCAATTAGGTGATAAAACTCAGGGAAAAAAATAGTAATAAATAAAAAATTTATTTCAGAAATGAAACTAAACCAGAAGGAAAACAAAAGTAAATAAATAAGCTGGGCATAGTGGCTCACACCTGTAATCCCAGCACTTTGGGAGGCTGAGGCAGGAAGATTGCTTGAGCTCAGGAGTTTGAGCAACATAGTGAGACCCCATCTCTACCAAACATTAAAAAAAATAAGCCCGGCATGATGGTGTGTGCCAGTAATCCCAGCTACTCCGGTGGCTGAGGTGGGAGGATCACTTAAGCACAGACTTCAGTGAGCTGTGATTGTGCCACTGTACTACAGACATAGTGAGGCCCTGTCTCAACAACAACAACAACAACAAAAGGTAAATAAATGCTACAAATATTGCCTGATAACAAATAGAAGGTGAAAAAAATTAAAATTGAAAATAAGGAAAGCCGGGTGCAGTGGCTCACGCCTATAATCCCAGCACTTTGGGAGGCCGAGGCGGGTGGATCACCTGAGATCAGGAGTTCAAGACCAGCCTGACCAACATGGAGAAACCCTGTCTCTACTAAAAATACAAAATGAGCCGGGCCTAGTGGCACATGCCTGTGATACCAGCTACTCGGGAGGCTGAGGCAGGAGAATTGCTTGAACCTAGGAGGCGGAGGTTGCGGTGAGCAGAGATTGCGCCATTGTACTCTAGCCTGGGCAACAAGAGCGAAACTCCGTCTCAAAAAAAAAAAAAAAGAAAAGAGGGCCAGGCACAGTGGCTCACGCCTGTAATCCCAGCACTTTAGGAGGCCAAGGCGGGCAGATTACGAGGTCAGGAGATCGAGACCATCCTGGCTAACACGGTGAAACCCCGTCTAAAAATAAAAATAAAAAAATTAGCCGGGCACAGTGGTGGCCTGTAGTCCCAGCTACTCGGGAGGCTGAGGCAAGAGAATGGCATGAACCCAGGAGGCAGAGCTTGCAGTGAGCCGAGATCGCATCACTGCACTCCAGCCTGGGCGACAGAGCAAGACTCTGTCTCAAAAAAAAAAAAAAAAAAAAAAAAAAGAAAAGAAAAGAAAAGAAGAAAAAAAGAAAACAAGAAGCATGTGCAAAAAAGTGACAAATATTGAAGCCATGCAAATAAGATATCTGAAAATAATTAAAAATCTAAGCTATTGGAACTCTAAATTATTTTGAGCCTTAGAGGAATGTTACCTGACAGGCAGCTGTAACTTAGGCAGCTGTAACCCTTTGCTTCTGATTATAGATTAGTCTTCTTACTTACCTACATTGTTTTGTAAAATGTTGCAAATAACTAAAGGGCATCAGGAAAGACTCTTCATTGTTAATCTTCATTATAGATTGACTTCTCTCTTACCTTTCTCACACAGACTTTTTGGCCATCATATTGTCATAAAATGGAATGCTAAATACCTTAAATTGGAAAGGAGGACCAGGAGGTGGTTCACACCTGTAATTTCAGCACCTTGGGAAGCCTAGATGAGATGATTGTTTGAGGCCAGGAGTTTGAGACCAGCCTTCTCAACATAGTGAGATCCTATTTCTTCTTACTATTTTTTTTTAAATTAACTAGACATGGGGGCAAGCACCTGTAGTCCCAGCTACTCAGGAAGCTGAGGTGGGAGGATCCCTTGAACCTGGGAGGTCAAGGCTGCAATGAGTCATGTTTGCAACATTGTACTCCACCCTGGACAAAGGAGGAACATCCTGTCTCAAAAATAAATAACTATGTAGGAAAGGAAATGAAAACCAGTTGTAAAGAAAAGAAACCAAGCCATATAGAAAAGGAAAGAAGCTATAACTAAATGGTTGTAACTCGTGAACCAGCTTCATATACAAAATGATCCTACTTCTTTGTTTTCTGCCTACTTAAGCAAGAACTTAACTCTCAACTGCAGAACACTGACCCCTTTTCCCTACACGCTGTGTCTCCCAGATAGTCATTCCCAACATTTCGCTTTAATAAACTCTTTAAAACTGGATTCTGGGCGGGGCACGGTGGCTCACGCCTATAATCCCAGCACTTTGGGAGGCCGAGGCAGGCGGATCACGAGGTCAGGAGATCGAGACCGTCCTGGCTAACATGATGAAACCCCGTCTCTACTAAAAATACATAAAAATTAGCCGGGCGTGGTGGTGGGCGCCTGTAGTCCCAGCTACTCGGGAGGCTGAGGCAGGAGGATGGCGTGAACCCAAGAGGCGGAGTTTGCAGTGAGCCGAGATCGCACCACTGCACTCCAGCCTGGGTGATAGAGTGAGATTCCATCTCAAAAAAAAAAAAAAAAAAAAAAACAACTGGATTCTGATCCTTTCAATTATTTCAGATTGGCAGTTCCAACCTATTATAAATAGAAGTAACTGCAAAAGAAAACCAGATTCAGGAACAACGTGGCAGATACCAAAAACTACAATTGGTATTTTTTGTTTGTTTGTTTGTTTGTTTTTTGAAACAGTCTCACTGTGTTGCCCAGGCTGGAGTGCAGTGGTGTGATCTTGGCTCACTGCAACCTCTGCCTCCCAGGTTCAAGTGATTTTCTTGCCTCAGCCTCCCGAGTAGCTGAGATTACAGATGTGTCCCACCACACCCAGCTAATTTTTGTATTTTTAGTAGAGATGGGGTTTCACCATGTTGGCCAGGCTGGTATTGAACTCCTGACTTAAGTGATCCCCCAGCCTCAGCCTCCTAAAGTGCCAAGATTACAGGCATGAGCCACCATGCCCAGCTCAAAACCTGTAATTCAAGACAACTTTCTTAAAGACTACATATTGGCTGGGCATGGTGGCTCATGCCTGTAATCCCAGCACTTTGGAAAGCCAAGGCAGGTGGATCACTTGAGCTCAGGAGTTGGAGACCAGCCTGGACAACATGGTGAAAACCCATCTCTACAAAAAATACAAAAAGTAGGTGGGCGTTGGGGCACACACCTGTAGTCCCAGCTAGTCAGGAGTCTGAGGCAGGAGGATTGCTTGAGCCTGGGAGGTAGAGGCTGCAGTGAGCTCATTGCACCATTGCCTCCAGCCTAGGTGACAGAGTAAGACCCTGTCTCCAAAAAAAGGAAAGTGTGAGCCAAGATTTTGTATCTGAGTATAAGGGACACAAAAACTAACAACCTCTCGGCCGGGCGCGGTGGCTCACGCCTGTAATCCCAGCACTTTGGGAGGCTGAGGCGGGCGGATCACGAGGTCAGGGGATCGAGACCATGGTGAAACCCCGTCTCTACTAAAAATACAAAAAATTAGCTGGGCGTGGTGGCGGGCGCCTGTAGTCCCAGCTACTCCGCAGGCTGAGGCAGGAGAATGGCGTGAACCCGGGAGGCGGAGCTTGCAGTGAGCCGAGATCGCGCCACTGCACTCCAGCCTGGGCGACAGAGCGAGACTCCGTCTCAAAAAAAAAAAGAAAACTAACAACCTCTCAAAGTGCAAAAACTCAGGCATCTTGCTTATAATCATGGTCACTTTGAGGGAGGGATGGTTGTGACTGGGATGCGGTATGTGGATAGTTTCAGAGGTAGCTGGCAGTTCTATCTCTAGTCCTGAGTTGTAGCTGTAAGGGTGTTCATTTTTAATAATTCACCGTATGTATGTTTGGTGTTTTTTAAATATCTATGTTTTATAATACAAAGTTTAGAAAATAATGATGAAATAAAATATATAATAATTACAAAAAAAAAAAAATAGAATGGCATGAATCCGGGAGGCGGAGCTTGCAGTGAGCCGAGATTGTGCCACTGCACTCCAGCCTGGGTGACAGAGTGAGACTCCGTCTCAAAAAAAACAAAAAAACAAAACAAAACAAAAAGTAATAATAATAATAATTACATTAGGGAAACTTGAATATGGACTGGGGTATTATTATGGAACTATTGTTAAATGTGTACATATAATATAATGGTATTGTAGTTATGGAGTAGAATGTTCTTATTTTTGGAGATACATATTGAAGAATTTACTATAATTTACTTTAAGGGCTGGGCATGGTGACGCATGCCTATAATCCCAACTACTCAGGATGCTGAGGCTAGAGGATGGCTGGAGCTCAGAAGGTTGAGGCTGCAGTGACCCCTGATTGCATCACTGCACTCCAGTCTGGGCAACAGAGCGAGACTCTGCCTCAAACAAACAAAGAAACAAGCTTGGACTGTTACCAGCAAGATGGTGGACTAGAAAGCTTCAGGTCCTTATTTCCACTATGGAAACATTAAATGAACAACTAGAAACTGGATAAAATAACTTAATAGGGACTGTGGAAATCAATAAAAAGACCAGCAACCAAGTGAATGCACATCTAAGAA
The DNA here is from genome assembly GCF_006542625.1 of Nomascus leucogenys. Classification (NCBI taxonomy): domain Eukaryota; kingdom Metazoa; phylum Chordata; class Mammalia; order Primates; family Hylobatidae; genus Nomascus; species Nomascus leucogenys. The sequence continues at coordinate 73,454,803 of NC_044382.1, read as the reverse complement.
AAAGCCAAATTAAAAATGGAAGGAGCCTGGCATGATGGCTCAGGTCTGTAATCCCAGCACTTTGGGAAGCCGAGGTGGGCGGCTGACTTGAGCCTATGAGTTTGAGACCAGCCTGGCCAATATAGTGAAACTCCATCTCTACTGAAAATACAAAAACTAGCCGGGCATGGTGGCACGTGCCTGTAGTCCCAGTTACTCAGGAGGCTGAGGCAGGAGAATGCTCAAGCCTGGGAGGTAAGAGGTTGCAGTGAGCTGAGATCATACCACTGCACTCCAGCCTGGGCAACACAGCTAGACTCTGTCTCAAAAAAAAAAAAAAAAGAAAAACAAAAAGAAGGAAGTTTAATGTTTTGCTTGCTGTATTAGTTTGTTTACACATTGTTAATAGAGACATACCCAAGACTAGGTAACTTATAAAGAAAAGAGGTTTAATAGACTCATAGTTCAGCATGGCTGGGGAAGCCTCAGGAAATTTACAATCATGGCAGAAGGGGAAACAAACACATCCTTCTTCACATAGCGGCAGCAAGGAGAAGTGTAGAGCAAAGGGAGCGGAAAGCCCCCTGTAAAATCATCAGATCTCGGCCGGGCACAGTGGCTCACACCTATAATCCCAGCACTTTGGGAGGCCAAGGCGGGTGAATCATGAGGTCAGGAGTTCAAGACCAGCCTGGCCAACATGGTGAAACCCCATCTCTACTAAAAATACAAAAAATTAGCTGGACATAGTGGCGGGTGCCTGTAATCCCAGCTACTCGGGAGGCTGAGGCAGGAGAATCACTTGAACCCAGGAGGTGGAGGTTGCAGTGAGCCAAGATTGTGCCACTGCACTCCAGTCCAGGCAACAGGGTGAGACTCCATCTCAAAATAAATAGACAAGTACATAAATAAATAAATAAATAAATCCATTAGATCTTGTGATAACTCACTCACTATCATGAGAACAGCATGGAGGTAACTGCCCCCATGATTCAATTACCTCCCACTGAGTTCCTCCTATGACACATGGGGATTATGGGAACTATAGTTCAAGATGAGATGTGGGTGGGGACAATGTTAAACCATATCATTCTGCCCCTGGCCCCTCCCAAATTTCATGTCCTCACATTTCAAAATGCAATCATGCCTTCCCAACAGTCCCCCAAAGTCTTGACCCATTCCAGCATTAACTCAAAAGTCCAAGTCCAAAGCCTCATCTGAGACAAGGCAAGTCCTTTCTGCCTATAAGCCTGTAAAACCAAAAGCAAGTTAGTTACTTCCTAGATACAATGGAGGTAGAGGCATTGGGTAAATACACCCATTCCAAATGGGAGAAATTAGCCAAAACAAAGGGGCTACAGGCCCCATGCAAGTCCAAAATCCAATAGGGCACTCACTAAACCTTAAAGTTCCAAAGATCTCCTTTAGCTCTATGTCTCACATCCAGGTTATGCTGATGCAAGGAGTGAGCACCTACCACCTTGGGCAGCTCCACTCTTTTGGCTTTGCAGGGCACAGCCCCCTCCGGGCTGCTTTCATGGGCTGGTGTTGAGTGTCTGCAGCTTTTCCAGGTGCATGGTGCAAGCTGTCAGTGGATCTACCATTCTGGGGTCTGGAGGATGGTGGCCCTCTTCTCACAGCTCTACTAGGCAGTGCCCCAGTGGAGACTGTGTGTGGGGGCTCCAACCCCACATTTCCCTTCCACACTGCCCTAGCCGAGGGTCTCCATGAGGGCTCTGCCCCTGCAGCAAAATTCTGCCTGGACATTCAGGTGTTTCCATACATTCTCTGAAATCTAAGCAGAGGTTCCCAAACCTCAATTCTTGACTTCTGTGCACCCACAGACTCAACACCATGCAGAAGCTGCCAAGGCTTTGGCTTGCACCCTCTGAAGCCATGCTGTACCTTAACCCCTTTTAGTCATAGCTAGAGTGACTGGGATGCGGGGCACCAAGTCTTGAGGCTGCACGCAGCAGGGGGACTCTGGACCCAGCCTAAGAAACCATTTTTTTCTCCTAGGCCTCCTTCTGGGCCTGTGATGGAAGGAGCTGCCATGAAGGTCTCCGACATGCCCTGGAGACATTTTCCCCATTGTCTTGGTCATTAACATTTGGCTCCTTGTTACTTATGCAAATTTCTGCAGCAGGCTTGAATTTCTCCTCAGAAAATGGGTTTTTCTTTTCTACTGCATCCTCAGTCTGGAAAATTTTCAAACTTTTATGCTCTGCTTCCTCTTGAACACTTTGCTGCTTAGAAATTTCTTCCACCAGATACACTAAATCATCTCTCTCAAGTTCAAAGTTCCACAGATCTCTAGGGCAGAGGCGAAATGCTGCCAGTCTCTTTGCATAGTAACAGTGACCTTTGCCCCAGTTCCCAACAAGTTCCTCATCTCCATCTGATCACACCTCAACCTGGACTTCATTGTCCATATCATCATCAGCATGTTGATCAAAGCTATTCAACAAGTCTCTAGGAAGTTCCAAACTTTCCTACATCTTCCTGTCTTCTGAGCCTTCCAAGTCTCTATGAAGTTCCAAACTTTCCCACATTTTTCTGTCTTCTTCTGAGCCCTCCAGACTGTTCCAACTTCTGCCTGTTACCCAGTTCCAAGGTCGCTTCCACATTTTTGGATATCTTTACAGCAGCGCCCCACTCTCTGTAGTACCAATTTATTGTATTAGTCTGCTCTCATGCTGCTAATAAAGACATACCTAAGACTGAGTAATTTTTTTTTTTTTTGAGACGGAGTCTCGCTCTGTCGCCCAGGCTGGAGTGCAGTGGCGCACTCTCGGCTCACTGCAAGCTCCGCCTCCCGGGTTCACGCCATTCTCCTGCCTCAGCCTCTCCGAGTAGCTGGGACTACAGGCGCCCGCCACCACGCCTGGCTAATTTTTTTGTATTTTTAGTAGAGACAGGGTTTCACTGTGGTCTCGATCTCCTGACCTCGTGATCCGCCTGCCTCGGCCTCCCAAAGTGCTGGGATTACAAGCGTGAGCCACCGCGCCCAGCCAAGACTGAGTAATTTATAAAGAAAAGAGGTTTAGAGGCTAGGTGCAGTGGCTTCATGCCTGTAATCCCAACACTTTGGGAGGCTGAGGCGGGTGGATCATGAGGTCAGGAGTTCAAGACCAACCTGACCAACATGGCAAAACCCTGTCTCTACTAAAAATACAAAATTAGCCAGGCATAGTGGCAGGCACCTGTAATCCCAGCTACTCTGGAGGCTGAGGCAGGACAATCGCTTGAACCCAGGAGGTGGAGGTTGCAGTGAGCAGAGATCATGCCATTGCACTCCAGCCTGAGCAACAAGAGCAAGACTCTATTGGCAAGGCAAGGCAAGGCGTTTAGGTCAGGCACGGTGGCTCACGCCTGTAGTCTTAGCACTTTGGGAGGCTAAGGCAGGCAGATCACAAGGTCAGGAGATCAAGATCACACTGGCCAACATGGTGAAACCCCCGTCTCTACTAAAAATACAAAAATTAGCTGGGTGTGGTGGTACATGCCTGTAGTCCCAGCTACTTGGGAGGCTGAGGCAGGAGAATTGCTTGAACCCGGGAGGCAGAAGTTGCAGTGAGCCTAGATCACACCATTACACTCCAGCGTGGTGGTGGAGCAAGACTCCGTCTCAAAAAAAAAAAAGGTTTAATTGACTCACTGTTCAGCATGTCTGGAGAAGCCCCTCAGGAAACACACAAACATGGTGGAAGGGGAAGCAAACACGTCCTTCTTCACATGGTGGCAGCAAGGAGAACTACAGAGCAGAGCAGGGGAAAAGCCCCTTATAAAACCATCAGATCTCATGAGAACTCACTCACTCACTATTATTAGAACAGCATGGAGATAACCACCCCCATGATTCAATTACCTCCCACTGGGTCCCTCCCATAACGTGGGGATTATGAGAGCTACAGTTCAAGATAAGATTTGGGTGGGGACACAACCAAACCATATCACTTGCCCTACCTGTGTTTATGCCACCGCACTCCAGCTTGGGTGACAAAGTGAGACCCTGTCTCGAAAAAAAAAACAAACAAAAACCAACAGCAACAACAACAAACCCTCAAACAATGGAATTGGCTGGAGCATTTCTTCATCTCTGAGAGGCTCTGACCACAACAGGGTTCTGGATACTCTAGACTAGTACAAGATTGTCAGGTCTTTGTAAAATTTGTATTTTTCTCATATTTTTTGGTATACTCTGTTTCCCCAAACTGTTCAAAAGCTGAGATCCTCTGTTCTCTGTGTCCTGAGGCAACAAGAAAGGAGAGCTCTGCATTGGTGGCCAAACTGTCTAACCAAGTATCTAATCCAGCAAGCTGAGTACCTGAGTCTAAGGAAAAAAGAAAAGCTAGGGCTTGGTGTGGTGGCTCACGCCTGTAATCCCAACACTTTGGGAGGCTGAGGCAGACAGATCACGTGAGGTCAGGAGTTTGCAAGCAGCCTAGTCAACATGATGAAGACTCATCTCTACTAAAACTACAAAAAATTAGCTGGGCATGGTGGCACATACCTGTAGTCCCAGCTACTCGGGAGGCTGAGGTGGGAGAATGGCGTGAACCCGGGAGGCGGAGGTTGCAGTGAGCCAAGATCATGCCACTGTATTCCAGCCTGGGTGACACAGGGAGACTCCATCAAAAAAGAAAGAAAGAACGAAAGGAAGGAAGGAAGGAAGGAGGAAGGAAGGAGAGAGAGAGAGAGAAAGAGACAGGAAGGAAGGAAGGAAGGAAGGAAGGAAGGAAGGAAGGAAGGAAGAAAGAAAGAAAGAAAGAAAGAAAGAAAGAAAGAAAGAAAGAAAGAAAGAAAGAAAAGAAAGAAAAGCTGGGAGCTGGAACCAGAGCCTTGCGCTAGATGAACACATCCAGTTCATCCCCAGCTTATGAGCTGGCACTTTTCTTTGCACTTGTAGGGAAGGAGCCTGCGGCCAGCAGCCCCTGGCCTCATCTGTCTGGGGCTTGCTTGCATCACTGCCGTATCATCTATCACAAACAGTCCTCAAAAGCCTATCCTTGGCTGGGTGTAGTGGCTCATGCCTGTAAGCCCAGCACTTTGGGAGGCTGAGGCAGGCCAGTTACCTAAGGTCGAGAGATCGAGACCAGTCTGACCAACATGGAGAAACCCCGTCTCTGCTAAAAATACAAAATTAGCCAGGTGTGGTGGCTCATGGCTGTAATCCCAGCTACTCAGGAGGCTGAGGCAGAAGAATTGCTTGAACCAGGGAGGTTGAGGTTGCAGTGAGTTGAGAAAACACCATTGCACTCCAGCCTGGGCGACAAGAGCGAAACTCTGTCTCAAAAAAAAAAAAAGACTATCCTCCTCTCCTGTCCTGGAATCTGGCTCTATGTTGGCCCCTTTCAGCCACGCTGGGACGCAGGGCACCAAGTCCCTAGGCTGCACACAGCACGGGGACCCTGGGCCTGGCCCACCAAACCATTTTCTACTAGGCCTCCGGGCCTGTGATGGGAAGGGCTGCCATGAAGGCCTCTGACATGCCCTGGAGACATGTTCCGCATTGTCTTGGGGGTTACCGTTTGGCTCCTAGTTACTCATGCAGATTTCTGCAGCCAGCTTGAATTTCTCCTTAGAAAATGGGTTTTTCTTTTCTATTACATGGTCACGCTGCAAATTTTCCAAACTTGTATGCTCTGCTTCCACTATGAAACTGAATGCCTTTAACAGAACCCATCTCACTTCTTAAATGCTTTGCTGCTTAGAAATTTCTTCTGCCAAATACCCTAAATCATCTGTCTCGAGTTCAAAGTTCCACAAATCTCTAGGGCAGGGGCAAAATGCCGCCAGTCTCTTTGCTAAAACATAACAAGAGTCACCTTTGCTCCAGTTCCCAACAAGTTCCTCATCTCCATCTGAGACCACCTCAGCCTGGACCTTATTGTCCATATCGCTATCAGGCTTTCGGTCAAAGCCATTCAACAAGTTTCTAGGAAGCTCCAAACTTTCCCACATTTTCCTGTCTTCTTCTGAGCCCTCCAAACTGTTCCAACCTCTGCCTGTTACCCAGTTCTGAAGTTGCTTTCACATTTTCGGGTGTCTTTTCAGCAACGCCCCACTCTACTGGTACCAATTTACTGTATTAGTCCATTTTCACACTGCTGATAAAGACATACCTGAGACTGGGAAGAAAAGTAACTTTTTTTTTTTTTGAGACGGAGTGTTGCTCTGTCGCCAGACTGGAGTGCAGTGGCGCAATCTTGGCTCACTGCCACCTCCGCCTCTCAGCTTCAAGCGATTCTCCTGCCTCAGCCTCCTGAGTAGCTAGGACTACAGGCACATGCCACCACGCCCAGCTAATTTTTGTATTTTTAGTAGAGACAGGGTTTCACCATGTTGGCCAGGATGGTCTACATCTTTTGACCTCAGGTGATCTGCCCACCTCGGCCTCCCAAAGTGCTGGGATTACAGGCATGAGGCACTGCGCCCAGCCAGAAAAAGAAGTTTAATTGGACTTACAGTTCCACTTGGCTGGGGAGGCCTCAGAATCATGGCGGGAGGCGAAAAGGCACTTCTTACATGGTGGTAGCAAGAGAAAATGAGGAAGACGCAAAAGCTGAAACCCCTGATAAAACCATCAGATCTTGTGAGACTTATTCACTACCACGAGAACAGTGTGGAGAAAGCCACTCCCATGATTGAAATTATCTCCTGCCATGTCCCTCCCACAACACATGGGAATTATGAGAGTACAATTCAAGATAAGATTTGGGTGGGGAAACAGAGCCAAACCACATCACATATCTAAACATAGAAAAGGCACAGTAAAAATATGGTATTATAATCTTATGAGATCACCATTGTATACATGCTCTGTCATTGAAACGTTGTTATATGGCACACAATTGTATGTAAGGTGCTGAAAGAGAAAACCTGTCACTGATAATTCTACATCCAACAAAAATGTTCTTCAAAAACAAAGGAGAGGCCGGGCACAGTAACTCACATGTGTAATCCCAGCATTTTGGGAGGCCGAGGTGGGCGGATCACCTGAGGTCAGGACGAGACCAGCCTGGACAACATGATGAAATCCTGTCTCTGCTGAAAATACAAAAAATTAGCCAGGCGTGGTGGCAGATGCCTGTAATCCCAGCTAATCGGGAGGCTGAAGCAGGAGAATCGCTTGAATTTGGGAGAGCCGAGATCGCACAACTGGGCAACAGAGTGAGACTTTGTCTCAAAAATAAATAAATAAATAAATAATAATAAAAGTGAAAAACAAAGGAGAAAATAGACATTTGTAGATAAACAAAAGCTGAGGGAATTTGTTATCACTAGACTCACCGTACAGAAAATGCTAAAGGGAATCCTTCAAGTTGAAATGCGATGGCACCAGACAGTAACTCAAAGCCACATGAAAATATAAATTTCCATAGCAAAGGTAAATAGACAAATATGAAAACCAGTATTACTATAATTTCTGTTTGTAACTATACTTACGGGATGCTGAACACATCAATGTAGCAGGAGGGTGGCATGCCCAAGAGAGGACATGGAAGCTCTGTGCCCCTCCCAGCCTCCCACGCCTTGTTCTTTGGCTATTCTTGTTTTATTCTTTAAAACAAAACTGTAATAATAATTATAGCACTTTCCTGAGTTGTGTAATTCTAGTGAATTATTGAATACAGGGGTAGGTCATGGGAACTCCCGAATTTTTAACCAGCTGGGCAGAAGTGTGGGTGCAGATAAGGATTTTGCAGATAAGGATTCTGTTAGTGAATTATAAGGATTCACTGAGTTTGCAGATAAGGATTCTATTAGTCTCGGGGTGTTTCTGGGGACCCCACTTGTGGCTGGTGTCTGAAGTGGGGGCAGTCTTGTGAGACTGAGCACTGAACCCATGGAGTCCTAAGTTCCAGTCTTAGCTTTGCCAGCCTAAATATGTGATTTTTTTTTTTTTTTTTGCTCTGTTGCCCAGGCTGAAGTACAGTGGCATGATCACAGCTCACTGCAGCTTCGGCCTCCCAGGCTCAAGGGTATCCTCCCACCTCAGGCCCCTAAGAAGCTGGGACCACAAGTGTATGCCACCATGTCCGGCTAATTTTTTTATGTTTTGGTAGAGATGAGGTCTTGCTATGTTGCCCACGCTGGTCTTGAACTCCTGGGCTCAAGCCTCCCAAAGTGCTGGGATTACAGACATGAGCCACCGTGCCCAGTCTAGCTATGTAATCTTGATAAGTAGCCCAATCTCTCTGAACATCAGTTTTCCTATCTGTATAATGGAGATAACGGTGGTATGTCATAGGGTTCTTCTAAGGCATCTATGAGATGATGCAGTAAAGCACTTGGGGCAGTATCCAGCACATTAAAAATATCCAGTAAGGCTGGGTGTGGTGGCTCAATGCCTGTATATAATCCTAGCACTTTGGGAGGCCGAGGAGGGTGGATCACTTGAAGTCAGGAGTTTGAGACCAGCCTGGCCAACATGGCGAGACTCCATCTCTGCTAAAAATACCAGAATTAGCCAGGCGTGGTGGCAGGCACCTGTAATCCCAGCTACTTGGGAGGCTGAGACACAAGAATCGCTTCAGGCCGGGCGCAGTGGCTCACGCCTGTAATCCCAGCACTTTGGGAGGCTGAGACGGGCGGATCACGAGATCAAGAGATGGAGACCATCCTGGCTAACAAGGTGAAATCCCATCTCTACTAAAAATACAAAAAAATTAGCCAGGCGTCGTGGCAGGCGCCCGTAGTCACAGCTACTCGGGAGGCTGAGGCAGGAGAATGGCGTGAACCCGGGAGGCAGAGCTTGCAGTGAGCCGACATTGTGCCACTGCACTCCAGCCTGGGCGACAGAGCCAGACTCCATCTCAAAAAAAAGAAAAAAAAAGAATTGCTTCAACTGGGGAGGTGGAGGCTGCAGTGAACCAAGATCATGCCATTGCACTCCAGCCTGGGCAACAGAGCAAGATTGTCTCAAAAAAAAAAAAAAAAAAAAATCCAATAAGGCCAGGTGCAGTGGTTCAATGCCTGTATGTAATCCCAGCACTTTGGGAGGCCAAGGCAGGAGGATGGCTTAAAGCTCAGGAGTTTGAGACCAGCCTGGGCAACATGGCAAAACCCCATTTCTATTAAGAAAATTTATTTTAAAAGTCTAATAAACATTACCTATAAAGGTTATATAATATTATTAATAAAGCTGGGGGTGGGGTGGAAAGAGCATAAGGAGGAATAGCTAATGGATGCTGGGCTTAACACCTAGGTGATGGGTTGATCTGTGCAGCAAACAACCATGGTGCATGTTTACCTATATAACAAACCTGCACGTCCTGCACATGTACCCCGGAACTTCAAATAAAAGTTGAAGGAAAAAAAAAAAAAGAAAGCTTTGTGCCAGGCCTACCTGGTGCTAAACCCAAATCATAGATAATACTCTAGGTAAGTAATTTCTGCCTGTTTCTTCTGAAGAATGAATAAGAACTAAAATTCCCACTTTAGGAGACTGAGGTGGGGGTATCACTTGAGCCCAGGAGTTTGAGACCAACCTGGGCAACATGGCAAGACCCCGCCTCTAACAATTAAACATAAAAAAATCAGCCAGGTATGGTGGCAAACTTCTATAGTGCCATCTACTCAGGAGGCTGAGATAGGAGAATTGCTTGGACCCAGGAGTTCGAGGCTGCAGGGAGCTAGGATCGTGTCACTGCTCCAGCCTGGGCAACAGGGCAAGACCCTACCTCTAAAAAAAAATAAACAAAAAAAGAGGCCGGGTGCGGTGGTTCACGCCTGTAATTCCAGTACTTTGGGCAGCCGAGGCGGGTGGATCACGAGGTCAGGAATTCAAGACCAGCCTGGCCAACATGGTGAAACCCTGTCTCTACTAAAAATACAAAAATTAGGCCGGGTGCGGTGGCTCACGCTTGTAATCCCAGCACTTTGGGAGGCCGAGGCGGGCGGATCACGAGGTCAGGAGATCGAGACTATGGTGAAACCCCGTCTCTACTAAAAATACAAAAAATTAGCCGGGCGTGGTGGCGGGCGCCTGTAGTCCCAGCTACTCGGAGAGGCTGAGGCAGGAGAATGGCGTGAACCCGGGAGGTGGAGCTTGCAGTGAGCTGAGATTGCGCTACTGCACTCCAGCCTGGGCGACAGAGCAAGACTCCGTCTCAAAAAAAAAAAAAAAAAAAAAAAAAATACAAAAATTAGCTGGATGTGGTGGTGCGTGCCTATAATCCCAGCTACTCAGGAGGCTGAGGCAGGAGAATTGCTTGAACCTGGGAGGCGGAGGCTGCAGTGAGCCGAGATCATGCCACTGCACTCCAGCCTGGGCAACAGAGCGAGACTCCATCTAAAACAAAAAGAAAAAGAAAAAAAGAAAGAAAAGATACCAAAAAACTAGAATTCAAAAAAATAAAAGTATAGGCTGGGCGCAGTGGCTCACGCCTATAATCCCAGCACTTTGGGAGGCCGAGGTGGGTAGATCACTTAAGGTCAGGAGTTCAAGACCAGCCTGGCCAACATGGTGAAACCCCGTCTCTATTGAAAGAACACAAAAATTAGCTGGGCATGGTGGTGGGCACCTGTAATCCCAACTACTCAGGAGGCTGAGGCAGGAGAATCGCTTGAATCCAGGAGGCAGAGGTTGCAGTGAGCCGAGATCGCACCATTGCACTCCAACCTGAGCGACACAGTGAGACTGTCTCAAAAATAACAAAAACAAGAAAATAAAAGAATAAATGAGAACTACAAAGCATAGGGCTTATGGTATTGTCTGATTATTTTTTTCCCCTGTTTCTAGGTCCCAAAACTATTTTGTGAGCTTCTCTAGTTGAAAAATTATGTGGCTTTATGAAAATATCTAGGAAAACTAGATAAGTAAACCTTTTGGAAATACTGATTTGAGCCATTGCTTAATCTTTTGTCTGTGTTTTAGCACATTCAACAGCTGAAATCACTGAGTTTGCAGATAAGGATTCTATTAGTCCCTTGGGGTGTTTCTGAAATTGTTTCCACATGTCTTCCATGGCACAAATAAGAGTCCTCAGATCCCTAAAGATCAGGAAGCAAGAAATCAAGGAATATGGAACAACAAACACCCTCTGAATGAAAGGTTTTATTTGCTCATAAGCTTATACAATTGTTCATTCACTACAGCTCTCCCAGCCTCTCCTCATTCTCCGAAACCACCTGGATTTGGTTGAGTGCACTGCCAAGATCGAAACATGCCTGCCAGTGCTTTGAAATGTTATCAATGCAGTACTGAATTGTGAACACCACTTTTGTAAAATGTCTTTACTTAGTTTTAATAAGAATGTGTCCTTTGTTTGTGTATAGCTTATCTTAGTATCATAAGTTTATCTTTAATCCACTTTGAACGTCATGGTGAGAGTGTTGGGATACATGTGTCCCGGCTATTAGCTCACCTAAACTAATATTTGCTTGTTAGAGGCAATGATTTGCTTCAAAGAGACTCAGAGCAAGTAGGATCTCAACAAATTTCCCTGACCATCCCCTAAAAACTTGAGCCTGACTTAAATTAAAAAAAAAAAAAAAAAGGCCGAGCGCAGTGGCTCACACCTGTAATCCCAGCACTTTGGGAGGCCAAGGCGGGCGGATCCCTTGAGTCCAGGAGTTCAAGACCAGTCTGGGCAACATGGCAAAAACTTGTCTCTATGTAAAAACAAACAAACAAAAAAATGAGGCCTTCATTTAGAAAGAAAAACATGGGCCGGGCGTGGTGGCTCATGCCTGTCATCCCAGCACTTTGGGAGGCCGAGGCGGGCAGATCACGAGGTCAGGAGATCAAGACCATCCTGGCTAACACGGTGAAACCCCATCTCTACTAAAAATACAAAAAATTAGCTGGGCGTGGTGGTGGCGCCTGTAGTCCCAGCTACTTGGGAGGCTAAGGCAGGAGAATGGCGTGAACCCGGGAGACGGAGGTTGCAGTGAGCCCAGATTGTGCCACTGCACTCCAGCCTGGGCGACAGAGGGAGACTCTGTCTCAAAAAAAAGCAAACAAAAAAACAAGAAACAGTAACTCCCCATTCCCCCTCCCCCCAGCCCTTGGTAACCTCTATTTTAATTTATTATTTATTTACTTTGTTTTTAGTAGAGATAGGTTCTTACTATTTGGCCCAGGCTGATATCAAACTCCTGGGCTCAAAGGATCTGTCTGTGTGGCCTAAGTGCTGGGATTACAGGCATGAGTCACCACGCCTGGCTGGTAACATATATTTAAATTTCTGTCTCTATGTATTTGCCTATTCTGGGTACCTCAAATAAGTGGAATCATACCTATTTATCCTTTTATATCTGGTGTATTTCACTTTACATAATGTCTTTAAGTTTCATCTGTGTTGTAGCATGTGTCACAATTTCCTTCCTTTTTAATGCTGATTAATATTTCTTTTTTTTTTTCTTTTTGAGACACAGCCTCGCTCTGTCGCCCAGGCTGGAGTGCAGTGGCACAATCTCAGCTCACTGCAACCTCCACCTCCCGAGTTCAAGCAATTCTCCTGCCTCAGCCTCCCAAGTAGCTGGGATTACAGGCACATGCTACCATGCCTGGCTAATTTTTGTATTTTTAGTAGAGACGGGGGTTTCACCACGTTGGCCAGGCTGGTCTTGAACTTCTGACCTCGTGATCTGCCTGCCTCGGCCTCCCAAAGTACTGGTATTACAGGTGTGAGCCACTACATCAGGCCTGATTAATATTTCTTGTGTATATATACCACATTTTGTTCACCCGTTCATCTGTCAATGGACATTTGGGTTGTTTCCACCTTTTAGCAGTTGCTATAATGCCATGATGAGCATTAGTTTATAATTAACTGTTCAAGTCTCAGCTTTCAATTCTTTCGTGATATACCCAGAAATAGAATTGCTAGATCATATGACCATTCTAGGTTTCTTTTTTTTTTTTTTTTTTGAGAAGGAGTCTCGCTCTGTCGCCCAGGCTGGAGTGCAGTGGTGCAATCTCGGCTCACTGCAAGCTCCGCCTCCCAGGTTCACACCATTCTCCTGCCTCAGCCTCTCCGAGTAGCTGGGACTACAGGCGCCCGCCACCACGCCCGGCTAATTTTTTGCATTTTTAGTAGAGACGGGGTTTCACCGTGGTCTCGATCTCCTGACCTCATGATCCGTCCGCCTCGGCCTCCCAAAGTGCTGGGATTACAGGCGTGAGCCACCGTGCCCAGCTCTAGGTTTCTTTTTTAAAATTTACTTTTATTTATTGTTTTAAAAATTTCTTAAAACTTTGAAAGTACATTAAACAAAAAGAAAAATTAGTTACCAATAATTCCACCACTCAAAGATAACCACCATTAGCAACAGTCAGGCATGGTGGCATGCAGCTGTAGACCCAGCTACTTGGGAGGCTGAGGAGGGTTAATGGCCTGCGTCCAGGAGTTCGAGGATCTAGTAAGATGATCATGCTACTGCACTTTAGCCTGGGTGACAGAGGGAGACCCCATCTCAAAACACACACACAAACACACACACACAATAGAGTGTTGATGCTTTCAGACTTCCTAATCTATCCAAACATCCATAAGAAAAATAAAAATTTAAAATATCATCTCTAATTTTCTCAACAACACTTTGAGGCAGGTACTGTGGTCACTCTCACTGGCAGGTGAGGAAACAGAGGCTCAATGAATAGAGGCAGGGGCTGTGACTCGAGGAGTCAGTTGAGTTGGAAGGGGAGGCTATAACATCTTCAAGCTTCTCAGAAGAGCAAGTGACCAGAAGTTGGGCAGAAGTGTAGGCAGTGCTGCAGAAGAAGCAAAGGCTACAAGGTGAGGATAGCACTGGCTCCAGGTCATACCGGAGATTATTAACAAATTTGGAATCAGAATTCAGACCTCCCTGATCTGGATTTTTCCCAAAGAGACACACCCTGCACCTGGTCCTGCACCTGGATTTCTCAAACTTTAGTATATATCAGCATCCTAATTACAGGAAAATTCCTGGGCCAACCCACCCCTGGAATTTCAGAATCAGCAAGTCTGGGGCAAGACTCTGGAATCCACATTTTAAGCAAATGCTCAGGTGATCCTTGGACACTTTAGAATCACTACCCTGAGCCAAGGCATTTGATTAATTACACACTAATTTATTTTTTTTTTTTTGGAGACAAGTTCTTGCTCTGTTACCCAGGCTAAAGTGCAGTGGCACAATCGTGCTCATTGCAGCCTAGAACTTCTGGGTAGAAGCGATTCCCCTGCCTCAGCCTCCCGTATAGCTAGGACTATAGGCGCGCACCACCACGCCCAGCTAATTTTTGAATTTGTAGAGATGGGTCTCGTTATGTTGCCCAGGCTCATCTCCAACTCCTGGCTTCAGTGATCCTCCTGCCTGGGCATCCCAAAGCACTGGGATTACAGGTGTGAGCCACCACAACTGGCTGAGAGTACTAACTTCCATCAGGCTCCCTTGAGAGCAAGAGACTAAGAGTTACCTTTGAAAGAGTTCTCCAAGCCTCCAGACCAGGCATGATCTGGCATTCTGGGAGGTTAGCTGTCCCTCCTTGCAGCCCCACAGTGCCCACCTGATCTTCTCAGAAGATTCTCTCACTTTCTGTTCTGCTCAGTGGTTATTTATGAACAGCCCTCACTGCCTCCAAGGACGGGGTAGCCTGCATTCTTGGGGGCTGCCCTTAGCATACTTACCTATGCCACTCAGCTCCTGCTGGACTGCAGATATCTGGAGAGCATGGACCTTACAGAATCTACTTCAACATCCATTCAACATTTTACTGAAGACCTGTGTGCCAGGTAATATGCTGGGTGTTGGGGATACAGAAGAACCTAGCCACTTCCCATCCCCCACAACCTGGTCCAGGCCAACATTGGACCTTGTTGGAGCCACAATTAATCCTCCTGCAACCTCCCTTGCACACCTCCAATCCATCCTCCATGCAACAGAATTTAAAATAGAAATCTGATCATGTCACTCTCCTGCTTTAAGCCTTCCAGAGTCTTCCATTTCTTAGGATGAAGGCCAAAATTCTTACATTCAGGACCTGGCCTGCCTGTCCTGACACAGCTCACCTCACTGATTCCCATTTTGCTTAATTGTTTGCCCTGCAGTCACTATGGCCTTCTTAGGGTTCCTCAAGGTCTTCAGTGGTCCCAGACCGGGAAGCTGTCCATCTCACCACTGACACTGAGATGGGGTGTAAGGTGCAAGATGGGTATTTGGGATCAACTCTTGCAAGAGGAAGTGGGAGAAAGTAGGATTGGGCAGGGAATGAAAAATAGGCCTGACAAAGCCTCAGGTAACCTGCTGGGGAAGCCCTGGAGCTATGGAAACAGCTGGATTCTTATATGCTGAGTACCTGCCTCTCGACTTACGGTGCCACGGCAATCCCAGGCTAGGCGCATCTCCACACTGGCCAGGAGTAATGTCTCTTACCAACCTTCCAGGGCTGGGGTGGGAGCAGCTCATGGGCCACCTCTTTTGGGAAATCTTTGCGCAGACCTCCGAACTCTCAGAAAAAACTCCATCCTTTTTATCCCCAGGGGTTATCACAGTTTGTAATCACGTGTGATGACCTCCACCTTCCCTAAGAAACTGTATGTTCTACGCAGGTAGGAACAGTCAGCTTGACTCTTTGTAGTCCCAGAACTCAGCCTTATGCCTGGCACAGGGTAAGTGCCCAAGAAGAATTTGTTAAATTATGGAATAAAGACGGGTATTATGTCTTGCAAACATATGAATCTCCAGCTATGTGGGTTGATAGAAGCTTGCTGTGTATTTGAAGCTCTCATTTAGCTTATAGGGAGGGCTTTAATGATCATTTCAATCAGGTTTTAGCTTTAATATTTAGGAGCCAGCTCCTATCCATCCCCACCTGGTCTAGAGGGCAAAATAAAAGCAAATCATTAGGCCGGGTGAGGTGACTCACCCCTGTAATCCCAGCATTTTGGGAGGCTGAGATGGGTGGATCACTTGAGGTCAGGAGTTCGAGACCAGGCTGGCCAATATCGGGAAACCCTGTCTCTACTAAAAATACGCCCCCCTCTCCCCTCAAAAAAAATTAGCCAGGCATGTTGATGCATGCCTGTAGTCTCAGCTACTCAGGAAGCTGAGGCAGAAGAATCCCTTGAACCTGGGAGGCAGAGGTTGCAATGAGATGAGATCGAGCCACTGCATTCCAGCCTTGGTGACAGAAACAAGACTCTGTCTCAACAAATAAAAATAAAAATAAAATAAAAATAAAAATCAGATGAGAACAACAAAACAAAATGAACACACACACACACACACACACACACACACACACAAGCTCTTGGACTGGGTTAGCTGTGTACAAAAACAAAAAATAAAAGCAAAGTTCATGCTATTGCCACCATCGTCATCACAACCACCACCCAGAAACTTTTCAAAGGCTCTGTGCATTGTAACAGCAAGCTCGAATTTCCAAACCCAGAGAGCTACACAAGACTGGTCCCTGCATGCATGGGCTGTAGCACTGGGTTAGAAATCACAATTCCTGCTCTCCTTTTAGCTGTACCATCTGAACAAGTCACCTAACCTCTCTGAGCCTCATCTATAAAGTGGGAATAATACTGCCTGTGCTTTTGGGTAAGAAAGTGCTTTGCAAGTTGAACAGTGGTTCACAAGAAATCAAGGAAGCTTTTTTCCTCATGCAATCTCAGAGAGACAGGTTGGCAGAGGGCATATTAGGCACTCGACTTGTTTTTCACAGTGATGACGTGGGAGCACACATAAGAAGGCTGTGTGCTTGTTGTTCTCAGTTGTGGAAATAGATTTGTGATCACTTCTCTAAGCCCCTCCTCCCCTGTCCCTACTGATCAGAGACAGAGATAACAGAAGAGCATAGTACACTGACCCGTGGGTGGACAGCAAGGGACCGCATGGACATCACATGCAAGTCAAGGTCAAGCGTGTTTTGGAGGTGGAGGGTTATGTTGGTGTCTCAACTGGGCAGTTGATAACGACGACACTGTAGGAGGAGCTAAGCTCACTGGGGAAGACTTTTACCTGGAGTCTGAATACCTGGCCATCAAGACCTAGTGTAGACAAAGGTGCGGGGGTGGAACCAGTACATGAGAAGCCCAAATAACTTTCCCGCGCCTTTGGTGGACCAAGCCAGTTTGCAGACATAGGAATACTCAAAGATATCTTCGGTTTCTGTTGTTCTCCCCACCTCCTTTCCTCTTTTATTGGCAATCAATGTACTTAATCACAGTATGAGGTAGATGTTACCCTGACTTTACGCATGGGGAAACTAGGCTTTACGAAGACGAAGTAGTACAAACTCAGTTAAGCAGTGCACGACTGTATGCAACTGTGGATATTCCGACTCAGGTCTACCTTTTCCCCTACACTGCTGCTCCAACTTTCATAAACCTAACGTGAGTGTGTGTGTGTTGGGATGTGGGAGCTCTGGGCTGTTTTTCTGCTTGAAAACACCCAGACTCACAGAATTTCCAAGGGGAAGGACCTTAGAGGGTATTTAACCCATTTTGCACATGGAGAATCTGGGACCGAGGCGGGATTTTGTAGATTCTGTATTTGTATTTTTTGATTTTGTAGATTTTGGTGTCTCCATTAGACCCCGAGTCTTCCAGAACTCCCTTTGCGCCACCCTACGCCACCTCCTAGTCTTGCCCTGCTCTTGCTCTGGGCAAGCCAGGAAGCCTTTCGCCAGCAGACACCGTTACCAAACATAATAGCCCCCTTGTGCTGGGCATTCATTCTTCAACAAATATTTACTGAGTGGCTCCTCTGTGGCGGGAACTGTTAGAGGTGCTGCGAATGCCATGAACAAGAAAGACACTGCCCCTGCCCCTCTGGAGCTCGCACGGTTAGTCGGGGGAGGTAAACCATAAGCCAGTAAAAAGTAACCAAAGATAATTTCAGATGGTAGACAGAAAATAAAACGGAAGTGATGGAGGTCGGGGGTCAGATGGAGTGGTCGGGAAAAGCTGACCGCTTGGCAGATGGTCCTTGAAGTCTCACAACCACCCTCAGAGGCCGTGGGCAGATCCCCGTTTTGCTGAGAAGGAAGCTGGCGTTCGGGAGTCAGGGCGGCGTGGCCAAGTCCCAGACGCCTCACCCGCCTTCCTGTCAGCTCCGGTGGGCAGCCGCAGGCACCGTGTGGCCTTGGATGATGAAACTCGGGGCGATGACTGCACCATCCAGCAGCCCGCGTCCTCGCAGGTGCTGGCAGTGAGGGCGGTGGGGGGCGGACACGTCACTGGGGAGAGGCTGCGAACAGCTCTAGCTTCGCAGACGCGACAGAGAGCACGGCCCCTGCCCGGCCCCTCCAGCCCCTCAACTGGGACAAAGAGCCCGCCCAGCCCCGGCCACGTTCGGACGAGCGCTCCCGCCTACTGTCCGGTCCCCGTCCGGCCCGGCGCGGGGCGCTGTGGGACTTGTAGTTCGCTTCGCTCTCCGCAGCCGCTCCGGAGCGGCCAGGAGAACTACAGAGCCCAGGAGGCAGCGCGCAGGCCCGGGGCGGCCCCGACGGCGGTGGGTGTGCGAGCGCAGGGGCCGGGCGGTGCGGGCGCCGGGCGCGGGGATGCGGCTGCGGGCGCTGGGGCCGGGTAGCTGCTCCAGGCGTGCGAGCTAACCGGCCGCGGCGAGGGCCTAGCAGGGGCGACAGGCACGTTGCATGCATGCCTTGGGCGCAGCCTTTGCGAAAGCCGGTTGGGTGCGCGTTGGTGCTTCAGCAGCGCGGTGGAGGGTCCGAGTCGCCGGGGGATGGGCACCAGCGCCGAAGCCAGGCTGGCACCGCTCGCTGAAAGAGCTCTTGGCTGGGCTTGTGTGGGGCAGTGCTGCCCGCCTGGGCAGTGCGCGACGTGTTTGTTCTCTCTTTTTGTGCCAGGGTTTCTCTCCGCAAGCGCGCGATGCAGCGGGCGGCGGCGCTGGTCTGGCGTGGCTGTGGTCCCCGGACCCCCAGCTCCTGGGGCCGCAGCCAGAGCAGCGCGGCCGCCGAGGCCTCGGCGGTGCTCAAGGTGCGGCCCGAGCGCAGCCGGCGCGAGCGCATCCTCACGCTGGAGTCCATGAACCCGCAGGTGAAGGCGGTGGAGTACGCCGTGCGGGGACCCATCGTGCTCAAGGCCGGCGAGATCGAGCTCGAGCTGCAGCGGGTGAGCGCGCGCCGGGCCCAGGGGAGGCTGGGGCCGCTGAGCAAGGGAAAAACCGCAGCAGCCCCAGCTGAGGTCCTTCCCACGACGTCCACCCCCATGGCCAGCTCCTCAGTCAGCCAAGCCTGGCTAAAACGAAAGAATGCCCCTTCCCGCCCCTTCACTTACTGGTGCCCAGCACCCGGCACTCAGTGAGGCCTTGCAATACGGTTCACTTGTTGAATTGAATTCGTCAATTGTTGAGCGGGCCGTGCTGCCAAGCACCGGACGTTGTGTGTCTGCCCTACCCTCATGGAACCAAGGTCCAGTGGAGGGAGGAACATAAGCGAATGAAGAAAGAAGCAATAGAGTCTCAGTGATAAGTTCTTGGAAGAAAGTAAAACGGAAGAGGGTTGGGATGGGGGTGGTGGGAGGGAACCATTTTAGGTAGGAGGGGAGACGGGGGGCTCTGCGGAAACTTAGGTCTGTTCCCCAGTCTCTTTCTCCGTGTCTTTGGCCTTTAGGGTCTTTGCCAATCCTAATTCCCGGAAGAGAGTCGGCAAAATTCCTTCCTTTAGGCCCCTCTGGAGCCTTGGCCGACCAGCCACTTCTCTGGTCTGGGGACAGTCACCGAGATGGGGAACCAGAGAGTTGGGCATGTCGGGCTCTGGTAAGGGGGCCCTGGGACTTTCTTCATCTTGGTGGTCGGCTAGCTGGCTAGGATCTTGACTTGAGTTTATAGCTTCATGTAAGGTGACCCCACAGCCAGGAAGGATTTGTGCCTCCGCACAACCAGGATGTCTGGGGTGGATGATAGAGGGGTCCCTAGGACCTAGGAGAGAGTTCTAGCCTGGGTGGAATTCAGGAGGCCGAGGCAGGAGGGGTTATCTTAAAAAGTAAATACTCCTAAGATTTGTAAGAAGCTAATAATCACCCAGCTGCTTGCTAGAGAGAGTCTGACTGAGAATAGAAGTGGGAGGGAGGGTTCCTTGATCTTGCCCTCACCCGGGTCACTGGTGTCCCATGAATGCATGGCAGTAAGCTTCAGGGGTATCATGACACTTGGCCCCATTCCAGTGGGGACTTGGGGGTTTTAATGAGCTCCTGGGCCTCCTGAGACCTTGTTGAGACACTCGATTCTGCTGACTCAAAACAGTGAGCTGGACAAGTCAGAGTCCAGTCTCCTGCGGACTCCTTGCAGGGCTAAGTTTAAAGCTGGCCTGGAGGAGGCTGGCTTTGTTTCTGTGCCTCCCTGGCCCAGAGGTGGGCCAGGCAGAGAACACGGGCTGTTGCTGTCTGGCAGGCTGGAGCTGGCCCTCCTTGACGCAACAGCCTCCCTGCTAAAACACAGCTGGGATTAACGCGTTCCTGGTTTATCACGTTACAGCTGATTTCTCTGGTTCTCTAGCTAAATTCTCTGGTTCCAGGAATTACCTCTGCCTTTTGCTAAATAGCAACTCCTGTGTTGGCTCCATGAGGCTTGAGGATGATGAGGACAGAAGGGCACTGTCTTTGCCTTGAGGAATTTGACTGCCACGTTGTTCTCTGAGCCTGAGTCCCCTTCCCCCGATTCTTTAAGAATGTGTTGGGATTTTTTAGCAGGCAGAATATGTGAGAGCCTTCCAAATGGGAGCAGTGCTGTGAGCAACCGCAGGAAGTTGGAGAGTTCTGGGCATTTGGGGAAGAGGGCTGGTGCTGTAGTGGAACACTAACAGAGGGATGTGGGAGATGAATGAGACAGAAAAGGTGGACTAGAGTCTTGTGTGCTGGGATTAGGACGTCATGGTGCGTTTTGGCTGGAGGTGGGAACCAGTAAGGGTTTCCAGCAGGGGTGTGTATTGATGATTGCAGGTGGGCAAATTTCTTGGTCACTGGGCCGGGGACATCTCTGATTTCTGAGACAGAAGCTCCACACCCCCATATCCTACTCCTGAGTTAGTTGAGTTTTTTTGGCCACCTACATTCTGTGGTAGTTTCATTCAAGTGCATCCCTTCTCATTCTCTTCTCACTGTGAGTCTCAGTTCCCCGGCTGTGGGTGCTGGCCAGACCAGTTTAGATAGCCTCATTGAAACCCTTCCTTCTTGGGAGACAGCCTTGCTTCCCCTTGCCAGCTTAAACAGTGCCCTTCTTGCGAGAGCCACATTTCTCCAGTCCTTTCTTTTTATTTATTTCTGGCTTGCCTTCTCTTTGTGCAGCTTTGGTTTTTCTGCTTCTGTTTTGAACTGTCATGATCAAAACTGGTTGGTTAGAGGCCGGCCACAGTGGCTCACACCTGTAATCCCAGCGCTTTGGGAAGCCAAGGTGGGTGGATCACCTGAGGTCAGGAGTTCAAGACCAGCCTGGCCAACATGGGGAAACCCTGTCTCTACTAAAAGCACAAAAATTAGCTGGGCATGGTGGTACACACTTGTAACCCTAGCTACTCGGCAGGCTGAGGCAGGAGAATCACTTGAACCTGGAAGGTGGAGGTGGCAGTGAGCCGAGATGCACTCCAGCCTTGGCAACAGAGCTCAGAGCGAGACTCTGTCTCAAAAAACAAACTGATTGGTTAGAGATGGGATGGGCTAGGATTTGTAGGGAGTAGGGTGACTTGGGGTGAATCCTATATTCATTCTGGGCCTCAGGTTCCCTAGAGTATAAACAGACGTGGCCTGGCTGGGCCAGGGTTCCCCCTGCCCTCAGTTTTATACCTCCTTGTCCATTCAAAACTGTCCTTGGGGACTCAGGGTGACTCTTGGTGGTACCAAGGCCTTCATGCTGTCTATGGAATTCTTTCACCAGGTGTTCTGCAAACAATGCGGGCTGTTTGGCTGGACATGTGGCTCTGGTGTTTGACTTTGGGTGGCTGGCCGAGCTGAGTCTCTATCCTTTTTGCTTCTCTGGTAGTGGAGCCTGAAGGAGGCGGGGAGGTGGGCTAAGGGCTGTGAAAGGGGCCATTCTCCTGCAGCCCCAGCTCTGTGCTCTTAGAGGGGCCCTGCTTCTCCCTGACAGCAGCTCCAAAGGGGAGAACCTATCTTAGCTTTTCAGATCCTGGTGTTCACTGTGAGCAGCACTTAAAAATAAGCTGCAATTAAAAGGAGTTTTGAAAAGATCTGACAGTTCTTCCTCAACCTACTTTTTCCTTTGCTTTATTGGGGGATGGGGGTTGGGGATTGGTACAAGTGGAGACAGGAATGGCTTTGCTTCTAGTTGTAAGGCAACAGTCAGGGCAGACATTCAGAACTGAGGGGAAGACTGACAATTACTGGTTACATCAGTGTGTGCTGCATCCAAACAAAGATAAAAGCAGAGGGTGCTAAGACACGTGGCTATAGTTAGCTAAGAACTAAGATTGGAAACCCTGTATGTGCCAAGCACATGTGGTGAATCTCACTCGTTGTTTTCTGTGGCATTTAGGTGCTACTTTATTTATTGAGACTGAGTCTAATTCTGTCACCCAGGCTGGAGTGCAGTGATGCGATCTCATCTCACTGCAATCTCCGCCTCCTGGGTTGAAGCGATCCTCCTTCCTCAGCCTCCCGAGTAGCTGGGATTACAGGTGCCCGCCACCACACCCAGCTAAATTTTTTGTATTTTTGGTGGAGACGGGGTTTCACTGTGTTGGCCAGGCTGGTCTTGAACTCCTGACTTTGTGATCTCTCCGCCTCAGCCTCCCAAAGTGCTGGGATTACAAGCGTGAGCCACCGCGCCCGGCCAGATGCTACTTTATTTTTTTAAAGACAGGGTCTCGCTCTGTTGCCTAGGCTGGAATGCAGTGGCACAATCATAACTCACTGCAGCCTTGAACTCCTGGGCTCAAGCCATCCTCCTACCTCAGCCTCCTGAGCAGTTTGGACTACAGGTGTGCACCACCATGCCCAGCTAATTTTTAAATTTTTTATAGAGACCAGGTCTTCTTATGTTGCCCAGGGTGGTCTCAAACTCCTGGCTTCAAGTAATCCTCCCACCTTGGCCTCCCAAAGTGCTGGGTGGGTAGGCATGAGCCACCACACCCAGACACTTTTTCTTTTGTAATTATTATTAAATAATAATACTAATTGTTAATTATAGCTGTTCAGCCAAACAGCCCATACTGTTCGCGGAGCACCTGGCGAAAGGATTCCATAGCTCTGTCACCTAGGCAGGAGTGCAGTGGCACAATCTCAGCTCACTGCGGCCTTGACTTCCTAGGCTCAAGCGATCCTTACACCTCAGCCTCTTGAGTAGCTGGGACCACAAGGCGTATGCCACCACGCCTGGCTAATTTTTGCATTTTTTTGTAGAGACAGGGTTTGCCATGTTGCCCAGGCTGTTATTTATTTATTTATTTATTTATTTATTTATTTATTTATGAGACAGGGCCTTGCTCTTTCTCCTAGGCTGGAGTGCAGTGGTGTAATCATAACTCACTGTGGCCTCAAATTCCTGGGCTCAAGTGATTCTCCTGCTTCAGCCTCTTCAGAAGCTAGGACTACAGGCGTGTGCCACCATGCTGGCTAATTTCATTTTTTGTAGAGATGGGATCTCGCTTATGTTGTCCAGGCTGGTCTCAAACTGCTAGCCTCGGGTGATCCTCCCACCTCAGCCTCCCAAAGTGCCAGGATTACCTGTACGAGCCACTGTGCTTGGCCTAGATGCTACTTTAAAATTTGTAGTGCAGGCTTCCAATAGGATGAACCCTCCGCCTACCCAGCCTGCCCAAGTCAGTCACCACACATATGCTGGGCTCTGCCTTTGTGTGCTATGGGCCTCAGACAAGTCATTCAGCCTTGGTTTACTCTTCTGCAAAATGTGACCAGTTTATTTCTCTGAAAGACTAGTTTGAGATGTTAATGACAATGCTTTGAACAGCTGTGAAGCTAATTAGAACTGCCAAGTCTTCCTTCTCAAGCTAATGAGAGTGGCCTGGGGATAAGAAGTGCTGAGGAGGCCGGGCGCGGTGGCTCACGCTTGTAATCCCAGCACTTTGGGAGGCCGAGGCGGGTGGATCACGAGGTCAGGAGATCGAGACCACGGTGAAACCCCGTCTCTACTAAAAATACAAAAAAATTAGCCGGGCGTGGTGGCGGGCGCCCGTAGTCCCAGCTACTCGGAGAGGCTGAGGCAGGAGAATGGCGTGTACGCGGGAGGCAGAGCTTGTAGTGAGCCGAGATTGCGCCACTGCACTCCAGCCTGGGCGACAGAGCGAGACTCCGTCTCAAAAAAAAAAAAAGAAGTGCTGAGGGTCACTTGTCTTTCCCACTTCCTGAGGCTCTGGGCCTGGGAAGTGCTCTGTGGGGCTTGCTCTTTCCTCCTGGGCCTCTGCCTTGCCGTTTTGAGCAACTCCCACTATCCTGTTTGGAGTTTATTCAGCTTTCACCCCTGCTTCTGCCTTGCGAATCTGGGCTTCTATAGTTGACCACCCCGCGGATGCCCAGAGTTCAGGGGCCTACACCCTGCCTTCCCTGCCTCAGTGATCTGGCAGCTCAGCCCTGGAGGCTCTCGCCTGCGCTCTCAGTCACAGACGTGTGTAGCTGCAGCTCCGGTTTCTTCTGGTTTCACTTGTCTTTCTGTTTTGGGACCAGATCTTGTGCTGAGCCTCAGCTGTGAAATGGACCTGTTTTCTGGGACTGTGGGGTCTAGTTGGTGTTTGTCTTTGGGGCCTCTTGCTGGAGCTCTCTGTAGGACTTTCTGCCCACCCTAGCCCCAGTCGGTGCCCGTTTTGGGATCAGGAGCCTGGGAGCATTTTCACATCATGCTCCTAGGCCTGGGGCCTGCGGGTCCTCTCTCCCACGCCCTGCCATTCTCCTTCCCTGCACCCCCTTCTTATTCTTCACCAGCCTGGGCTCAGGAGGGTGGTGGTCTTATCTGTGCTGCTCACGGCTATCACTGGGGCATGGGTGACCAGTATTTGTTGAATTGGAGCAAAGTTCTCTGCCATCCTTTCTGCCCACAGGCCATGTGAAGTGACCAGAGCCATCCCTTGCATAAGGAAACAGCCTTGTGCCTGTTTTTTTCTCCTCATTTTTATTGAGGGGGAGACAAATATAATTGACAAAGAAAAATTGTATATATTCAAGGGACACAGTGTGGTGGTTTAACATTTATATACACTGTATATGTAATATGACATGGAAATGATCACCACAGTCAATTATTAATACTCCATCCTTTACCACACATAGTCACCATCTGTGAGTGTGCGCCTGAGACACTTAAGTCCTATTCTCAGCAAATTTCAAGTAAAAAATACAGGTTTTTTATTTTGGCTTTTTTTGTTGTTGTTGTTTGTTTTGTTTTTGAGATAGAGTTTCGCTCTTGTTGCCCAGGCTGGAGTGCAATGGTGTGATCTCGGCTCACCCCAACCTCTGCTTCCCGGGTTCAAGCAATTCTGCCTCAGCCTCCCGAGTAGCTGGGATTACAGGCATGCACCACCACACCCAGCTAATTTTGTATTTTTAGTAGAGATGGGGTTTCTCCATGTTGGTTAGGCTGGTCTCGACCTCCCAACCTCAGGTGATCCACCCGCTGTGGCCTCCTAAAGTGCTGGGATTACAGGCATGAGCCACCGCACATGGCCGA
The DNA here is from genome assembly GCF_006542625.1 of Nomascus leucogenys. Classification (NCBI taxonomy): domain Eukaryota; kingdom Metazoa; phylum Chordata; class Mammalia; order Primates; family Hylobatidae; genus Nomascus; species Nomascus leucogenys. The sequence continues at coordinate 73,429,234 of NC_044382.1, read as the reverse complement.
AAATACAGTATTATTAATTATAGTCACCATGCTGCACATTAGATCCCCATAACTTACTCATATTTTTTAAAATTATTATTTTTTTGAGACGGAGACTCGCTCTGTTGCCCAGGCTAGAGTGCAATGGCGCAATCTTGGCTCGCTGCAACCTCCGTCTCCCGGATTCAGGTGATTCTCTTGCCTCAGCTTCCTGAGTAGCTGGGATTACAGGCACCTGCCACCACACCAGGCTATTTTTTTTTTTTTTTTGAGATGGAGTTTCGCTCTTGTTGCCCAGGCTGGAGCGCAGTGGCGCAAACTTAGCTCACTGCAATCTCTGCCTTCTGACTTCAAGGGATTCCCCTGCCTCAGCCTCCTGAGTAGCTGGGACGACAGGCGCATACCACCACGCCCGGCTAATATCTCCTGACCTTGTGATCCGCCTGTCTTGGCCTCCCAAAGTGCTGGGATTACAGGCGTGAGCCACCGTGCCCAATCCAATTATATATACTCTTTTAGCTTTTATTTTTATTTTATTTATTTATTTATTTATTTATTTATTTTGAGACGGAGTCTCGCTTTGTCACCCAGGCTGGAGTGCAGTGGCGCAATCTCAGCTCACTGCAAGCTCTGGCTCCCGGGTTCATGCCATTCTCCTGCCGCAGCTTCTCCGAGTAGCTGGGACTACAGGCGCCCGACACCACGCCCGGCTAATTTTTTGTATTTTTTTTAGTAGAGACAGGGTTTCACCATGGTCTTGAGCTCCTGACCTCGTGATCCGCCCGCCTCGGCCTCCCAAAGTGCTGGGATTACAAGCGTGAGCCACCGCGCCCGGCCTAGCTTTTTTTTTTAATGTACAATTATTATTGACTATAGTCACCCTGTTGTGGTGTCAAATACTAGATAATTCCTTCTACTTTTTGGTACCCATTAACCATCTCCACTCCCCCCCACCCACCCCTACTGCCCTTCCCAGACTCTGGGAACCATCCTTCTACTCTCCATCTTCATGAATTCAGTTTTTTAAATTTTTTAGCTCCCATGAATAAGTTAGAACATGCAAAATGTGTCATCTTACAACTGAAAGTTTGTACCCTTTGACCAACATTGCTGCATATGCACTCCCCCAACCTTGCTGCTGGCAGCTATCACCTCTGCTTTTATTAGTTCAACTTTTTTAGATTGGTTTAACTTTTTTAGATTCCACATATGAGTGAGATCATACAGGGTGTCTTTCTGTGTCTGGCTTTTTTCACTTCACATAGTGTCCTCCAGGTTCATCCATATTTTTGCAAATGGCTGGATTTTCTTATTTTTTAAATGGCTGAATAATAGTCCACTGTATATGTACCATATCTTTATCCGTTCATCTACTGATGAACACTTAGATTGGTTCCATATCTTGGCTCTTAGGAATAGTGCTGCAATGAACAAGGGAGTGCAGACATCTCTTCAAGATAATGATTTCATTTCCTTCAGATCTCTACCCAGCAGTGGGATTGCTGGATCCTAGGGTAGTTCTATTTTTAATTTTTCGAGGGATCTCCATACTGTTTTCCATAATGGCTATACCAATTTATTCCCACCAATGGTGTGCAGGGTTCCCTTTCCCCCACATCCTCACCAACACTGATCTTTGAACTTTTTATAATAACCATGCTAACAAGTATGAGATGATATCTCATTGTGGCTTTGATTTGTGTTTGATTAGATGTTTTGCATCTTTTTCATGTATCTGTTGACCATTTGTGTGTCTTTTGTGGAAAGTGTCTTCACATCCTTTGTCCATTTTTAAATCAGGTTTAATCAGTTTTTTTTCTTGAGTTGTATGAATTCCTTATTTGCATATATTGGATATTTGGATATAAGGATCCCATTATCAGATATTTTGTTTACAAACACAGTTGTCTCTCAGTATCCAAGGAGGACCTCCCTCAGATACCTAAATCCAAGGATGCTCATATAAATGGCGTAGTATTTGCATATGACCTATGCACATCCTCCTGTATAATTAAATCATCTTTACAGCCTCTATAGATTACATATAATATGTAGTACATATTGTGTAAATAATGGTTCAACTCTATTGTTTAGGGAACAATGACAAGACAAGTCTGTATGTGTTTAGTACAGGTGCAGGGTTTTTCCTGAATTTTTTTTTTTTTTTTTTTTAAGACGGAGTCTTGCTCTGTCACCCAGGCTGGAGTGCAGTGGCACGATCTCGGCTCACTGCAGGCTCCGCCTCCCGAGTTCACACCATTCTCCTACTCACTCCAATAGCTGGCTCAGCCTCCACCTGTTTTTTTTTTTTTTTTTTTTTTTTTTTTCAGTTCCTCTCTCACCATGAGTGCGTGGCGACTCGCCACTCAGCTCCCCCCCCCCCTCCTCCTCAGCCTCCATAGCTGGGACTACAGGCGCGCCACCACGCCGGCTAATTTTTTGTATTTTTAGTAGAGACGGGGTTTCACCGTGTTAGCCTCAGGTGGTTACGTGCCCCCCTTTTTTTTTTTTGTAGGCGGGGTCAGGGTGGTCTCTATCTCCTGACCTCGTGATCTGCCCGCCTCAGCCTCCCAAAGTGCTGGGAATACAGGCTTGAATCACCGTGCCTGGCCCCTTCCTGAATATTTTTGATCCACGGTTGGTTGAGTCCGCAGATGCTGGAGCCACGGATACGGAGGCCAACAGTGTTCCCTTCCGTGGGCCGCCTTTTTGTTTTTGTTTTTGTTTTTGTTTTGTTTTGTTTTGTTTTGAGACGGAGTCTGTCTCTGTCGCCCAGCCTGGAGTGCAGTGGCGCGATCTCGGCTCACTGCAAGCTCCGCCTCCCGGGTTCACGGCATTCTCCTGCCTCAGCCTCCCGTGTAGCTGGGAGTACAGGCGCCCGCCACCACGCCTAGCTAATTTTTTGTATTTTTTAGTAGAGACGGGGTTTCACTGTGTTAGCCAGGACGGTCTCGATATCCTGACCTTGTGATCCGCCCGCCTCGGCCTCCCAAAGTGCTGGGATTACAGGCGTGAGCCACCATGCCCGGCCGCCTTTTTGTTGATTGTTTCCTTTGCTGTGCTTTGTTAGAATATCCATCTGCCTGTGACCCTCATGCTGGTGCGAGGCCTGTGGGCTGGGGAGGACAATTATTCTCCCTGCTAACACCCTATGAAATATGCTGTCCCTAGAGCTGGGGGGGGTGCCCTCCCTTGATCCCTGCTTGAGCCAAAGTGGCGGGAGGGGAGCCCTCCCTGGGAAGGACCTTGCGTGCGTCTGTGACGCACAGGGGAGGTGGCTCTGGGCGGGATGTGTGCAGGTGGATTCGAAGGTGGCTCTAGAATGCCGTGAGAGGAATCAGGATGCTGTGGCTCCTTAGTCCCTCTGAGCTGGCAGGGCCCTGAGGGCGGGGCAGGGGTGAGGTTCCCATGGGTGCTGTGCCTGTGGGCTCTGGACCAGTCACTCTGGGAGTCTACCCCAGGGCTCTTGGTATTTCCCGTCCCATGTAGACCTTGAGTTCCCGGATGCAGGAGTGTGCTCAGAACAGTCTCTTCTGCATGGTGGCCCTTGGCTGGGTGGGCTGGTTTCTTCACCCATTCAGGGTAGCCAGTGTCCTGACCCCCAGCTCATTCATCATAGCAAAGTGTCCGGGGTCTGCAGGCACCAAGACCCAAGAGTGGAGATGCTGTGTTCCCAGGCTTCACGGCAGCGGCCCTGCATTGGTCGAGCAGTGCGGGGGAGGGCACGGGAAGGGAACATTCAGGGCTCTGTTCCAGGCGTTATTCTCTCCCTGTGTTGGGCTGGCCCAGGGCCCACAGCTGTGTGTTGGTTCCTGGGCCTCACAACTGTGACAGATTTACTCCCTGTGAAGAATGGGCTGTATCTGCACCCCAGAAATCACCCAGGTTCAGTGAGCTAGGCCTGGGGTCTGCAACAATTCAGTCAGGCTGAGCAAGGACCCCATGCCAGGAGCCCAGGCCAGTGCCAAGCAGTGGATTGGGCCTGCCCCTTTGCACACAGAGGTTTGGGTAACTGCCCACACCCTCAACCTTTTGGAATCCTGGCTGTGGGATGAGCACGGGGGCTGCACCCCTGCAGCCAGAGCCTCTCCAGAGTACCTGTACCCCCATGCAGTGGGCAGTGCTGTCCTGGCTTTCCAGACATAGTGGCTGCATCTGGATGCCACTGGGAATCTTTTTTTTTTTTTTTTTGAGTGGAGTCTTGCTCTGTCGCCCAGGCTGGAGTGCAGTGGCACAATCTAGGCTCACTGCAAGCTCCGCCTCCCGGGTTCACGCCATTCTCCTGCTTCAGTCTCCCAAGTAGCTGGGACTACAGGCGCCCGCCACCACGCCCGGCTAATTTTTTGTATTTTTATTAGAGACGGGGTTTCACTGTGTTAGCCAGGATGGTCTCGATCTGCTGACCTGGTGATCCGCTCGCCTCAGCCTCCCAAAGTGCTGGGATTACAGGCATGAGCCACCGCACCTGGCCGCCACTGGGAATCTTTATCCATGTTGGCCAGACACTGAAGAACTCAGCAGATGGGCCACAAGGGGCTTAGAGGACCCCCTTCCCCGAGAAACATAGCTTGTAGGACTTAGGCCCTGTTTATGATGGTCCAGAGCCACTTCCGGGGCATCTTCTTCAGTCCCCCATGCCTTCTCGCTTAGGGCTTAAGGGTGGCACACTAGGGCCAGAAAAACATGTTTGGCTGCTGCTTTTGTCTCAAGCCCGCTGGTTTGTTGTTGTTTTTAGGAGACAGGGTCAGGCCAGGCGAGGTGGCTCACACTTGTAATCATAGCACTTTGGGAGGCTGAGGCGAGCCGATCATTTGTGCTCAGGAGTTCGAGACCAGCCTGGGAAACGTGATGAAATCCCATCTCCATTAAAAATACAAAAATTAGCCAGATGTGGTGATGCTTGTCTGCAGTCCCAGCCACTTGGGAGGCTGAGGCATGAGAAATTCTTGAATCTGGGAGGCGGAGGTTGCAGTGAACCGAGATCACACCATTGCACTCCAGCCTGGGTGACAGAGGGAAACCCTGTCTCAAAAAAAAAAAAAAGCGTCTCACTCTGATGCCCAGGCTGGAGAGCAGTGACGCAATCAGAGCTCACTGCAACCTTGAACTCCTGGGCTCAAGTGTGATACTCCCACTTCAGCCTCCCCAGTAGCTGGGCTACAGGCATGTGCCACCATGCCTGGCTAATTTTAATTTTTTGTAGAGACAAGGTCTTGGGCAACTTGAAAGTGTTGCCCAAGCTGTTGTTGAACTCCTGGCCTCAAGGGATCCTCCTGCCTTGGCCTCCCAAAGTGCTGGAATTACAGGTGTGAGCCACCACGTCCAGGCACTAGTTTTTACTTAAGGTGTACATTACTGATTTTGAAAAGGCCATGTCTTCTGAAGTTGCTTTTATTCACACATTGCGTGAAAAGGAGAAAAGATAAGTGTCACAAGCACAGAGTTATATATGTAAAATTTGTATTTGGGGTACCTTTGGGGAAGGGGCAGCTGGAGACAGGACAAAGGCCAGGCCCTCCCCCCCGGGCTGTGGCCACCACCTTGCTGAGCCTGTTTTTCCTCCCACTGTGACCCTGGTGACCTTGTTCCTGGGCTGGCGTTTGTAAGATGATATTTGTACTCTGCTAAGGGCTTTCACACTGTTTGTTTTCGGGTAATCCTTTCAGCTGCCCTGGGAAGTCCTTGAACCTCTTGTTGACTGCATTTCTCCCAGTGGCTGATTGGGTTTATTAGGGAGACATGCAGGATTCCCACGTTTCCAGGTCTCCGTAATTCTCTATGTCAAACTCTGCTTTCGCCTTTGCAGCAGCCAGGGTGTCCTTCTGTCACCTCCCCAGTGACGTCTCAAGGGTCTTGGACTTCTCTCTGTGATCTCTTCTGTGCTGCACACATTGCTCAGGCAGTGGCCTCAATTTGCTCTTCAGTCAGTCTTTTTATCCCTGATGCTTTTTTTTTTTTAATGTGAAAATCAGCCCACATTTTTCATTCTGCAAAGAATGGGTTGCAAGAAAATGACCCTGAGGATTCCCTGCGGATCCATGTCTTCTGATGGGGAGAATGTCCTCAGTGTCCCTGGCTAGTCATTTAGACCACTGAGGTAGAGCTGCGCCTGGGGCAGGATGCAGAGGAGTCTGGGACCCTGTGTGCCTGACATTTGGCATGTTCTGCTGCTGACCCCTGCCTCCCTCCCACACATCTCGCCTGGAGCTGCCTTTTAGACTTCCCTGTGTGGTGGCAGTCAGGCAGCGGAGCAGCAGCTGTTTGGGATGCTTGGGCAGCCAGGAAAGCTCTTCCAGCCCTTCTGGAAAGTGGGAGGCAGAGGAGGAGCATAGTGGTTAAGAAGAGTGACCTTGGAATCCGGCTTCCTGTACTTCTATTCAGTCCCAGCACTTACATTAATCAGTTATGTGGCTGGGCACAGTGGTTCACCCCTGTAACCCCAACACTTTGGGAGGCCAAGGCGGAGGATCGCCTGAGCCCAGAAGGTCGGGGATGCACTGAACCGTGATCACACCACTGCACTCCAGCCTGAGTGACAGAGTGAGACCCTGTCTCTACAAAATAGTAATAATAAGTAATAAATAAAATTATGTTAGCCGGACGCGATAGCTCACGCCTGTAATCCTAGCACTTTGGGAGGCTGGGGTGGGTGGATCACATGAGTTGGAGACCAGCCTGGCCAACATGTTGAAATCCTGTCTCTACTAAAAATACAAAAATTAGCCGGGCATGGTGGTGCACATCTGTAATCCCAGCTACTACTCGGGAGGCTGAGGCACAAGAACCGCTTGAACCCGGGAGGTGGAGGTTGCAGTGAGCTGAGATGACACTACTGTACTCCATCTTGGGCAAGAGAGCAACCTCTGTCTCAAAAAAATAAAATTATGTGACCTTGAGCAAGTTTCTACCCTTTAAGAGCCTTGATTTCTTCATCTGTCAAATGGGATTAATACTAGTTCTTCCTCATGGGGTGGCTGTGAAGGTTAAATGAGAACAGGCATGTCAAAGGCCTGGCACCAAGTCAGATACTTGGTAAGGCTCAAAATAGGGCTGTTTATTAATATCCTGTGGGAACCTTGCCTGGCCTCTGGAATCCAGGGTTTAAGAGTTTCTAAGTAACCACCTGTTGCTTTCTCTCTGCCCAGGGTATCAAAAAGCCATTCACAGAGGTCATCCGAGCCAACATCGGGGACGCCCAGGCTATGGGGCAGCAGCCAATCACCTTCCTCCGGCAGGTGAGCCGCCCCCAGGAGGAGAGGCTGCCGGAGGGCAGGGCCCTGGGCTGGACGGGCCATCATAGGGGCCGTTCTCTGCCCCCTCGATGTCCAGGCCCTCCCAGCCTGATGCCCTCTGGGTGTCTCCCTTAGCCTCCTTCCTGCCTTTCTGAGGTTGTTGAAAATTCTCAAACCTGTTTTGGGGTTGCTCTGGTGTAGGAGGCTCCCAGAGAGACTCTTCCACGGGGCGGGGTCCTGGGAGCTGAGTTAGGAACTTGGTGGGCAAAGGCAGTGGTGGGGTAGGTGGCAGCCCAGGGGACAGGGAAAGGCCGGCTGGGCTGGGAGGAGGCGTCGGGGGGCAGCAGGAGGTGTCATGGTGGGGGGGCAGGATGTGGCTTCCCACTTGAGGCCCTCCTGGGTGTGAGTGTGGGCTCTGCTGTGTACCAGCTGGGTGGCTTTGGGCAGGTGGAAGTTGGCAGAGCGCCACCTTGGGAGATTGCCGGGCCTTGGTGAGGCAATGAATGCAGAGGCCTCCTGGGGCCCAGCAAAGGAGCTCCAGATTGGGGACGGCCCCTGTGAGCTGCTGTACCCCTGGCTGCCTCTGCAGTGACGCAGCTCCCTCCTCAGGCTCCAGGAGAAGGCAGCTTCCATGTTTCAGTCTGAGCACTAACCTCGAAAGTGCTGCCTGGGCCGGGATTGTGGGATTATGGGATTGGTGGGCTGGAGGCGGTGGGGTGGGAGATGCCCCAGGGCAGAACAGAGGCGGGAGACCCAGTGTGTGACACCTTTTTCTAGAAGGACTGAGGCCTGTTTTATTTAGGTTTTGTTTTTGTTTTTGTTTTTGTTTTGTCGCCCAGGTTTGTTTTTGTTTTGTCGCCCAGGTTGCAGTACAATGGTGTGCTCTCGGCTCATAGCAACCTCCACCTCCTGGGTTCAAGCAACTTTCCTGCCTCAGCCTTTCAAGTAGCTGGGATTACAGGCATGCACTACCACGCCTGGCTAATTTTTGTATTTTTGGTAGAGATGGGGTTTCTGCATGTTGGCCAGGCTGGTTTCAAACTCCTAACTTCAAATGATCCTCCCGCCTCGGCCTCCCAAAGTGCTGGGATTACAGGTGTGAGCCAGCACGCCCGGCCTGTTTTATACACACTCACATATATATATATATTTTTTTTAGAGACAGGGTCTTGCTCTGTTGTCCAGGCTGGAGTGCGATTGTCATGATCACTGCTCTCTCTAACCTCAAATTCCTGGGCTGAAGCAATCCTCTACCTCAGCCTCCTGAGTATCTGGAACTACAGGTGTATGCCACCACACCTGGCTAATTTTTAGAATTTTTGGTAGAGACAGGGTCTTGCTGTGTTGCCCAGGCTGGTCTTGAATTCCTGGGCCCAAGTAATCCTTTCCTGCCTCAATCTCCTGAGCCACACTGGGATTGAGGCCTATTTTGGATCAAAATGCAGCGCTGTGTGTGGTTAAGTTTCATGGGCTAGGGCCATCAGGGAAGTTGAGCCCCGGGAACCCCAGTTTCCTGTTCCCTGCCTTGCTCTCTGGGGCAGAGGGCTGGGGAGGGGCTGGGAGGGCTCAGCCCACAGTCCCTGAGGGAGTTGTCATAGGGCAGTGAGGGAGAGGAGCTGAGGCTGGCCCTGGTCTGGGGGGTGCTCATTGGGCCTCCCTCCCACAGCCGCTGCTGCTGACCCTCGGAGCAGGCCCGCAGCCCTGGAGTTAAGAGTCCCCATGCTGGGCCCAGGAGGGGGAAATGAATCAGATCACACAGAGTGGCTCTGCCAGGGAAACGAGGTGGGAGGAGGCCAGAGGGCCCTGACTTCCCTGGAGCGTGAGCTTTGAAGGGGAGGGCCAAGTGAGAGTGGCGTCTCAGGAGAGGTCCCCTCATGGGCCTGGATTTAAGTTGTGGCAGGCTTCAGAACAAGCCTTACTCAGCCTTATTTGTTGGAGACATGTTCCCAGGTCCAGCCCTGCCACTGTGTATGGCAGGCCCAGCCTCTCCAGCCTGGTGCCAGCTGTCTCCAGCTTTCACACATCTCTGACCTGCACAGGTGCCCCTGGGAGGCGGGCAGGCCAGCTCAGTGCCCATTGTGCAGATGAAGAGAAGCCGGGCTCCATGAAGCCAGGCGCTCGCTGAAGTCACCCCACTGGTGTCGGAGCCACAAGTCCTGACCCCCTCAGTGCACCTGGCTTGGCTCCTCAGTGCCAGCCTCAACTTGCCGGGCGAGCTGGGGTTACTGGCACTTTTGTACACATTTGCTTGCTTAATCCTCTTTAATTTGTGGGGTTGGGGTGATGTTCTCTGTTATAGAGAAGAGAAAGCTGGTCCAGTTTTCATCTGGGGAGGAAAGGGGGTGATGAGGAATGCAGGGGGAGGGGGCCTAGGGCGTTGGGGGAGCTCAGGCTGGGAGTAGGGGGTTCTGCAGCCATGCTCCACCCAGCTGGGCATCGCCTGCCCCCTGCTCGGCAAACCCCTGATTGTGCCTTGGGTGTGTGAGCCCACTGTCCCTAGAAGAGCTTGGGCCAGGGGTGGAGTGGCAGCCTCATTCTGATCGTTGGCTCCTCTTCCAGCAGCCCAGGTCATAGTGCATCCCAACTCTCAACTTCTCCAACTTCTCCCCTTCTGCTACAGAGAGCCCAGCGTCTTCCCCTCCCACTCCCAAGCTCCCACAGTCTGAGTCTTCGCAGAGAGGCTTGCGTCAGCCCCATCCCTGGGAGCTGTCATCCTCCCAGTGGCCTCTGTGCTCCTCCCGGAGCTCTAGGAGTGGGGGTGCTGGGAGCTCAGCCTGCGTCTTGTTCCCCCAGGTGATGGCACTATGCACCTACCCAAACCTGCTGGACAGCCCCAGCTTCCCAGAAGATGCTAAGAAACGCGCCCGGCGGATCCTGCAGGCTTGTGGCGGGAACAGCCTGGGTGAGGCCCCAACTTGCCAGGCCCCCAGGCGTGAAATGAATGAGTGTTCCCAGGCGGCCCCAGCCTCGAGTGGAGGGTCCTGCATGCGAATGGGTGTGTGAACATGTGTGGGTGGCTGACAGCATGCAGAGTAAACAAAAAATAGCATCCTCTTCCCACTCACACCTTGCTGGCCTCCTGTTTATTAAGCAGGCGGTGCTGGTGCCACCTTTAGGTGCAAGTGCCTGCATCATGCCGGGTGTGGGTCCTCGTCGGAGCCAGCCTCATTGGACAGCAGCTGAGCCTGCCTTCATCACAGCAGGTTTCATCCAGCAGCTGGAGGCCGGGTAGAAATGCAATGCCCAGTTTTGTTCAGCATCCTTGCCTGTCTGTGACCTCCAGCTCTGAACATGTCCCTGCACTGTCTTGGAGATGGCAGCCAGTTGCTGGGAAGGGAAGCACCTTGGGACCCCTCCGGCCCCTTTCTGTGGCTTTCTTCAGTCCGATGGTGCCAGTACCCCCTGGTACTTCATGGTGTTCCCCTCAAGCCGGCCCTCACTCCTTTTGGGGACCCATGCCCCAATGTCTGCATCCTGATGTGGCACCAGGCTCCACAGAGTGGACCTGGAAGTTGGCTCCTGTAGATGTGAAGATGATTCTCTCCCTCCCCTGCGGTGGTGGAGTTCCAGCCTCTGGGCCTCCAGCTTTTTGTTCTGTCATTTTCTTTCTTTTTTTTTTTTTTTTTGAGACGGAGTCGTTCTCTGTCCCCCAGGCTGGAGTGCAGTGGTGCTATCTCAGCTCACTGCAAGCTCCGCCTTCCGGGTTCACGCCATTCTCCTGCCTCAGCCTCCCGAGTAGCTGGGACTACAGGCGCCCGCCAACACGCCCAGCTAATTTTTTGTATTTTTAGTAGAGACGGGGTTTCACCGTGTTAGCCAGGATGGTCTCGATCTTCTGACCTCGTGATCCGCCCGCCTCGGCCTCCCAAAGTGCTGGGATTACAGGCTTGAGCCACCGCGCCCGGCCTTTTGTTCTGTCATTTTCTTTCCTCTGTTTATTTCTGCTGGTTCCTTCATGCAGCACCCATGCTAGGAATCTGGCTTCCTTCGCCCTGAGGAAAGCTGCTGCTGTTGTTAGAGTCATCCTAGGATATGAGCCCTGATATTCCCGAAAGTGGAGCTGAGGGTGGGGACAGATTCTGGTGGCTTGCTCAGCAGGGAAGTGGCCCCCCTTGTTGTCTCCATCTCCCGCCACCCCCGCCAACTTTTTCTGCTCTGTCCCTTATTGATGGCCCTGTGCTTACCCTCCTGGCTGTGGCCCCCCTGCCCTCGCTCTGAGTCTGGGCACTGTCTCTCTCAGGAGGGGGCCAGCTGCCCCTTGCTTTCCCACCTGCCAGCCTGGATGGGGTGTGGGCCAGGGCCTTGTGTGCCAAGACCTAAACCACAGGCTGGCAGAAAGCAGCCCTGCAGCCCAGAGGCCGGCTTCCAGGTTCCTTTCCCCCCTGCACCCTCTGCCTGGCCTCAAGGGCAAAGGTGTTTCCCAAAGACCCCAGGGCCATGGGCCTAAAACTCCTGGAAGCCCCCAGCTGAGAGGCAGGGGGAGGGGAATGTGCCTTTTGTGTGTCTGATGCGAGTGTCTGGGGACCAGGTACGGATTTTTGTTCCACATGCTAAGCCTCATCAACAGGTTTTTGCAACTTCGTGTGAGCCAGAGCTGGGGTAGTGGGGCTGAGAGACTGTGTCCCTGTGAGTACCCTCGTGGGGTATTACAGCAAAAGACCAGTTGGCCCTCATGGTTTTTGGGACCCACCCTGAGCCCTGTTCCAGGACCTCATAAACACAGATGAGGTAGGAGTGCTTGGAGTCTCTCTCATCCTTCAGCCAGGAAGTACTTTGTACCCACCTCCTGGGCTTGCAAGGAAGATTCTTGTGTGCTAAAGCCCCTTGTTAGCTGTAGACAAGCCCTGCCCATTCCAGGGGGCAGGACAGTGTGGTCCTTCGCGTGACAGGGACATAGTGGTGTCGCTCTCTGTTACCTACGCTCTGGGCAGCCTGAGCACATTTCTGCCCACAGGAGTAAAAAGAAATGGAGCATGTCACTATGCTCCACGGCCACCCTGACCCACAGGGAGATTATTAAATATGTATACAAAGTCTTGAAGCTCACCCAGGAGATTTTATTTATTTTTTTGAAACAGAGTATCACTCTGTTGCCCAGGCTGGAGTGCAGTGGTGCAATCTTGGTTCACTGCAACCTCTGCCTCCGGGTTCAAGCAATTCTTCTGCCTCAGCCTCCTGAGTAGCTGGTACTACAGGCACGCGCCACCACGCTCAGGTAATTTTTGTATTTTTAGTAGAGACGAGATTTCACCATATTGGCCAGGCTGGTCTTGAACTCCTAACCTCGTGATCTGTCCACCTTAGCCTCCCAAAGTGCTGGGATTACAGGCGTGAGCCACCGCACCCGGCCACTCAGGATGTGTTTTTATCATACCCTTTAAAATTATTTCTTGGGCCAGGCGTGGTGGCTCACACCTGTAATCCCAGCACTTTGGGAGGCCAAGGCAGGTGGATCATCTGAGGTCAGGAGTTCAAGATCAGCCTGGCCAACTTGGCGCAACCCTGTCTCTACTGAAAATACAAAACTTAGCCAGGCATTGTGGCGGGTGCCTGTAATTCCAGCTACTTGGGAGGCTGAGGCAGGAGAATTGCTTGAACCCAGGAGGTGGAGGTTGCAGTGAGCTGAGATCATGCCATTGCACTCCAGCCTGGGTAATGAGAGTGAAACTCTGTCCCCTCCAAAAAAAAAAAAAAATTATTATTTATTGGCAGGGCTTCATGTTTTTTTGTTTGTTTGTTTGTTTTTTCTTTTTTTCCTTTTTAAGAGATAGGGTCTTGCCCTGTCACCCAGGCTGGAGTGCAGTGGTGCAATCATAGCTCACTGTAACCTTGACCTCCTGGGCTCAAGCAATCATCCTGCATCAGCCTCCCAAGTAGCTGAGACTACAGGCACACACCACTACACTCGGCCAACTTTCATATTTTTGGTAGACATAGGGTCTCACTCTTGTCCAGGCTGCTCTTGAACTCCTGGGCTCAAGCAATCATCCCACCTCGGCCTCCAGAGTAGTTGGGATTACAGGCATGAGCCACCACACCCAGCAACTTCATTTATGTTCTGTTTGATGAGCAATTTGGTTCTCAGGTTTGTCCTGGTTCTCAGTGGGGTTGAGGTAAAACCTAGCACCTGCCTGGGGCGGGGCAGGAGCTGTGTGCCCTTGTCCAGCCCCTCCCTGAGCATGTACCAGGCTGTGTTCTAGACACCAGAGACACTGGTGGGCAAGGTGGGTGGAGCTTCTGTGCTCACGAAGCTATCGGATTTGTGAGAAACAAACATGAAAAAGAATTTATACGAATGTGTAATCACTAGTTCTCATGAGATCTTGGAGAGAGCTGCAGGATTATAACGAGGGGCTCTAATGGAGAGGAAGAGCTTAAGGGGAAACGTGGCATTCACGCTCATGGGGAGGATGAGTAAGAACCTGCAAATGCATGCCGGACCAGCGAACGGTGTGTGCAAAGGCCCTAAAGTTGGGACCTCCATGTGACTGAGTGAAGGGGCCCTAGGGCAGTGGTGTTCGATGAGGTGGGAATTTGGCAGTGGGTCCTCAGCAGGGTGTAGTGGAGCGCAGCCCGCAGTGGGCAAGGTGCTCCGAGAGAAATGCACAGAAGAAACGCGTAACAGCCCCTGCTGTGGAGGAACCAAGAGTCAAGAGTCAGCATGGGGAGGGCAGGGCTGCTTCTGTACAAAATAACTGGAGGGGCCAGCACAGTGGCTTACACCTGTAATCCTAGCACTTTGGGAGGCCGAGGTGGGAGAATTGCTTGAGCCCAGGAGTTCAAGGCTGCAGTGAGCTATGATCGTGCCACTGCATACCAGCCTGAGCAACAAAGTGAGACCCTGTCTCTTAAAAGAAATAAACGAATAAATAATAAAGTAACTGGAGAAATTATAGGCTGAGAGATTGGCTGGAGGTGGAGCAGAATCTTTAGGGCAGGCCTCCTGGAGACAGACTAGAAATGAGCCTAGAAGGATCAGTGTGGTTTGGAGCATAATGTGAGATCTGAAGGAAAAAACCCAGGAGCCTCCTTGGAAGAGTAGAAAGTCTGTGACCCACAGAAGTAACATTCAGAGAAGCAGAGGGCTTGCTGATGGGTGAAGGCCTGGGCATTCAGGGAAGTGGATGCTCTTAGAGGCAGGAAGAATGGGAGGCCCTGAGGAGGAGAAGGTGGGGCATTGAAAAGGGGTGAAGGGAAGCAAGGAGTCCTAGAAGGTCTCTTTTACAGAAGCTCAGAAATAGCAACTAAATCACCTAGTGGGGGAGGGCTCTAACACCAGCATCGGCACCTACCCTTTTTTAAACTTACAAAATACTCCAAATGTATTAGAATACTCAAAATAACATGATAGAAGCCCATGCCCACCACCCAGAGTGACACAAGTTAACGTTTGCCAGTTGGCACCTTAGAGTGTTGGTCTGGCTGCTCCTTTTACAGCTGTGCAGAGCCCAATGCTGCGCAGAGGCTGAGGCAGAGCTGGGGGATTCCAGTTCAGGGCTTTTTTTTTTTAAAAAACAGGGTCTCAATCTGTCGCCCAGGCTGGAGTACAGTGGCGCAATCTTGGCTCACTGCAATCTCCACCTCCCGGGTTCAAGTGATTCTCCTGCCTCAGTCTCCTGAGTAGCTGGGATTACAGGCACCTGCCACCACACCTGGCTGACTCTTTTTTAGAGATGAGGTTTCACCACGTTGGCCAGGCTGGTCTTGAACTCCTGACCTCAGGTGATCTGCCTGCCTCAACCTTCCAAAGTGCTGGGAGTAGAGGCATGAACCACTGCGCCCGACCCCAGTTCAGAGCATTTGACTGTGTTCCTCCTCGATGCCAGGCCTGACTGATGCATGCTGAGGCCCCAGAGGAGAATCTGCTACTTCCAGTCGCAATCCTGCCTCCTGGGGGTGGTTTTTGCAGTAGCCACAGAAGGAATAGTCTGGTTTTCTTTAAATGTGATGTAAAATTCAAAACGTCTAAAAGAATATACAGTGAAACGTCTGCCTTCCACGTCTGACCCCCCAGCCCTCATGCACTTCCACAGGGAATTCACCTCACCAGTTTGAGTCTTCTTCCAGAGAGAGCTTGCACCTGTACCAATACATCTTTCCAGTTTATTTTCAAAAACCTAAATGGTGGCCTGACATTTAAAAAAAATCTTTTTTATGGAGGTAAAAATGTTAATGTATTGCTGGAATAGCTTTCACACATGCACACATCGATGTCACCCCACCAGGCTCTGGATACGGAGCTGCCAACCCCCTGTACACTCTCTCATGGGTCTTTCTAGTGAATACCCCCACCCCAGAGCAGTTAACCACTGCTCAACTTCCGAGACCATTGGTTAGTTTTACCTGTTTTTGAACTTAGTATAAATGACTTTCAACCCTAAATGGCAGCGGGAGGGTATGTTCACATGGGACTGGGGGCTGGAGGACACCTTGCAGTCCCAGGGATCTGTGGTTGGTGCTGGTCAGAGCCCTGGGTGCCTGGGGCTGGCCGGTGGTGCTATTGGTGGGGTTTTTGTTTTTATTTTTATTTATTTTTTTGAGACAGGGTTTCACTCCAGGCTAGAGTGCAGTGGTGTCATCATAGCTCACCGCAGCCTCTACCTCCTGAGCTCAGGCGATCCTCCCAGCTCAGCCTCCAAGTAGCTGGGACTATAGGCGCATGCCACTGCACCTGGCTGATTTTGTATTTTTTGTAGAGCTGAGGTTTCACCACATTGACCAGGCTTGTCTCAAACTCCTGGGCTCAGGTCATCCTCCTGCCTGGCCTCCCAAAATGCTGGGATTACAGGTGTGAGCCACTGCGCCCAGCCCAGGGGTTGCTATTTTGGAGCCTAAATGTTGGCCTACTCTCTCAAGTCCTATGGAACCATGTGTAGGCAACCATGATAAAGGCATGGGAATCCCAGCTCTAGTGACTGACATTGTTACAGATCACATATAAATCCAAGGAGGGTGAGTGGAACAGGTGTGGACACCATTTGAGTAGAAGCCAGGGCCTTGAATAATGTGTAACACAGAGTAGGCACTCAGTCAGTACTGGGTGAGTGAGTGGATGAGTGGATGGATGTGTGGGTGGATGAGTAGATGGGTGGTTGGATAGAGGGGTGGGTGGATGAAGCCGAGATAGGTGGTTAAGCAGCTTGCCACAGTTCCAAAGCAACAGGAGTTGGGCTCCACCCTAGACCTTCACCGCAAACAGGCATCCCTCTAATTATATGGATATTAATTATATTGACCCTGTGGAGCCAGACATCCTGCCTCTGTTACTGTCTTGCCTGCTGTCTTACAGGGTCCTACAGTGCTAGCCAGGGTGTCAACTGCATCCGTGAAGACGTGGCTGCCTACATCACCAGGAGGGATGGCGGCGTGCCTGCGGACCCTGACAACATCTACCTGACCACGGGAGCTAGTGACGGCATTTCTGTACGTGTGAGGGTGGCTCGTTGTTATCTGGTGTTTACCCACATGAAGAGCAGCCTTGCCTGTTAGGGCCCAGCATTGGAACTGGCTAGCAGGGAGATAGGCTAGCAGGGAGGGTGGCAGCACGGGTGGCCACCCTGTGGTCCCCCCGCCCTGGCAGCCTGCAGTCTTTGCCTCTTTTAGCCTTCAAGAGCCTGGACGCTACTGCAGCCTCGATTTCCGTCCGGAGTGCACACCAGCAGGTCCAGCTGCAGAGGAGCCGGGGGACACCCGAGGGTAGCCACTGGCCTTTCTGTGGTTCTGCACGTACTGGTGTTCCTCCTCTGCCAGGTGCTGGGGAGACAGTGGGAAACCAAACACATCATTTGGCCTCTGCCTACACAGGCAGAGCAGACCAGCTGATATCACAAAAATAAATGCACATCACAAGCTTTTAGTTTCTCTTCTGCAGTAGAGGAGGACAGGGTGTTATGGGAGGGAGCAGTGGGACCTCCGACCTGGTGGGGCGGGGGCAGGAAGTCTCCAAGGAAGGCTGAGTAGACACCGACCTGAGGGACACACAGGAGTGAACTGGGAGAGGGGGTGTGCTCTGAGCCGAAGGTCACTGTGTGCAGAGGCCAAGAGCTGGCAGGAATCTTGAGTGCTGGGAACTGGAGATGCTGGGGGATGAGTGCACAGCGAGGGACGGAGTTACCAGGCGTGGGCTGGCAAGGCAGCTGGCGCCAGTACAGGGCCTTAGAGGCCGTGCTGAGGATTTGGGTCATTGTGCTAAGAACAACAGGGAGCCACTGAAGGGTTTGAAGGAGAAGGAGGTGGGGCAGTTAGATTTCTGTTCCTAAGTTTAAATTTTGGCTGGGAGGGGCACAGGAGGCAAGAGGAGGTGGCTCGGTCTGGGGTCAGCTACCGACAGGGTCGGGGAGGGCTGGGGCCAGTGGTTACTTGCAGTCTGGAGTGCAGTGGAGTTACTTCAGTGGAGTCTACAGTCCTGGGCTTGGGGGACTGGTGGAGCCTACAGTCCTGGGCTGGGGGACTGGTAGAGCCTGCAGTCCTGGGTTTGGGGGACTGGTGGAGGTTTCAGTCCTGGGCTTGGGGGACCGGTGGAGCCTGCAGTCCTGGGCTTGGGGAAGTGGTGGAGCCTACAGTTCTAGGGGGAACTGGTGGAGCCTGCAGTCCTGAGCTTGGGGGACTGGTAGAGCCTACAGTCCTGTGTTTGGGGGACTGGTGGAGCCTACAGTCCTGTGTTTGGGGGACTGGTGGAGCCTGCAGTCCTGGGCTTGGGAGACTGATGGAGCCTGCAGTCCTGGGATTGGGGGACTGGTGGAGTCTGCAGTCCTGGGGTGGGGGACCGGTTGCCTGCCTGTCCCTTTCTGCATACCCCTCCCAGGGCCTGGCATGGTGCTGGGTGCTGTCAACTCATCTATTCTCAGGGAGCCATGTGCTGTCTGAACACTTCCTTTAATGGGGCTGTCTTTGTTTCCTGACCTGTAAGGCTGTTGTTTGTTGAGTGCTTTTTTCCTTTCCCAAAGCCTTTCTTACACATTAAGCTCTTACTGATAAGCCCATGGGAAATGGAGGCCCAGAGACATTAAGTGGTCTGCGTGCCTTGAGTCAGTTCTTGTGACATTTGGGACTCTAACATTGGAGCTCCAGCTACCAGTCATGTCATCTTCCATTGCCTTCTGCTGTCAAGGCCTCTCTTGAATCCCAGAAATGCCCAGTGTGGGAAGAGGTCCTGGAGGAGGGAAGGGGGCGTGTCCACAAGATTCAGCGGAAAGAATCAAGTCATTGTACTTTAAAATCTCGTGGCATTTTTGTAGCAAGGAACTGAGTCTGAAAAAGAACCTATGCCCGTGTTTAAGGTGGAGACTCTCCCTGCAGAGGGTTTTGGCTAATTAATTCAATGAATTACTGGCACCTCCACCAATACCCCAAAGGAATCCCATGGCCCGGTTTCTCAGAAATCTTAAACAAGCATCCTGCTCAGCTTGGAAAACAGGTCAAAGCGCCACCTGGTGGCAGTAGATGGGTATTTTATCCCATTTTAAGAGTCCCCTGTTGGGGTGCGTGTAGGGTGGGGTCTTTCCAACCTTGGGCACTAATACTGATAACACACATTCCTGGGCCCCACCCCTGACATAGGGAATCAGGATTACAGGAGCGGGGTCAGAATAATTCTGAGACAGGGCTAGTGTGGGAACTATTTTAGAAGTATTAAAAATACAAGTATTGAGTCTTTTTAAAAATATATTTTTTAAAAGAAAAGTAATATTTTTAAATTTTTAAGTAGGGAGGTGGAGGTCTCACTGTGTTGCCCAGGCTGGTCTCGAACTCTTGGCCTCAAGCAGTTTGGCTGCCTCAAAATCCCAAAGTGCTGGGATTTTAGGCGTGAGCCACCGTGCCCAGCCTAAGTACTGAGTTGTTAACTACATGTTCTGCACTGTGCTGAGAACTTTAGAATGTTGTATTTTGCTTACTCCTCGCAGCTGCCCTCATTTTACAGATGAGGAAACTGAGACTCGGGGAAGTAAAGCGACTTGCACAGAGTTGGACTGGAGGCATGCAGTGGGGCCACGGGTGAAAGGCTGGGTCAGGGATGGGAAGTGGTGCTGGCTTTCTAGATGTGACTTCTCTGTTGCAGACGATCCTGAAGATTCTCGTCTCCGGGGGCGGCAAGTCACGGACAGGTGTGATGATCCCCATCCCACAGTATCCCCTCTATTCAGCCGTCATCTCTGAGCTTGATGCCATCCAGGTGAACTACTACCTGGATGAGGAGAACTGCTGGGCGCTGAATGTGAATGAGCTCCGGCGGGCGGTGCAGGAGGCCAAAGACCACTGTGACCCTAAGGTGCTCTGCATAATCAACCCCGGGAACCCCACAGGTCTGCACTTTACTTCCTCTCCAGTTTCGTAGAGGGTGGGGGTGGCTGATACACTGGCTGTCTAGAAACCAAAGAGTTAAATAATTGGAGGTTCTCTCTGCCCTTAGTTTCCCTTCCAGATTTGCTAACCTAAAGCCATGAAATTTGCCACAGGCCACCTCAAGAGGTGAGTAGGCCAGGCGCGGTGGCCCATGCCTGTAATCCCAGCACTTTGGGAGGCCGAGGCAGATGGATCACTTGAGGTCAGAAATTGGAGACCAGCCTAGCCAACATGGCAAAACCCTGTCTCTACTAAAAACACAAAAATTAGCAGGGCATGGTGGTGTGCGCCTGTAGTCCCAGCTGCTCAGGAGGCTGAAGCATGAGATTTGCTTGAACTCGGGAGGCAGAGGTTTCAGTGAGCTGAGATCACGCCACTGCACTCCAGCCTGGGTGACAGAGTGAGACTCTGTTAAAAAAAAAAAAAAAAAAAAAAATTAGCCAGGCATGGTGGTACATGCGGTCCCAGCTACTAGGGAGGCTAAGGTGGAAGGATCGTTTGAACCCAGGAGGCAGAGGTTGCAGTGAGCCGAGATTATACCACTGCACTCCAGCCTGGGCAATAGAATGAGACCTTGTCTACAAAAAAGTGAGTAAATGCAGACATTTTCTTGGGCAGTTTGAATAATAATAATTATTTTATAGAGATTGGGTCTTACTCTGGCTCCAGGCCTGGCTGAAGTGCAAGTGATATGATCATAACTCACTGCAGCCTTGAACTCCTGGAGATCTTCCTGTCTTAGCCTCCTGAGTAGCTCAGACTATGGGCAGCACCACCACGCCCAGCTAATATTTTAATTTTTTATTTTTGTAGAGACAAGGTCTTGCTGTGTGTCCCAGGCTGGTCTTAACTCCTGGCCTCAAGTGATCCAAAGCACTGGGATTATAGGCATGAGCCACTGCACCCAGCCAGGGTTGTATTGTTATTTTTAAGACTGGTTTTTTGGGTGTTTTTTTCCCTGTTCTTACATTTGCAAAGACTTGCCTCCTTGAGATTATTTACTCACAGACTTACCATTAATCATAGGCCTCATTTTGCCGTCACTCCTCCTTATTTTTCTGAACTGGTTTTGAGAATGCTGGTGTGTGTGTTGGTTTTTCTTTGATACAGCACTGCTGTGTACCTTTAAGGCCTGAGAGGAAAATGTCATATTCAAAACAAAAGCAACTAAACCAAAAAAACCACCAATTTCCAGAAGTTGAAAAGCACCTCCAATTTTGCATATTTTTCTTTAAAAAAAAGTCCACAGTCCTGCCTGTTTTGATCTTTCTGGGCCGCTGGCTTCATATGCCCCCAGTGCTATTTGGACACAGAGAACAAGGGCTCCTCTCTCCTCCTTTGTTGAGATAAATTGGGTCAGGGCCAAAATGCATTGGAGTTGGTTGTGGAATCTGTTTCTCGGGAACATCAAATGATGCTTCAGTCAGCTGAAAACACCCCTTGAATTCCCAAGTGCAGAAAATGGGTGCAGCTGGCGATACCACTGGCTTGTTTACCCCAGCTCCTGGGAGTGTGGGGGATAAAGATTCAGTAGGAAAATAACATAGAGCTGGCTTCTCAATCCTGGTTGTACATTAGAATCACAAAGGGAACTTTGAAAAATCTCAAAATTGAGGCCACACCCTAGGATCTCTGAGATATCGGTAGCCTGTGCTGCCGAGGGTGAGACCCACTGCCTCAGAAGCATGGTGCCCAAGCTGCAGGGCCCCACTTCAGACACTTGGATGTAATTGGGCCGGGGTATGGTTTGAGAGTTTGCATCTCTAACAAATTCCCAGGTGATACTGATGCCAGGCCCAGGACCACACTTGGGGTAGCAAGTTCTGCAACATCTTGGGAAAGACACTGTACCTAGTCCACATCACAGAGTCAACACATTCTTGGCCAGGTGTTTACATAAATCTTTTCACCTTGACTGAGAAGAAGTCATTGTACCAGAGATTCTCCTGCTCTGGGTAAAGAGGTCATTTTCTATTAATCTGATATATTAACATAAGTAATTTTTATAAAGAATAACTTGATGAGTGGGCAGGACCTGGCCTTGCTCCTGCGGTCTTCACTGTGTGAGAGTCAGTCAGCTGTGAGAAGAGGGTCTCTGGAAAATAGAAACCCACATGTGGTGACCATATGTCTTGTCTGGACCACACACTGTGACCAGGGTGGCTTAAAGGTGTCAAAGTGGACTGGGTTCTTAAACCAGGGCCCTTTTGGTTTCAAGACAGAAACCCAACTTGAGACTGAAGGGATTGGAGGGTGGAACTGTGGAGTGCAGGGGTGAAGCAGTGCGCCTGAGTCAGAGTCCATGTCACAGAAGCCTCGGTCCCCTCCTCAGCTCTACCTTCCTCTGGGTTGGAGTCCTCAGGAAGAATCCATCCTTGGAGTGGCTTCAGCACTTTCAGCCATTGCCATCAGCTGAGCTACCTTACAGCAGAGCCTCTTCCAGAGTTTCACCAGGCCCAAGTTGAGTCACCTGCCCATTCCTGAACCAGTCAAATCCCTGGGACTCTGATTGGCAGCTCTGTGTCCCAGGCCTCCTGCTGGAGTTCCCCATAGGACAGTGGTATTAGGCCATTCTTGCATTGCTATAAAGAAATACTTGAGACTGGGTAATTTTTAAGAAAAGAGGCTTGATTGGCTCACAGTTCTGCAGACTGTACAGGAAGCATGGTGGTATCAGCTTCTGGGGAGGCCTCAGGAAGCTTCCAGTCAAAGCGGAAGGTGAAGGGGGAGCAGGCACATCGCATGGCAACAGCAGGAACAAGAGAGAGAATCAGGGCGGGGCAGGGGATGCCGCAGACTTTCAGGGTCCGCCCCCATGACCCAAACACCTCCCACTAGACCCACCTCCAACATGGGGATTACATTTCAACGTGAGATTTGGGTGGGGACAAACATCCGAACTACGCGAACAGTCGTGATCTGTCACTCAAAGGAGGATGCTCAGTCACCAGCTACAGATGTTCCCATCAGCTTTTGGGGAATTAATTTGGCCCAGCCTCGAAAGGTACCTGAGAGACCCCTCTCCAGCCTTTGGGGCCTGTATCAAAGCCATGTCTCATGTCTCCCCCAGCTGGGCACAGCTGTGCCCTGGCCCCTCTAATGCCATATATGACATTCCCTCCTCCTGCACCGCTGTTCATGCACTTGTCTGTTCACTGGCTCAGTGGGCATGCTCTCAGGCGCTGGAGAGAAGTAAGTTCTGCCCTTATCCTCACGCTGACATGGTGTGTAACAGCAGAATTATTTGCACGCACTGGGTCTCATTTCCTTTACTGGGCTGAAGTCTTTTTAAGGCTCTAGTTCTTGCTTAGTCGCTTGTGTTCCCTTTAGCATTTAGTGAACACAGCTTTTCTGGTGCTCAAATCCTGGTTTGCATTCCAACAGGATAAAGTTTGTGGCATCACAAGCATGGAAGGGCAAGACCAGGAGGAATTACAGGCAGGTTCTGCTGCCCTCAGAAGCCAGCCCTTCTCTGTCTGTGAGAATAGTGGCTGGTTTCTTATAGAAACTGGGGCCTGCCACCCTCCTGGCATCCCAGAACCCTGAGCTTTTTAAATAGGAAGCCTAGTTGGTGCTTTCTTGGCAGAAGAAAAGTTGGTCTGTTAGTAAAGGAATTGGTTTATTGCTTAGCTAGTTCAAGATAGAAATTCTAATGGAATCATGCCACAGTCTTACAAGGTATGTGTGTATGTTTTTTCCAGGCATATTTTTTATATTTTTCCATAGACCAGAATATAGGTATTATTAACAAAAAGGTAAGATACTCTGTATACTATTTTGCATATATATATACATATATATACACATATTGTGTGTGTGTACATATATATACATATATACGTATATATTATTTTTTTTTTTTTTTTTTTTTTTTTTTTTATATACATATATACGTATATATGTATATATACGTATGTATATATGTATACTGTTTTGCATATATATACACATATTGTGTGTGTACATATATACATACATACGTATACATGTATATATACGTATATATATGTACACACACACACAATAATAGGCTGGGTACAGAGGCTCATGCCTGTAATCCCAGCACTTTGGGAAGCCGAGGTTGGTGGATGGCTTGAGCCCAGGAGTTTGGGGCTGCAGTGAGCTAGGATCATGTAACTACACTCCAGCAAGAGTGACAGAGCAAGACACTGTAAAGAATATACATACATGCATGTATAGACACATATGTACACACACTTAGATATATATGTAATATACACAGGCATACAGTAAACAAACATGGCCCTTGTTAAGAAGTTAGCAAGCCTGATTGTAGTGGTGGTTTTCCAGAGGATATTGTGAACACATCAGATATTCCCGGTGCCACAATCAAAGCAGGTCTCAGGAAATACTGAGGAAAGGTCCCATTTCTACCTCGTTGCGTTTACTCCTTCCCTCACCTGTACCCATGGCATTTCATGTGAACGGATGGATCACCATCTTGCTGTTTGCACTCATTTCTCTAAAATGGGGGCTGGGTGCGGTAGCTCACGCCTGTAATCTCAGCACTTTGGGAGGCCGAGGCGGGTGGATCACTTGGGGTCAGGAGTTCAAGACCAGCCTGGGTACGTGGTAAAACCCCTTCTCTACAAAAAATACAAAAGTTAGCTGGGCATGGTGGCTCACCCCTGTAGTCCCAGCTATTCGGGAGGCTGAGGCAAGAGAATCACCTGAACCCAGGAGGCAGAGGTTGCGGTGAGCCGAGATTGTGCCACTGCACTCCAGCCTGGGTGACAGAGTGAGACTCCGTCTCAAAAATTAAAGAGAAATAATAAAATGTGTTGTAAGTGTTCTCTGTTAGCGTTAGAGTCGTGCAGCGTGCTCGTCTTTAGTGATGCATGGTAGCAGCTGACAGGAGACACCAAAGCTGGTGCCCAGGCTCATTCACTTAGCATTTATTCTGTAGTTATTTATTGAGCATCTGTTGAGTGCTGTCTTCGAGGGAAGACGATGAGCGGGGAGAGGCCTTGTCCCTGCCTTGTGGAGCTCATGGGTGCCTCTCTGGGGAGAAAGGAGCTAACTCTTCACCTGGTGGCCCCAGCCAATGCGAGTCTCTTCACCATCTGCTGCTGGTGTGCAGTAATCGGGGGAGGGCACGACCTGATAGATTTAACTCCTGCAGTTGTATTTTCCTGCTCTTTGTTTTATTTTTGAGACAGGGTCTTGCTCTGTCACCCAGGCTGGAGTGCAGTGGCACAGTCATAGCTCACTGCAGCCTCAAACTCCTGAGCTCAAGTGATCCTCCAGCCTCAGCCTCCCAAGTAGCTGGGACTACAGCCATAAGCCACCACACCTGGATAATTTTTGTTGTACAGTTGAGGTATTGCTGTGTTGCCCATGCTGTTCTGGAACTCCTGGGCTCAAGCGATCCTCCGACCCTGGCCTCCCGAAGCCACTGAGATTACAGGCGTGAGCCATTGTAGCAGGCCTTTTCTCCCTGCTCCTTATGATGCTTCCATGCCTTTCTGTTCTGCAGCACAGACTACCACACACACACCACATACACACACACACCACAGAGACACGCACACCACACATAGACACATACTACACACACTAAACACAGACACCCACACATGCACATGCACATGTGCGTGCACACACACCCCCCACCACACCTACACAAACACCACATAGACACACACCCCACCACAACTACACACACACCAAATACAGACACACCCCAACACACCTGCACACATATTACACACCACACACAGACACCCCAACACACCTACACACATACCACACAGACACAAACACACTCTTAAACCCCACCACACCTACACATGCAACATATACAGACACACACCCTACCACACCTACACACACACCAAATACAGACACACATACCCTACCACACCTGCACACATTACACACCACACACAGACACACCTCACCACACCTCTACACACACCACACACAGACTCATACCCCCACCACACCTGCGCACACACTACGGACTCACACACACCTCACCACACCGATACCCACACACACCACATACACACAGCCCACACACATTCATACACCCCACCACACCTACATACACACCACACACACCCCATCACACCTACACACATACCACACAGACACACACACACCCCACACCCACACACACCAGACTACACCTACACACACCACACAGACACACATCCACCACACCTACACACAAACCCCACCACACACACCCCACCATGCCAACACACCACACACAGACACATGCACATGTGAGTGTACGTGTGCACACACCCCACCACACCTACACATACCACACCACACCTACACACAAAACCTTCATAAAAATAAGAGCCGGAGGCCGGGTGCGGTGGCTCACGCTTGTAATCCCAGCACTTTGGGAGGCCGAGGTGGGCGGATCACGAGGTCAGGAGATCGAGACCACGGTGAAACCCCTCTACTAAAAATATAAAAAAATTAGCCGGGCGTGGTGGCGGGCGCCTGTAGTCCCAGCTACTCGGAGAGGCTGAGGCAGGAGAATGGCGTGAACCCAGGAGGCGGAGCTTGCAGTGAGCCGAGATTGCGCCACTGCACTCCAGCCTGGGCGGCAGAGGCAGAGCGAGACTCCGTCTCAAAAAAAAAAAAAAAAAAAAAAAAAAAGAGCCGGGCCGTGCGCAGTGGCTCACTCCTGTAATTCCAGCACTTTGGGAGGCCGAGGCAGGTGGATTACCTGAGGTTGGGAGTTCAAGACCAGCCTGACCAACATGGAGAAACCCCCTCTCTACTAAAAATACTAAATTGGCCAGGCGTGGTGGCGCATGCCTATAATCCCAGCTACTCAGGAGGCTGAGGCAGGAGAATGGCGTGAACTCGGGAGGTGGAGCTTGCAGTGAGCCGAGATTGCGCCACTGCACTCCAGCCTAGGTGACAGAGCGAAACTCCGTCTCAAAAAAATAAAAAATAAATAAGAGAGCCGGGTGAGAACCCCTTCTCCCTCGCATAACTGGCTGAGGAGAGTCAGACACACAGGCTGCTCTTCTGGGCGTGCCTGGAGGCCAACTACACCATCATGCATGGCAGCTGGGGAGGGGGGGCTCTGGGTGGGGGGCTCTGGGGGCGGGGTTCTATGGGTCTTAAGGGAACACAGGCACTGAACACAGGCACTGGATGGGCTTCTGACCTGGGGACAATTTAAACAGCATTACAACCGACATTTTGGTTTTCTTGGGGATTTTATAGGCCAGGTACAAAGCAGAAAGTGCATAGAAGATGTGATCCACTTTGCTTGGGAAGAGAAGCTCTTTCTCCTGGCTGATGAGGTAAGAGTGTCCCCACTCGGAGGGAGCAGGCACTAGCTTTCTCTTCTAGAGGGAGGGACCCAGCCCCCATTGTTCTGCAGACAGAGAGAACTGTCTTGGTGTTGGAGGAATGATTCTGGCCTAGGGTGAGGATATTCAGTGTTACAAGTTGTGGGACTGTGACTTAAATTACCCTTTTATTGGTTTGTACTCTCGGTTGTAAATTTCAGAAATTCAGCCCAAATCACTTAAGCTCCAAAAGAAAAAGGAAAAAGAAAAAATGCCGATGGGGTCACAGGTGCGCAGCTGGATCCAGGGGCTTGGACCTTATCTTTCAGGTCCTCTTTCCGTTTTCCACCTCTCTGTGTTGGCATCATACACAGGCCTGTTATCTTCCCAGCCTAGAGATTCCCAGCCTAGGAAAGAGGGCTTTTTGCCCTGGTGGTTCCAGCAAGTCTCAGAATTGAGCCTCATTGGTTCAGCCTGAGTCACACGCCCATTGCTGAACCAATCACTGTGATGTAGGGGTTCCAGTATGCAGATTGGTCAGGCCCAGAGCATAGGGTGGGCCCTCTGCTTTCTTCTCCCAAACCTCCAGATAGAGAACCAAGGAGGGTTATTCCTTGAGGGCCAACTGAGGGGCTCCTACCCAACAAAGGAGGGTGGATTCCCAGTGGCAGAAATGACTGACGCCCACTGCTCATAAAGCTGCAGTTCTGTGCCTCCCAGCGCTTCTGTATCTGCTGTTTCATTTAATTCGCTTACATCTCAGGAAGGGATCTTAACCCTGTACCTGTTGCTTCTTGACCTCCAGTTCTGGAACCAAGGTCTGCTCATTCTTTTTCTGCTTTGTAAGAAAGAAACTGAGGTTCCATCAAATCCTCTTTTTATTTCCTCTTCATTTCTGCGTGGTTTCCTGCGAGCTGCAGCTTCTAGCCCGCTGCCTTCATTTCGTTGCTCCTTGTCACCCCTCCACACACATAAATGCAGACACACACACACGCATACATACACAGACATACAGACACAGACATACACACATATGCATACGTACATACACACAGACACACGTACATAGACACACACACATAATACACATACAGCTTACTCATCAAATTGTTCCCTTAATAGTAGATGGGCCTGATATCTTCTTTTCTAAAGGAGAGAAAGGGCAGCAGAGAGACCCATGGTTTTCCTCATGACCTGGTATACAGAACTTCCTTCTGGGTCTGGGAAGAGGAAGACGAGGAGGACAGGGCCTGGCTTGGCAATGGAGCCAGCTTGACCCTCCGACTGATACCCAGGGCCCTAGAAAGGCTCAGTTTTTCTGATCTCCAAAATAGATGGAGAATTAACCTTAAAGGCCAGAGTGGGTGTCTGCCAGCTGTGAGTGCTGGACTCTGGGGACTGGAAAGAACCAAACGGGTGTAGGTGCTGCTCTGGCAGGGAAAAGTGGGCGGAAGAACACAATGATTCCACTCTGGAGGGGTTAAGTGTTGCAAAGGAAACCCAACAGGGTTAGCTCTTCAAATAGGAGGTCAGAGGAAAGGGGCACTAATGCCGTCGTCACCAGTGTTGGTAAAGCAAGGAAGCACCATGCTTTGGGAGGAGAGTCTGCTTGGGAGGATGGGGGTCTTGGCGCCATCACTGGTCAGATGGGGTGGAAGGGAAGTCTGGGGATTGGGTGGGGACTAGTGTGAGAGAAATCAAGTGAGCTCCTGAGCTGTCTCAGCATCCAGCCTGAGGCCTTGCCTCCTTGCTTATTCCAGAAAGTTCCTTCAGGCACGCTTGGCTCATCCCTGGATGGCACAGGAGGCTGGGCCGGCTGGGCCGGCTGGGCCTCATGGCCCACAGCACCTGTGCCCTCCCTTGCCTTGGCCACACTGGGCAGCAGCCTCTTTGAGGGCCCTTTGGTGACCGTCCCTGCCGTGCCCCCGCAGGTGTACCAGGACAACGTGTACTCTCCAGATTGCAGATTCCACTCCTTCAAGAAGGTGCTGTACGAGATGGGGCCCGAGTACTCCAGCAACGTGGAGCTCGCCTCCTTCCACTCCACCTCCAAGGGCTACATGGGCGAGTACGTGGGCCTCCCTTCCCTCCTGCCACTGCTGGGCCTGCCAGATCCTCACGCTGCCGGCTCCTCTGCCCTGCCCCGTGGTCCACCCACTTGGATGGAGAGAAGGCTGCCCTTATCTGTTGCTTCTGCTGCATCTCCCCAGTGGGAGAGCCGTGGTGTGAGAACAGCCCTGGTACAGGGGCTCAAATAAGGGCAGGCTCAGAGAAGCCAGACAACGGACAAATGGAGTGGAAACAGGACTACGTGGCAGCTTGCGACACCTGGTGTTTTCTCTGTCACCGTTGTTCCGAGGTTGATGGTGTCTGAGGGGTCAGGGAGGGCAGATGGAGCAGACAGACAGATGCTGTTAGGCTGACTGGCCGTGCTCTGGGTGCAGGGCTGCCTTAGGCACTGTGTGACCTCAGAGGCTAAAGGGTCAGCTGTAATCCTGTGTCTGTTCATTCAGCTAATATTTACTGAGCACTTACGATGAGTCCGGCACTGATCTCAGTGCTGGGGATGCTGCAGCGAACACTCTCCTGCCGGCACAAAGCGTGGGTTCTAGTGAGGGGAGAGAGCTGTAGGCAAATGAGTAAATCGTGCGTCCCACAGAGAACAGTCATTAGGAGAGAGGTAGGGGTGGGGTTGAAGGCTGAAGTGGTGCAGCCTCACTGAGGAGTTGGCTTCTGAGTTAAACCCCGAAGGAGTGTGGTGGGGAACTGTGCAGATATCTGGGGGAAGAGCGTTGCAGGCAGCGGGAGCAGCCTGGGCAAAGACCCTGTGGTAGCAGCACACCTGCTGTGCTAGCGGAACACACCTGCCATGTTGGCGGAACAGCCAGGAGCTGGAAAGGAGGGGGCACGGGGGCAGTGGCAGGAGTGGAGACCTGAGAATTATAGGAGGCCGAGTCACCTGGTCCTCTTTGGTGATTGTATTTTTCACTCGTGTTCAGCATGAGATAGGAGCTGTTGGAGGAGGTGTGGCCTTGCTTGGCTGGTGTGTTGCTCCTTCTGGCTGTTGTGTGGTGGGGGATGGGGTACAGATGGGGACAGAGGCCAGGAGGCTGTTACAGTCTCACGGGTGAGATATTGTGCACCAGACAGAGATGGGGAGAGGATCCTGGATGTATTTGAAGGTGGAGTTGATAGGAGTTGTGGGTGGAAAAGACAGGCGTGGGAGAGAAGAGTCAAGGATGAATCCTGGCCAGGTGCGGTGGCTCACGCCTGTGATCCAAGAACTTTGGGAGGTCGAGGTGGGAGGATCACTCGAGGCCAGGAGTTTGAGATCAGCCTGGATAATATAGCAAGACCCCTTCTTTACAAAAAAATGTTTTAAAACTCAGCCAGGGCCGGGCATGGTGGCTCACGCTTGTAATCCCAGCACTTTGGGAGGCCGAGGCGGGCGGATCACGAGGTCAGGAGATCGAGGCCACGGTGAAACCCCATCTCTACTAAAAATACAAAAAATTAGCCGGGGGTGGTGGCGGGCGCTTGTAGTCCCAGCTACTCGGAGAGGCTGAGGCAGGAGAATGGCGTGAACCCGGGAGGCGGAGCTTGCAGTGAGCCGAGATTGCGCCACTGCACTCCAGCCTGGGAGACAGAGCGAGACTCCGTCTCAAAAAAAAAAAAAAAAACACAAAACTCAGCCAGGTTTGGTGGTGCACGCTTCCAGCTACTCTGGAGGCTGAGGTGGGAGGATCGCTTGAGCCCAGGAGTTCCAGGCTGTGGTGAGCTGTGATTACTCCACTGCATAATGAATCCTTATTTGTTTGTTCAAACAACAGGAAGGATGGTGTTGCAGTCAACAGATGAGGAAGGATGAGGGTGAAGCAGGTTTAAGAGGAAAGAGCAGGAGTTTGGTTTTGGACCTGTTAAACTGAAACATGCCAGCTTGGCATCCAGGTGGAGAGAGATGTGTAAGTCTCCAGGCAGGCTGACCTCTGGTGGGTGGTTTAAGTTTGGGAGATGACTGGGTGTGAATTGTAAGATTGTTGGAGCTCTAAGCCTGGACACATCTCATACTTACATGGAGTGAGGCCTGGGCCTGGGCCCCCACTGCTGGGAGGTGAGGAGAAAGAGGAGGAAGCCACAGAGACTGAGGAGAGACCAGTGGGTTTGCAGCAAAGGGCGTGTGTTCCCAACGTGGTGGGGTCCTATTCTGTGCCAGGTGTCGGCGTGGGGAGGGCTCTTGGTTGTTAGGCTGGAACAGCGTAAGCGTGAAGCTCGAAGGAATACTTCCGCCAGGTCAAGGGAGCAGCCCCCTTGGGATGGCTGCCAAACTGTTCTTGGGCTTCTTTGATCTGGGTGCAGGCTAACGTAGGCTGGTCTTTCTGGTCTACCCTGTAGCAGTCCTGGCTCCTTGCTTGACTTCCTTTTGCTCTGTAGCTCTTTTCCTAAACAAATCTGTTCTTGGTGAACTCAGTTTTCAAACTCAAGCATGTTTACCACACACTTATCCATTGCCCCATCTCAGTTATTGATTACGCTACCAGTCAGTGCCCTGATGTTGGGTTCCTGAGTCGTGCCCTGTGTTCTCAGATCTGGATGAATTAGGGTCTGACTGCTTTACTCATTTTGATTCTCTGCTCATCAGCAAAGGATTAAGCAGAAAGTTCTTTCTTTCCGTTTTTGTTATGGGACACTTTTCCGAGATGTTAGAATTTATCTTCCCACCTTGAAATGTCCACTCCAGGGATAAGATGGGAATCTTTGCCAGTTCCGTTCAGCAGTGTGATCCCAAAAGCATGGTTTTTTTGTTTTTTGTTTTGTTTTGTTTTTTTGAGATGTAATCTCGCTCTGGAGCCCAGGCTGGAGTGCAGTGGTGCGATCTTAGCTCACTGCAACCTCTGCCTCCCGGTCTTGGTTCAAGCAATTGTCCTGCCTTAGCCTCCCAAGTAGCTGGGATTAAAGGCATGCGCCACCATGCCAAGCTAATTTTTGTGTTTTTAGTAGAGACAGGTTTCACCATGTTGGCCAGGCTACTCTTGAACTCCTGACCTCAAGTGATCCGTCCACCTCGGCCTCCCAAAGTGCTGTGATTACAGGGCTGAGCCACTGCACCTGGCTCCCCCAAAAGCATGTTACTAAGCATCTCATCGTGTCAGGTGCTCTGAGGCTGGGGGTGGAGGATGCATGGAGGAAGGTTCCTGCCTCTGGCCACCTGCGTTCCTGTGGTCGTTATTGTGAACATTTGCAGCCACACACCAGAGAAGATGTATGTTGCTGATTTGGTCTGGAAAGATTTTTTTTTAACTCGTCACGTGTCCTCAGCTTATTTTCATATGATTTGATTTATAATTTGGCTATAAATTACAGAACTTGGCACGGTGACTCACGCCTGTAATCCCAGCACTTTGGGAAGCTGAGGCGGGAGGATCGCTTGAGGCCAGGAGTTCAAGACCAGACTGGGCAACATAGCAAAACCCTATCTCTACATACATAAAAAGTAAAAAAATTAGCCAGGCGTGGTGGCACACACCTACAGGTCCACCTACACAGGTGTGGCACACACCTATAGTCCCAGCTATTTGGGAGGCCGAGGTGGGACTATTGCTTGAGCCTAGGTGGTTGAGGCTGCAGTGAGCTATGATCATGCCACTGCACTCCAGCCTGGGTGACAGAAAAAGATCCTGTCTCTTAGAAAAAAAATAGGAATTTGTATACAATCATCACTGTTGTTCACCTTCCATTGGCAAGAACTCAGCCACACCTGGCCATTAGGTGTTGGGTGTGGGGGTGCTTTCGATTCTGGCTGTCCAAATGGCACTTTGTTGAGGTCTTTCTATAACTGGTGGTCCTCTCCCTCTCTTCGGCCCTCCAGGTGTGGTTACAGAGGAGGCTACATGGAGGTGATCAACCTGCACCCTGAGATCAAGGGCCAGCTGGTGAAGCTGCTATCGGTGCGCCTGTGTCCCCCGGTGTCCGGGCAGGCCGCCATGGACATTGTCGTGAACCCCCCGGTGGCAGGAGAGGAGTCCTTTGAGCAGTTCAGCCGAGTGAGTCCACTGTGATGCGTCCACACCCCTGTGGCCGGGGTCACGAGAGTTCCTGCTGGGCTGGTGGCCAGCCTGTCTCCAGATGGCCAGACAGCAGCCTCCTGAGGGTGTGGCCTGCAGGGGCGCTCATGGCTCTTCAGAGCCTGAACCACCCCCATGAGTTGAAGTCCGGAGGTGCAGCTGGGCATTGTTTGGAAGTAGGAGGACTGTGAGTGTGGGTGGGCAGGTGAACCCTTCCTCTTCCTCACGGCGAGTGTCGAGGAGGGAAGGGAGTTGTGTCCCGATAACTCACTGGGGGGGCTCATGAAACTGAAAAGAAGACGAGAAGGTGGAGGGGCGCAGCATCGATCCCAGGCCCCCACCTGCCTCTGCCAACCCGTGTCCTCACAGCTTGACAGGGTCCTCCAGCTCTGACAGCTTTGACCAGTTCAAACAAAGGAATTTATGGGTCAGGTAACCTAGAAGTCAGCTCCCAACTGGTCCAGGCTCACTTCTTTTTTAAAAAATTGTGGTAAAGTGCACATAAAGTCGACCTTTTTAACCTTTATAAAGTGCTCCGTTTTCTGGCATTCAGGACATTCACACTGTTGTGCTGCCATCACTGCCATCCATCTCCAGAGCCATTCCATGATCCCACACTGAGCTCTACCTGTTACCCACTAACACCCTACCCTGCCCTCCCCTTAGCCCCGGCAGCCACCCTTCTACCCCCTTCTCTCTGCACTCACCTCCTCAAGGTTCCTCATATAAATGGAGTCATGTTGGCCGGGCGTAGTGGCTCACGCCTGTAATCCCAGCACTGTGGGAGGTTATGGCGGGTGGATCACCTGAGGTCAGGAGTTTGAGACCAGCCCGGCCAACATGGTCAAACCTCATCTCTACTAAAAATACAAAAATCAGCCGGGGATGGTACATGCCTGTTATCCCAACTACTGAGGCAGGAGAATCACTTGAACCCGGGAGGTGGAGGTTGCAGTGGGCTGAGATTGCGCCATGGCACTCCAGCCTGGGTGACAGAGCAAGACTCCGTTTAAAAACAAAAAAAGCAGAGTCATGTCTTATTTGTCTTTTTGTGACTGGCTTATTTTCCTTATCATGATGTCCTCCAGGTCCATCTGTGTTGTGGCCCATGTTGTGATTCCAGACTGAACCACGCTCCCCACGTGGACAGGCCACATAGTGCTTATGCCTCCATCTGCAGCCCACATCTTCCACGCCACTTGGCCGGCGGCACCTGTGGAAGCCCTGGACGGCGACTCTGCTCCAGCTGTGGACATACACCCAGCTCAGGCCCAGTCACTGACCCTGACTTGTTCTGCCTGGGTCCTGTGCTGCATGCACACCACACAGACAGAGGGTGGGGCACATTGGTCCCCCCAGATGCATTGGTGGGGTCCGTCTGCAGAAGAATGGGCATGTGTCTTAGAAGCACGTTCTGAGGAATTCCGTCCAGAGCCAAGTCCATACAGACTGACAGGCAACAACTGGTTTTTCTCATTTTCTGGAAAGACATCCTGGTACGAGAACAGAACCTAGGCTGCCGGGCTCTACCCTTTGGCCTAGAACTCCCTGGTGTCTGTGTGCCCCACACCCCAGGGCACGTGGCAGCCTCCCAGGGTGAGTGCTGTGGAAGAATTCGTGCCAGGAGACGTGTTCCACCCACCTCCCTGTTTTGCTGTGCTCAGGCTCACACAAGCTCTTCTTTGGTCAGTCTGTCTGATACCCCAGTGTTGAAGGAACAGACCACCCCGCCCACTCCGTCTGCGTGGTGTGCATGGGGCATGTGACCCGGGCAGAACAAATCTGAGTCAACGCCTGGGTCAGAGGGGACATGTGTTCAAAGCTGGAGCAAAGTCATCATCCGGGATTTCCGCAAGTGCTGCAGGAAAGATCGGTGGCTGGAGTGAATCTTTATCCAGAGATACTGACTGCTGTGCTATTTCCGTCTCTCTTCAGGAGAAAGAGTCTGTCCTGGGTAATCTGGCCAAAAAAGCAAAGCTGACGGAAGACCTGTTTAACCAAGTCCCAGGAATTCACTGCAACCCCTTGCAGGGGGCCATGTATGCCTTCCCTCGGATCTTCATTCCTGCCAAAGCTGTGGAGGCTGCTCAGGTCTGGGGCATGGGCTGGGCTGGCTCTCTCTTACCAGGTTCACCTGAGATGCTGGGTTGGGGGCCCCTGCTTATCTTGGAGAGCAGAAGTGCTGGCCCTGGAGACTTTGAACTGTATGCACCTCTCGGCCAGATGGTGTTGACCGTGTAAAGATGACAGGTTGTTGGAGGCCCAGCCGTGTGCTGTGATGATGGGCAAACATGAGGTAGGCCCCAGGGGAAAGGAGCTGATCTGGACTCTGTGAATGCTGCTGCTCCCAAGGGCAGTGCCCAGGTGAGATGCCTGCGGGGGAAGCAGCAGGAGCTACCACCTCCACCCAGCCACTGCATCCTGGAGCAGCGCTTCTCAAACTTCAGTGTGTGCACCCATCACCTAGGGCCTTTTTTTTTTTTTTCCTTTTTGTGGAGAACGGGGTCTTGCTAGATTGCCCAGGCAGGTCTCAAACTCCTGGGTTCAAGCTATCCTCCTGCCTCTGCCTCCCTAAGAGTTGGGATTACAGGCTTGAACCACTGTGCCTGGCTTGTTTTGTTTTAATTACATTTTTATAGAGAGCGATGGGGTCTTACTTTGTTGACCAGACTGGTTGTAAACTCCTGGGCCTCAAGGGAACCTCCGATTTCAGCCTCCCAAAGTGCTGGGATTGTAGGCATGAGCCACTGCCTGGCTTGTTTTTTTTTTTTTTTTTTTTTGAGATGGAGTCTTGCTCTGTCGCCCAGGCTGGAGTGCAGTGGTGCGATCTTGGCTCATTGCAAGCTCGGCCTCCCGGGTTCGCGCCATTCTCCTGCCTCAGCCTCCCAAGTAGCTGGGACTACAGGCGCCTGCCACAATGCCCGGATAATTTTTTGTATTTTTAGTAGAGACAGGGTTTCACCGTGTTAGCCAGGATGGTCTCGATCTCCTGACCTCGTGATCTGCCCGCCTCGGCCTCCTGAATACCTTGTTAAACACCCAAGTCTAGGCCCCACCCTAGACCTACAGAATCAGAATTCCTAGTGTTAGGCTGGGTGCAGTGGCTCACACCTGTGGTCTCAGCACTTTGGGAGGCTGAAGTGGGGGGATCATTTGAGCCCAGAAGTTTGAGACCAGCCTGGGCAACATAGTGAAACCCTCTCTACAAAAAATTTAAAACTTAGCTGGGTGGTGCATGCCTGTGGTCCCAGCTCCTTGGGATGCTGAGGTGGGAGGATCACCTGAGCCTGGGAGGTTGAGGCTACAGTGAGCTGTGATCATGCTACTGTACTCCAGCCTGGGCGAGAGCAAGACCTGTTCTCTTAAATAAATTTAAAGAAAAGAATCCTTGGGCCAGGTATGGTGGCTCATGCATGTAATCACCTTTGGGAGGCCAAGGTAGGTGGATCATGTGAGATCAGGAGTTCAAGACCAGCTTGGCCAACATGGTGAAACCGCCATCTCTAAAAATATAAAAAAAATTAGCTGGGCATGGTGGCCTGCAGTGTAATCCCAGCTACTCCGGAGGCTGAGGCAGGGAGACTCGCTTAAATCCGGGAGCTGGAGGTTGTAGTGAGCCGAGATCACGCCATTGCACTCCAGCCTGGGCGACAGAGTGAGACTCTGTCTCAAAAAAAACAATCCCTGGTGTAGTCCAAGCGTGGTGGCTCACGCCTGTAATCCCAGCATTTTGGGAGGCTGAGGCAGGCAGATCACTTGAGGTCAGGAGTTCGAGACCAGCCTGGCCAACATGGCGAAACCCTGTCTTTACTAAAAATACAGAAATTAGCCAGGTGTGGTGTGTGGTGGTGCGTTCCTGTAATTCCAGTTACTCAGGAGGCTGAGGCAGGAGAATTGCTTGATCCCAGGAGGCGGAAGTTGTGGTGAGCCGAAATCATACCACTGCACTCCAGCCTG
This sequence comes from Nomascus leucogenys, assembly GCF_006542625.1. Lineage (NCBI taxonomy): Eukaryota > Metazoa > Chordata > Mammalia > Primates > Hylobatidae > Nomascus > Nomascus leucogenys. The sequence goes on along the minus strand of NC_044382.1, from coordinate 73,392,376 downwards.
GGTGACAGAGGGAGACTGTTGCAAAAAAAAAAGAAAAAGAATCCCTGATGATAGAACCCGAGAATCTGTAGTTAACAGGCTCCCCGGGTGGTCATGCAAACCAGTGTGTGGGAAGCAGTGTTGAGAGTGCCTCAGAGAAGCTCGTTCCATGAAAATTGTGTGCAGACCCCAGGGCCCCATTTTCAGAGTATTATGCAGCTTGACCTGCAGGAAGCCACTGCTGATGCCTGTTGAGTGGCTGCCTGGGGATGGGCACTGCCTGATGATGGGCAGGAGCACCACTACCTACACCTGGCTGTCCTGCAGTAGTTTTCAGGTGTCTGTGCCCGGCACCGGCCATCAGCAGTATCCCAGCGTCTGGCCCTGGTCCTCTAAGAGCAGAAGGGGAGAAGGGCACTGCTGTGGGAGAGAGACCTGCCATTTAGATTACATTTGGCTTTGAGGGTTGAATGGTGTGTTTGCAAAGCCAGGAATGATCATGAGCTCTGTCTGCTCCCCTAGGCCCATCAAATGGCTCCAGACATGTTCTACTGCATGAAGCTCCTGGAGGAGACTGGCATCTGTGTCGTGCCCGGCAGTGGCTTTGGGCAGAGGGAAGGCACTTACCACTTCAGGTATGACTTCCTCTCCGCAGTAGGGGCTGGTCCGGGTCTTGTCCAGGGAAATGTGGGCTTCTTGACATGGAGCAGAGGACTACTTCGAAGAGAGAGGTGCGGAGACCCTGTCCTCCCTCGAGTCACCCCCACTCTGTCCTGCCACAGAGCCAAGCTCAGACCCTGCCCAGGGATTAAGAAAAACTGGGTGGTTGTCTGCTTAGGGTTGTATTCCCTGAAAGGTCTTCCTTGACTATTCTGTCTCTCCACTCCGCCATCTGTCCCATCGTTGTCTGAAATGTTCCTAGTAGGGTGTTTTCTTATTTCGCTGTCCGTTTTCAACTCTGCGACGGCAGCACCCAGCTGCCAGTGCCTGGAGTGGTGCTGGCATGTGCTCAGCTCCTGGCGGCACCCGGGGCCGTGGTGCTGCCTGTGATCCCGGAGCCTGCTGAGGAGCTGCAGTGGAATTTGCGCCACTCACGCCCAGGGCATACCCCATTCTGGCCCTGCATGGATGGGAATGCCGGTGCCCAGAGCTGAGCTGGCTGGAGCAGAGGTTTTCCACTGAGGCCAGTTCTCTTCAGAACAGCATCTTCCCCGCACATGTTGCTCTCAGATGTCTCCTGCGGCAGATGCTAAAAAAAATAAATGGCATGAGCTGTTAGCACCCGGAGCCAAGTCTTGACTTAGGCAAGGTCATGGGTCGTGTCCCCTGGATGGACAAACCTTATCCGGTTGGCCTTCCCACCCCTGGTCAGGCTCATCTCAGTGGTTGATGGCTTGATCAGAAAGTGATTTAAGCAAGAGGGCTGCCGGGAAGGCCAGGGAGCATATTGGTGGACCAGAGGGAGGTGTTAGTTACTGTGGCAACTTGGGAATTCCTTTGGAACGGAGTTGTGACTGCAGGGTGTCTCACTGTCGGACTGACTAGAGATAAGAAAATCTCCTCAGATAGGAGTGAAATCTCTCTCTGAAACTCTAGGAAAGCCCAAGAGTCATACTTTAGAGAAAGTTCTGTTCAGTGGTCAAAATGTCCCAGAGGGCCGAGTGCAGTGGCTCACACGCTTTGGGAGGCCAAATTCAGGATGGCTTGAGTCCAGGAGTTCAAGACCAGCCTGGGCAACATAGCAAGACCCTGTCTCTACAAAAAATTGTTTAAAAACTAGCCAGGGATGTTGGCACATGCCTGTAATCCTAGCTACTCGGGAGGCTGAGATGGGAGATCGCCTGAGCCGAAGAGTTTGAGGCTGCAGTGATCTATGATTGCTCTACTTCATTCAAGCTGGGGCAGCAGAGTGAGACCCTGTCTCCAAAAAAAAAAAAAAGTGACTGGGTGCAGTGGCTCATGCTTGTAATCCCAGCACTTTGGGAGGCCAAGGCGAGCGGATCATGAGGTCAGGAGTTCAAGACCAGCCTGGTCAACATGGTGAAACCCCGTCTCTACTAAAAATACAAAAATTAGCTGGGCATGGTGGTAGGCATCTGTAATCCCAGCTACTCGGGAGGCTGAGGCAGGACAATTGTTTGAACCTGGGAGGTGGAGGTTGTAGTGATCGCGCAATTGCACTCCAGCCTGGGCAACGAGCAAAATTCCATCTCAAAAAAAAAAAAAAGTGATGCAGGCCTTCTGCAGTAATGGGTGGATGTGTCTTAGCCTAAATGCTGCTCCAGTTTATTGCTTTTGTTCACGTGTATTACTTGGGTGAAAAAACCAACATATGAATGAAGGGGAAAGTGGTCCAAGTGCTGGGCACTGTCTGGGCTGGAGCTGTCGAAGCAGACCAGGCAGACCTCCCTCCTCCATTCCTAGACGCAGTTGAGCCACTGGATTCGTTCCTCTCCCATCTTGCAGAGCAGCCAGGCTGACAGTGTTGTCTCTCCTGCCAGGATGACCATCCTCCCGCCAGTGGAGAAGCTGAAAACGGTGCTGCAGAAGGTGAAGGACTTCCACATCAACTTCCTGGAGAACTACGCGTGAGGACGCCTGAGCCCCAGCGGGAGACCTGTCCTCGGCTCTTCCTCCCAATGCCCGCCAGGCTGAACTCGCCTCCCCCATGACTGCCTCGGGCCTCGCAGAGGCTGCTGGTCACTTCGTCATCATTTTGCCCCCGGAGACGTCTTTCCTTGTGCCTTGATGTTGAGAGCGCCTCTCTTTTGAGCAAACAAGCATTCTATATGCAACCAGAGTAGAGGGGACCTGCTCAGCAGGTGTGGCCAGGGTTCTCTGAATCTGTTATTGTTTTTGCTTCTGGAAAGTGCATTTGGGATTTACAACAACTAGGGTGTGTTGGGTGAGATGTTTCAGATCTGGAGAAATAAGCAGGTGTCGGGAAATGTGTGACTTAACCGTGGTGAGGGCTGGAAATCCAAACTCACCACCACGATCTGTGAAATAAAGCCCTTAGCGGTGTGAAGCATCCGGTCCTTTGAACAGAAGGGCCTGGAAGGCCCCTGGGGCTGAGAGAGGGTCCGCCCGGTGGCCTGGAGGCAGGCGCGGGGAGCGCAGTAGCACGTGGACTGGGCAGGATGTTGCACTAGCTTGGGGTAGATGCTGGGGGCTGTGGCCACACTCAGAGGGCCCCACGGTGAGGCGTGGGGGTAAGCCAGGCTGCAGGAGGAAGCTGGTGTCCGCTTCCCAGCAACGCAGCCAGGCCTGAGAATTCTGTGCCCCCGGCGGGCTTTGGGAATGAGGGGTTCCCTTGAACATGCGTAGGCTGGAACCCCGTCTGAGAGGTCTCCCTGAATTTCAGGGACACAAGGTGCAGCCTGGCAGTGTCCCAGTTCCGTGGAGAGAGCCGCTGGAATGGTGTGGACCCATCCCGCGGGTGACCAGTGCCTGTTGTCCCCGGTGCCTGACCGAGCCTGTGTGCACACCGCCCCCTGCTGGTGACAGCGGGGAAACGGGCTGAAAACAAGGGCAATACCCGGGACCTGCCGAGCAGCCAAGGCCCTGGCCTTTCTTGAATGGTGGCGAGCTGAATCTGGTCGGTTTCTTAGCTTTTAGGTGGTAAAAGTGCCTGGCAGCTTGGCTGCTGTGGAGGAGTCAGTGAGTCGTGGTTGGAGGTTCATTGCTGTGCTTTCATGCAGAGTGTTTTGCCTTCACGTTAGCTTCCGGCTCTCCTCCCAGGCTGCAGACTGTGGCATCAGGCTTCTCCCAGGACAGGAGGGTGCCATCCCCCAGCATGCGGCTTCTCTGCCATTAGCAACCCTGGGCGGGCCGACCACACTCGAGGCTGTGGTGCTACGGGCTTAGCCCTCGCCTCCCTCACTGGGAGCCTCCCCATCCTCCCTGCCTTCCCCAGTGGGAAGTTAGGGAAGCTCAGGAGCCTGGGACCCCGCATGTCCCAAAATGGAATTGGAGGAGCTGGAGAGAAAGCAGAAGAGGCCGAGGAGTGAGGCAGCAGCCTCTATGCTGTGATTTCCACACCGGGTCCGTGCAGAGGAAACAGAAACTCCAAACTGTCCTTACCCACCGACATCAGCCCCTATGAAGAAAGTAGCCACAATCTCAAATAACAAAAGGGAATGTTCTAAAACTTTTCCTTCCTTAAAAAATGGAGAAAATTGCACTTGTGCTTGCTGTGTGGTATATAAACCAGGATGAGTCCCAGAGTCATGAGGTTTCTGGTGGAAAGGTTAAATCGTAGAAGCTAGTATATTTTTTATATTTTTGTAACAATTGCTTTTTCATGGGGGAGGCGGGGTTAGTATTTATAGTCCTAACAAGTCCAGTAATTTTTTATAAATCTCTTCAGATTATAAACAGCCCCTAAAAACTTTACAACGTTTACACAGTTTTTTTAAAAGAGACTATACACTTGATTTGCTTCAAAATAAGTAAGGTCAGCTAGTCTAGGAGGTTAACATTGGGTAGGAATGCTGATCATGATAGGTTTGGTTTTCTACAGATTCTGTTCCAGTGCCTTTCCTGTCCAGGCACTGAGAAAGTTGTTTGTCATTTGAGGTCGCACTTGGAAGTTACATCTGTGAAGTTTCTGTCATTCGTCCAGATCTGTGTGTGTAGCATGTGCTGAGGAAGCACGTGCTGGGCTGTGCCTCAGACAGCGCATCACCGTGCACCCAGAGGCTTGCCTGGCTGTTCCTGTTCTGGTGTGTGTGGAGTGTTAGGGAGGAACAGATGCAGATCATCCTGTGGCTGTTTTCCCGTCTAGGTTCTCACAGGCATCTCCTGACAAAGGTACTTAACAATGGCTCTGCTGGAAATTTCTATAAATAAAATGTCCAAAATGGTGACTGTGTTTAACTTTCATTGTAGTTTGAATCTAAACATTGAGGACATTACTAACTTTACACCTTCACTCTTTGTAATTTGTGTTCCCAGCACAATAACGGGCATTTCCCCCAAACGTGACAGAACTCCAGGCATGGCTTCTCAGCTTCCATGTCTTCTTTTTTTTTTTTTTTGGAGACCGAGTCTTACTCTGTCGCTGGAGTGCAGTGGCACGATCCCAGCTCACTGCAACCTCTGCCTCCCAGGTTCAGGCGATTCTCCTGCCTCAGCCTCCCGAGTAGCTGGGATTACAGGTTTGTGCCACCACACCCAGCTAATTTTATATATTTAGTAGAGACGTGGTTTCACCGTGTTAGCCAGGCTGATCTCGAACTCCCAACCTCCGATGATCCGCCTGCTTCAGCCTCCCAAAGTGCTGGGATTACAGGCGTGAGCCATGTTGCCCACCCTCCATGTCGTCTTAGGGCTTGATCCTAAGACCCCTGCGCTGCTTTTTTGTTCACTTGTGGTGGAGAAGCTTCATGGATTCTTTGGAATAGAATGTGATTCAAATGAACACAGACCGTGGCTGCCTGGTGGAAGAGAAATAAGAACAAACAGCCTCTTCCCCGGGGCTGGGGAGGGTGGGCGGGCGAGGGAGCACTGGAGGCCCGTGGGCAAAGGGGGAATTGTCTATACAAGGGAGTTCATTCATTTCCCATATCGACGTTTGATTTTGATGAGTGATTTTGGAATTCAGGACTTTTTCTCAAAACTAAAATTTCTGTGTCTTCACTAAAGAAAATTTGGTGGCCAGATGCAGTGGCTCATGCCTATAATCCCAGCACTTTAGGAGGCCAAAGTAGGAGGATCGCTGGAGCCCAGGAGTTGGAGACCAGCCTGGGCAACCAAAAAAGATGCTATCTCTGTAAAAATTCAAAAAATTAGCTGAGCATGGTGGTGTGCACCTGTGGCCCTGTCTGCATGGGAGGCTGAGGCAGAAGGATCACTTGGGCCCAGTAGTTCGAGACCAGCCTGGGCAACATAGACCCTGTCTCTACAAAAAAAAATTGAACAAATTAGCCAGGTGTCGGGGCACACACCTATAGTCCCAGCTACTTGAGAGGCTGAGGTGGGAGGATCACTTGAGCCCAGGAGGTTGAGCCTATAGTGAGCCATGATCACACCACTGCATGCTAGCCTGAGTGACACAGCAAGACCCAGTCTTCTTTTTTTTTTTTGAGACGGAGTCTTATTGCCCAGGCTAGAGTGCAGTGGTATGTTACTGGCTCACCGCCACCTCTGCCTCCCGGGTTCAAGTGATTCTCCTGCCTCAGCCTCCCAAGTAGCTGGGATTATAGGCATGCTCCACCATGCCTGACTAATTTTGTATTTTTAGTAGAGACGGTTTCTCGATGTTGGTCAGGCTGGTCTCGAACTCCTGACCTCAGGCGATCCGCCCACCTCGGCCTCCCATAGTGTTGGGATTACAGGTGTGAGCCACCATGCCCAGCCGACTCAGTCTCTTAAAATTTGGAAAATATAGAAAGAGAAAATTAACTTCAGTTGGAAGTGATAGAAATCCACGCAGAGTAGCATCAGCAGAAAGAGGAAGTATGGCCTTGCGCACCTGGGAGGGAAGCCGGCTTCGGTTTTCAAATTCACTCTGTTAAATGCAGTCTGTCTTGTCCAACTCCACTTGGAAAAATCCCAAGGGAGGATCCTAATTGGCTGCCTGGGCCCATGTGCCTTTCTCTGAGCCCGCCTCTGACCCATGAGAATAAGGGGCTTTGGGTGGCCCTGTTCACAGAGCAGGAGGAGGTGGAGCCCACTGGGGCCATAATATTGAAGAGGAGACGCTGCTCCCCATAGGAAAGGGAGTTGGATGTGGTGCTGCCCCAGCAAAACCCATTTACCACAGGGCCTTTTCAGAGAGGGATAGAGGAGGGAGGGGTGAGTTCAGGGTGGGTTGAGGGGCTGAGCGTGGTGGCTCACACCTGTAATCCCAGCACTTTGGGAGGCGGAGGCGGGAGGTTTGTTTGAGGCTGGGAGTTCAAAACCATCCTGGGCAACAGTGAGACCCCCACCTCTACAAAAACTATTTTTAAAAATTACCCAGGCATGGTTACACATGTCTGTGGTCCCAGCTACTCAGGAGGCCAAGGCCAGAGGATCGCTTGATGCCCAGGAGTTCAAGCTGCAGGGAATTGTGACAGCACCACTGCACGTCAACCTGAGCCACAGAGCAGGACCCAGTCTCTTAAAAAAAAAAGTAGGGTGTTGGCGGAGGTGGAAGTGAGCCAAGATGATGTCACTGCACTCCAACCTGGGCGACTGAGCCAAACCTTGTCTCAAAAAAAAAAAAAAAAAAAAAGTGGGTGATGCGTAGAAGGGAGGGGATGATGCTGTTTTCTACTGGTGGGTGCCTGACCACTTCTCAGTGCTGTCTGCTGATATCCTGTCACTCTGCCCCCCAAGTGGGGAGAACTCCAAGAAGAAGGAAGATGAACCTTACTGCCAGCCATCCATCGGCTCTCTTCCTTAGGAGGCACAGGTCAGCTGGAGAGTCAGAGAGAGATTTTATTTTCCACTTTAAAAAAAGATATACTGACCTTTTGGTTCTCCTCTCCAATTTCATCTGCCTTTGCTCTGAATGCAAATATTGGGGGCATCCCTCAAAGTCCTTTTGAAGATACTAAATTTTAAAACTTTTTTTTTTTTTTTTTTGAGATGGAGTCTCACTCTGTCTCCCAGGCTGGAGTGCAGTAGCGCGATCTCAGCTCACTGCAAGCTCCACCTCCCAGGTTCACGCCATTCTCCTGCCTCAGTCTCCCCTGGGACTACAGGCGCCCGCCACCAGGCCGGCTAATTATTTTGTATTTTTAGTAGAGACAGGGTTTCACCGTGTTAGCCAGGATGGTCTCGATCTCCTGACCTTGTGAACCGTCCACCTGGGCCTCCCAAAGTGCTGGGATTACAGGCATGAGCCACCACGCCCAGCCAAAACTTTAAAAATGGATTCATACACAGCTTAATAAAAACATCAACTATCTCTCTTTAAAAAACTCAGGAGTTTGAGACCAGCCTGGCCAACATGGTGAAACCCCGTCTCTACTAAAAATACAAAAAATCAGCTGAGCGTGGTGGCAGGCACCTGTAATCCCAGCTACTTGGGAGGCTGAGGCAGAAGAATCGCTTGAACCTGGGAGGCAGAGGTTGTAGTGAGCCGAGATCGCACCATTGCACTCCAGCCTGGGCGACAAGAACAAAATTTCGTCTCAACAACAACAAAAATAAAAACCAATCCACTTATGCCTGTAATCCCAGGACTTCAGGATGCTGAGGCAGGTGGATTGCTTGAGCCCAGAGTTCAAGACCAGTCTGGGCAATATGGCAAGCCCTGTCTCTACAAAAACACAAAAATTAGGTGTGGTGGCACATGTCTATAGTCCCAGCTACTCTGAGACTCAGGTGGGAGGATCACTTGAGCTCGGGAGGTTGAGGCTGCAGTGAGTTGAGATCATGCCACTGCTTTTAAGAGAGACCCTATCTCTTAAAAGCAAAAACAAACAGCAACCCAGAATCCCAGTAATGTTTAGAACAAAGTCAGACCATAAAAGTGTACATTACATAAAAGTGTGAAATTCTCAAAAAATATTTTATCAAAGTAAACATGTTTATATGGAAAAAACTAAAGAAAATGTGAAACCCACTGTGATCCTCTAACCAGAGTTAAGCAAGTCTTACATTCTGGGAATATTTCTTTACTGTTCTTTTCCTGAGAATATTTTTATGTGGTTCACGGGGGTGCATAGTTCTGGGTCCTGTTTCCCCTTGAATGTTACAACATGTTAATAAAAATGCCTGATGAAAAACAAAAATTAGCTGGGTGTGGTGGCAGCTGCCTGTAATCCCAGCTAATTGGGAGGCTGAGGAAGAAGAATTGCTTTAAGCCAGGAGGCAGAGGCTGCAATGAGCCGAGATCACGCCATTGCACTCCAGCCTGGGTGACAGAACAAAACTCCATCAAAAAAAAAAGCCTGGTGGGCAGTTTCTATGGCTGCCTCAGCCACTCCATGGATGACTGTCATGGCACCTCCAGCATTTAGGTTGTGTACAGTTCTTGGTTTCTAAAATAATACCGGCCGGGCATGGTGGCTCATGCGTGTAATCCCAGCACTTTGGGAGGCCGAGGTGGGCGGATCACGAGGTCAGGAGATCGAGACCATCCTAACTAACACAGTGAAACCCCGTCTCTACTATTAATACAAGAAATCAGCCGGCTGGGGTGGCACGCGCCTGTAGTCCCAGCTACTTGGGACACTGAGGCAGGAGAATTGCTTGAACCCCGGAGGCGGAGGTTGCAGTGAGCCGAGATGGCACCATTGCACTCCAGCCTGGGTGACAGAGTGAGACTCCGTCTCAAAAAATAATAATAAAATAAAATAATGCCGTATAAGGAACGTACTTACATAAAGAGGGTATTTCTCTCTCCCACCCTTGTATTTAGGATCATTGCGGGCCATTCTTAGCAGTTCCATTGTTAGTGGTGGAAGGTGCCACCACGCCCAGCTAATTTTTGTATTTTTAGTAGAGATGGGGTTTTACTATGTTGGCCAGGATGGTCTCGATCTTTTGACCTCGTGATCCGTCTGCCTTGGCCTCCCAAAGTGCTGGGATTACAGACGTGAGCCACTGTGCCCGGCCCGCCATTTTATCTCTTAATGCACGTGCCCGGGAAGTTGCTTCTCCCTGGTGCCTGCGTTCAATTAACACTTTAGGGCAACAAGTGTGGATCATCAGGAAATGGCCTCTCCCTGGCGTGGGCTCCTAGTTTGTCCCTTTTAGAGAGGCAATGTTATCACTCAACATTCCTAATGGGTGGGAGAGAGCCCTCTGCTGTGCCACTCAGCCCTAACTACCTGTAACACCATGAACTCTTCCAGGCCAGTGTTCCCTACCAGGGCATGACACCTCTTCTGCACTATGGTCTGGGAGGCAGAACACCAAAGGGACTGACCCGAGAGCAGCGTCCAGGGTAGGTGGACCATGGCATGCACCTTGGCTCTACCCCTTACCAGCTGTAGGATTACTCAGTGTTAACACTGTACAATGGGGCTAATAGCCACTCATTGGGTAATAGAATAAGTGTGAGTGGCTGGGCACGTGGCCCATGCCTGTAATCCCAGCACTTTAGGAAGCTAAGGCGGGAAGATTGTTTGAGTCCAGGAGTTTGAGACCAACCTGGGCAACATAGTAAGACCCTGTCTCTCCAAAAAATACAAAAATTATCCAGGCATGGTGGCACGTGCCTGTAGTCCCAGCTGCTTGGGAGGCTGAGGTGGGAGGATCCTTTAAGATGGGGAAGCAGAGGTTGCAGTGAGACAAGATGGTGCCACTGCATGCACTCCAGTCTGGGGGACAGAGCAAGACTCTGTCTCAACATAAACACAAATAGAATAAATATGAGAATTAAATGGGAGAAAAAAAAATTCACGTGCGCGTGTGTGTGTGTGTTATGTAACTTAGCATAGTTCCTAGCAAGCAGATATGTTTGTTGAGCACTTTAGCTGATTATCTTTGGTTTAGAGCAGTGCTGATATAAGTGTTCAATATATGTTCAAACTGAAGGAAAAAATATGCCCTTAGTATGCCAAATACATTGTGAAAATGACATTTAGAGGCAGCTAGGGCCATTTCCCAACATTTCCAACACATGAACGTATTCTGCTAGCCAGAGTGTCAGAGGCATTTGAAGCAGAGTGACTCTATCTTGAATAGGGGCTGGATAGAAGAAGGCTGAGACCTACTGGGCTGCGTTCCCAGGAGGTGAGACATTCTAAGTCACAGGATGAGATAGGAGGTCAGCACAAGGTACAGGACACAAAGACCCCACTGATAAAACAGGATGCAATAAAGAAGTGGCTAAGGGCCGAGTGCGGTGACTTACACCTGTAATCCTAGCACTTTGGGAGGCCAAGGCGGGCAGATCACTTGAGGTCAGGAGTTCAAAACCAGCCTGGGCAACATGGTGAAACCCCATCTCTACTAAAAATACAAAAAAAAAAAAAAAAAAAAAAATTAGCCCGGTGTGGTAGCGGGCACCTGTAATCCCAGCTACTCAGGAGGCTGAGGCAGGAGAATCGCTTGAACCCAGGAGGTGGAGGATGCAGTGAGCCGAGATCACGCCACTTCACTCTAGTCTGGGTGATGGAGCAAGACTCTGTCTTTTTTTTTTTTTTTTTTTTTTTTTTGAGACGGAGTCTTGCTCTGTCCCCCAGGCTGGAGTGCAGTGGCGCAGTCTCGGCTCACTGCAAGCTCCGCCTCCCGGTTCACGCCATTCTCCTGCCTCAGCCTCCCGAGTAGCTGGACTACAGCGTCCGCCACCACCCGGCTAATTTTTTTTTTTTTTGTATTTTAGTAGAGACGGGTTTCACCGTGTTAGCCAGGATGGTCTCGATCTTCTGACCTTGTGATCCGCCCGCCTCGCCTCCAAAGTGCTGGGATACAAGCTTGAGCCACCGTGCCGGCCAAGACTCTGTCTTAAAAAAAAAAAAAAAAAAAAAGACTAAAACCGACCAAAACCAGCATGGCCATGAAAGTGACTTCTGGTGGTCCTTGCTGCTCATTATATGCTTATTATAATGTATTAACATGCTAACACTCCCACCAGTGCCATGACAGTTACAAATGCCATGGCAACATCAAGAAGTGACCCTATACAGTCTAAAATGGGGAACAACCCTCAGTTCTGGGAATTGCCACCCGTTTCCCAGAAAACTCTTGAATAATCCACCCCTTGTCTAGCATATAATCAAGAAATATTCATAAAATTAGCCAACCAGCAGCCCTGGGGCTGCTCTGATTATGGAGTAGCCATTTTCTTATTTTTTACTTTCCTAATAAACTTGCTTTCACATTACTCTATGGATTCACTTTGAATTCTTTCTTGCAGGAAATTCAAGAACCCTCTCTTGAGGCCTGGATCGGGAAGACAAGTACACAGGTTAGTTATTTTCTTTATTTAGTTATTTAGTTATTTTTTATTTTTTTGGAGACTGGATCTTGCTCTGTCCCCCAGGCTGCAATCATAGCTCACTGCAGCCATGACTTCCTGGGCTTAAGTGACTAACCCACCTCAGCCTTCCGAGTATCTGGGACTGCAGGCTCATGTCACCACGCTTGGCTAATTTTTAAATTTTCTGTACAGACAGGGTGTCACCATGTTGTCCAGGCTAGACTTGAACTCCTGGACTCAAGCAATCCTCCCGCCTGTGTCTTCCAAAGTGCTGGGATTCAAGCATGAGCCATCTTGCCCGGTCTGCCTTTTTTTTTTTTTGGTCACAGTTTCTGAAATGAAAAGTGCATTGGATCCAGTTACACTATAATTGCAAAAAACGTGTTCTTACATTGAACCTACTGGCCATACGCAGTGGCTTATGCCTGTCATCTCAATGCTTTGCGTGACTGAGGTAGGAGGATCACTTGAGGCCAGGTTGAGACAAGATTGGGCAACATAGTGAGACCTGGTCTGTACAAAAATAAAATAATTAGCCGGGCATTGGTGGTGCATACCTGTAGTCCTAGCTACTCGAGACTACTTCCTGAGGCAGGAAGATGGTTTGAGCCCAAGAATTGAAGGCTGCAGTAAGCTATGATCACACCACTGGACTCCAGCCTGGGTAACAGAGCAAGACCACATCTTTAAACCAAATGAACAAAGAAACCCAAAAATAAATTAATTGGGCCTACCTAATGAAGACTGGTGCCATGGACATTTGTTTTTGGTGCAGATCTATATTGACATGTTGGCTCCAGTTAGGAACTAGGACCATTTGGACTCCTTGGCATTTACACAAGGTAAAGTCCTCCCCCAAAAGACCTTTGTGGGGCTTTGTCCTTTTATGGTTAAGTTAAGCTGCTGTTTGCTGTTTCTAAACTACAGCTTTAAAGCAAAATGCCCCCAGTCTTTCGGGCCAGCATCATGATATACACTGGGTGTCAAAACCCCACTCACTCAAGGAAATATGGTATATAAGTGTGAGCGGCTGGGCACGTGAACCACTGCACCTGGCCGCCTGGAGTTTAATTTAATGGCCTTATGTTTGTTACCTACCAGGGCATCTGAATGAGTGTTGGCATATTTATAGATATGCTAAAGCCTCATGTTATTCATTCATCAAACACTGGCTTAGCAGCTGTGTACCAGGCACAGGGTTAAGTGATGGGGACACAGCAGTGAATAAGACCTGGTCCCATGATTTATAAGGTTGATAATACCCCATGCTGGTAAGAGAGGGGAAGCCAACACTGATACACTGTTAGTAGTGGTGTGACTTTATACAACTTTTTTTTTTTTTTTTTTTGAGACAGAGTTTCACTCTTGTTGGCCAGGCTGGAGTGTGATGGCAGTCTCGGCTCACTGCAACCTCCACCTCCCAGGTACTGCAGCCTCCACCTCCCAGGTTCAAGCAGTTCTCCTGCCTCATCCTCCCAAGTAGCTGGGATTACAGGTGCCTGCCACCACACCTGGCTAATTTACGGGGTTTCATCATGTTGGCAAGGCTGGTCACAAACTCCTGACCTCAGGTGATCCACCGACCTCGGCCTCCCAAAGTGCTGGGATTACAGATGTGAGCCACCATGCCTGGCCAAATTTATACAACTTTTTGAGAGCATTTTGGTATCGTCAACATTCAACATATGCCTGTTCTAGGCCAGGTGCAGTGGCTCATGGCTGTAATTCCAGCACTTTGGGAGGCCAAGGTGGGTTGATCACCTGAGGTCAGAAGTTTGAGACCAGTCTGAACAACATGGCGAAACCCTGTCTCTACTAAAAGTATGCAAATTAGCCAGACGTGGTGGTGGGTGCTTGTAATCTCAGCTACTTGGGAGGCTGAGGCACGAGAATCACTTGAACATAGGGGCAGAGGTTGCAGTGAGCTGAGATCATGCCACTGCAATCCAGCCTGGGTGACAGAGCAAGACTCCATCTCAAAAACAAAAACAAACAAACAAACAAAAAACCATATGCCTGTTCTAAAACTATAGTAATCATCAGCCAGGCTTGGTGGGTCATGCCTGTAACCCCAGCACTTTGGAACGCCAAGGCTGGTGAATCCTTTGAGCCCAGGAGTTTGAGACCAGCCTGGGCAACATAGCGAAACCCCGTCTCTACAAAAGATAGAAAAATTAGCCAGGTGTGGTAGCATGCGTCTGTAGCGCCAGCTACTTGGGAGACTGAGGTGAGAGGATCACTTTAGTCTGGGAGGCGGAGGCTGCAATGAGCTGAGATCGTGCTACAGCACTCCAGCCTGGGCAACAGAGTGAGACTCTGTTTCAAAAATAAAATAAATAAAACCATAGTAATCAAGACAGTCTGGTATTGCTGAAAGGGCCGACAAATAATAGAACGGAATAGAGTCCAGAAATAGACTCCCATGCATTTATCACTTTGGCATAAAATAGACCACACACATGTGTTGCATGCAATCACACACATGCATATATCTTTCACACACTTACATTGACAAGTATGCCAAAGTAACACAGTGGAGAAGGAAAGTCCCTTCAATAAATGGCACTAAAACACTTGGATGCTAAAGCATCCATATGGGGAAAAAACAAGCCTCAATGCCTACCTCTGCATATGCTATATTTTAGATGGATTGCAGACCTAAAATTTAAGAGCTAAAATTGTAAAGCTTCTAGAAGAAAACCTAAGAGAATATCTTTGCAACTTTGAGATCCACAAATATTTCTTTCTTTCTTTCTTTTTTGAGACAGAATCACTCTGTCGCCCAGGCTGGAGTGCAGTGGCACTATCTCAGCTCACTGCAACTTCTGCTGCCTGGGTTCAAGTGATTCTTCTGTTTCAGCCTCTCAAGTAGCTGGGTTTACAGGTGTGAGCCACCACGTCTGGTTAATTTTTATATTTTTAGTAGAGATGGGGTTTCACCATGTTGGCCAGGCTGGTCTTGAACTCCTGACCTCAAGAGACCCACCTGCCTTGGCCTCCCAAAGCGCTGGGATTATAGGGGTGAGCCACTGCGCCCAGCCAGAGACATGCAAATGTTTTTTAGGATAAAAAGGCACAAATTGGCTGGGCTCGGTGGATCACACCTGTAATACTAGCACTTTGGGAGGACAAGGCGGGTGGATCGCGAGGTCATGAGTTCAAGACCAGCCTGGCCAATATGATGAAACCCCGTTTCTACTAAAAATGCAAAAATTAGCCAGATGTGCTGGCACGCACCTGTAATCTCAGCTACTTGGGAGGCTGAGGAAGGAGAATTGCTTGAACCTGGGAGGCGGAGGTTGCAGTGTGCTGAGATTGCGCCACTGCACTCCAGCCTGGGTGACAGAGTGAGACTCTGTCTCAAAAAAAAAAAAAAAAGGCACAAATCATAAATGAAAACATCAATAAATTGGACTTAACCGAAACGACAAACAGAGAGAGGCTCTCTGAAAGAAAAGGTACTTATTTGGGAATAGAGCATTGCCATAGGAATACACAGGCCACAGTAAACTATATGCATATGCAGGAAGGTAAAGAAAGTCAAAAGCTTTTAAAGGAAAAAATGAGGAGGATTACTTGTTTTGAAATAATTACCCCTGGCTACAAATATCAATAACAAGAGTGATGCCAGTCTGAGGTTGGACAGGCAGCTGCTAGGTAGACATCCTTGCAGAAGTATTTTTTTGTGTAAAACGTGATGGCTTTTGTGCAAGGTTGTGGTTTTTGCTGTCTTCTGTGATAGTTTTTGTTATCAGGCATACCAACATAAAACCCTCTCTTTGTGACTTTCCCTAGCTCCATTTGTCAGGGTTTTTCTTTTTTACTTAAAAATATTTTTAAAAATTTTTTCAGAAACAAGGGTCTTGCTATCCTGCCCAGGCTGCTGTTGAATTACTAGCCTCAAATAATCCTCTACCTCAGCCTCCTGAGTAGCTGGGGTAATAGGCACGAGCCACCACGCCCTGTTTCTCAGGGATTTTTTTTTTTTCCCAAACATTAGTGACTCCATTTTTATTCTGACAGCATTCACAAGTTTATCAAAATTAAGAATTTCTGGCCGGGCACAGTGGCTCACGCCTGTAATCCCAGCACTTTGGGAGGTCAAGGAGGGCAGATCACTTCAGATCAGCAGTTCAAGAGACTAGCCTGGCCAATGTGGTGAAACCCCATCTCTACTAAAAATATAAAAAGTAGCCGGGTGTGGTGGCAGATGCCTGTAATCCCAGCCACTCGGGAGGCTGAGGCAGGAGAATCACTTGAGCCTGGGAGGCAGAGGTTGCAGTGAGGCGAGATCAGGCCATCGCACTCTAGCCTGGGTGACGAGAGCGAAACTCCATCTTAAAAAAAAAAAAAGGGGAATTTCTGATCTTTTTTTTTTTTTTTTTTGAGACGGAGTCTCGCTCTGTCTCCCAGGCTGGAGTGCAGTGGCGCAATCTCGGCTCACTGCAAGCTCCGCCTCCCGGGTTCACGCCATTCTCCTGCCTCAGCCTCTCCGAGTAGCTGGGACTACAGGCGCCCACCACCACACCTGGCTAATTTTTTGTATTTTTTAGTAGAGACGGGGTTTCACCGTGGTCTCGATCTCCTGACCTCGTGATCCGCCCACCTCGGCCTCCCAGCGGAATTTCTGATCTTTAAAAGACACCAAGAAAATGAAAAGACAAGCCACAGACTGGGAGAAGACATATTTAGAATATCAATCTGATAAAGAACTTGTATCCAGAATACATAAAGAACTTCAACAACTCCATAACAAGAAGAAAAACAACTGTAGAGCCAGGCGCAGTGTTGCAAACCTGTAATCCCAGCACTTTCAGAGGCCAAGGCAAGAGGATTGCTTGAACCCAGGAGTTCAAGACCAGCCTGAGCAATATAGCAAGACCTCTTCTCTACAGAAAAATTTAAAGATTAACCAGGTGTGGTGGTGATGTTACCAAATGGGTTCCAATCCAGACCCCGAGAGAGGGTTCTTAGATCTCATGCAAGAAAGAATTCAGGGCAAGTCCACAGAGTAAAGTGAAAGCAAGGTTATTAGAGAAGTAAGGAAACAAATGAATGGCTACTCCACAGGTAGTGCAGCCCAGAGAGCTGCTGGTTGGCTATTTTTATGGTTATTTCTTGATTTTTTTTTTTTTTGAGTTGGAGTCTCGCTCCGTCTCCTAGGCTGTAGTGCAGTGGTGCAGTATCAGCTCACTGGCAGCCTCCGCCTCTCAGGTTAAAATGATTCTCATGCCTTAGCCTCCTGAGTAGCTGGGATTACAGGTGCACGCCACCATGCCAGGCTAATTTTTGTATTTTTAGTAGAGACGGGGTTTCACCATGTTGCCCGGTCTGGTCTTGAACTTCTGTCCTGAAGTGATCCACCTGCCTTGATCTCCCAAACTGCTGGGATTACAGGCGTGAGCCACCGCGCCTGGCCTATTTCTTGATTACATGCTAGACAAGGGGTCGATTATTCATGAGTTTTGCAGGAAAGGAGTGGGGATTTCCCGGAACTGAGGGTTCCTCCCCTTTTTAGACCATATAGGGTAACTTCCTGATGTTGCTATGGATTTTGTAAACTGTCACAGCACTGGTGGAAGTGCCTCTTACATGCTAATGTATTATAATGAGGGTATAATGAGCAGTGAGGATGACCAGAGGCCACTTCTGTCACCGTCTTGGTTTTGGTGGGTTTTGGCCAGCTTCTTCCCCGCATCCTGTCTTATCAGTAGAGTCTTTATGACCTGTGTCTTGTGATACCAGTCTTGCCGACCTCCTGTCTCTCCCTGCAACTAAGAATGCCTAACCTCTTGGGAATGCAGCCAGCAAGTCTCAGCCACCTGTTACCCAGCCCCCATTCAAGGAGTCGCTCTAGTTTGAACCCCCCTGACAGAGTTGGGACCTACACTCCCAACTACTCGGGAGGCTGAGGCGGGAGAATCACTTGAGTCCAAGAGTTCGAGGCTGCAGTGAGCTGTGATCGCGCCACTAAACTCCAGCCTGGGCAACAGAGTGAAACCCTATCACTTAAAAAAAAAAAAAGAAAAGAATTTAAAAAAAATAGGGGAAAGATTTGAACAGACACTTTATAAGAGAAGATGTACACAAGGCCAGTAAGACCGGGAAATATCTGAGCTTCAAGTCAGGGACATATAAAAAAATTAAATAAAAGCATGGAAAGATGCTCAACAACAGCAGTCCTGAAAAGGAACGCAAATTCAGAGCACTAGGGACCAGCCGAAATGACCAAAATGAGAAAGCTTGACAATGTTTTTTGTCCACAATAATGTGGAGCAGTTGAAATACTGGTGGTGAGAATGAAAAAATAATAAATTGGCCGGGTGCGGTGGCCCACACCTGTAATCCCAGCACTTTAGGAGGCCGAGACAGGCGGATCTCTTGAGGTCAGGAGCTTGAGACAAGCCTGGCCAACATGGTGAAACCCCATCTCTACAAAAAAATACAAAAATTAGCTGGGCGTGGTGGCACACACCTGTAGTCCCAGCTACTTGGGAGGCTGAGGCAGGAGAATCACTTGAACCCAGGAGGCAGAGTTTGCAGTGAGCCAAGATTGTGCCACTGCACTCCAGCCTGGGCAACAGAGTGAGATCCTGTCTCAAAAAAAGAAAACAAAAAAAAGGAGGAGGAGGAGGAAGAGTTGGAGGAAG
The DNA here is from genome assembly GCF_006542625.1 of Nomascus leucogenys. Lineage (NCBI taxonomy): Eukaryota > Metazoa > Chordata > Mammalia > Primates > Hylobatidae > Nomascus > Nomascus leucogenys. The sequence continues at coordinate 73,373,884 of NC_044382.1, read as the reverse complement.
AAGAGGAAGAAGAGGAAGAGGAGGAGGAGGAGGAAGAGGAGGAGGAAGAAGAGGAAGAAGAGGAGGAGGAGGAGGAAGAGGAGGAGGAGGAGTAAGAAGAAGGAGGAGGAGGACAGAGAGAGAGAAGAAGGAAGGAAGGAGGGAGGGAGGGAGGGATGGAAAGAAGGAAGGAAGGAAGGAAGGAAGGAAGGAAGGAAGGTAGGTTGTTAAATGGCTGGGTGCGGTGGCTCACACCTGTAATCCCAGCACTTTGGGAGGCCAAGTTGGGTGGATCACTTGAGGTCAGCAGTTCAAGACCAGCTTGACCAACATGGTGAAACCCCATCTCTACTAAAAAAATACAAAATTAGCCAGACATGGTGGTGCACACCTGTAATCCCAGCTACTTGGGAGGCTAAGGCAGGAGAATCGCTTGAACCCAGGAGGCAGAGGTTGCAGTGAGCCGAGATCATGCCATTGCACTCCAGCCTGGGCAATGAGAGAGCGAAACTCCATCTCAAATGGCTAAAAAGTTGCAAGCCTTTATTTGTGTTTAGATCATTGCTAGATTAATCAGATTTGGTATTTAATTGCTTAATGTAACCTGTGTTACAAAGCATGTACATCAGGCCAGGCGCGGTGGCTCACCCCTATAATCCCAGCACTTTGGAAGGCTGAGGTAGGCGGATCACTTGAGGTCAGGAGTTCATGACCAGCCTGGCCAACATGGTGAAACGCCGTCTGTACTAAACATAGGAAAATTAGCCTGGTGTGGTGGCATGTGCCTGTACTCCCAGCTACTCGGGAGGCTGAGACAGGAGAATCGCTTGAAGTGGGGAGGGGGAGGTTGCTGTGAGCTGAGGTCGCGTCACTGCACTCCAGCCTGGACTACAGAGTGAGACCCTATCTCAAAAAAAAAAAAAAAAGAAAAGTACATCAAAGAATTTTAATGTCTTAATTATTGCTTTTATTTTATTTATTATTTATTTATTTGAGACAGGCTCTTGCTCTGTCACCCAGGTTGCGGTACAGTGGCGCAATCTCAACTCACTGCAGCCTTGAACTCCCAGGCTTAAGGAATCTTCCCACCTCAGCCTCCTTAATAACTGTAACTACAGGTGCACGATACCATGTCGGGCAAATTTTTGTATAGTTGTTGTTTTTAAATAATATATGTTACATTTATTGTAAAAAATTAGGAAATGCAGATAAGAAAAAGAAGGGAAAATCACTCATGAAAATGTGAAATAATCTAAGTAGTGTGGAATACGAAGGTTTATTGTTTATTTTGTTGTATTATAATGACATCAGAAACACATAAGAAATGTCCTTCAAAAAGATGCATGTTGACGTTATGTAGGGATAAAAATCACTGAGGTGCAGCATTTGCTTTAAAATACTTCCAAGCCAGGGCAGTGGCTCACTCCTGTAATCCCAGTGCTTTGGGAGGCCGACACAGGAGGATTGCTTGAACCCAGGAGTTTGAGACCATCCTGGGCAACATGGCGAAAACCCATCTCTACAAAAAAAATACAAAAATTAGCCAGTGTAGTGGCCCACACCTGTAATGTCAACTACGTGGGAGGCTGAGGTGGGAGAATCCCTTGAGCCCAGGAGTTTGAGGCTGCAGTGAGCCAAGATTGTGCCACCGTACTGTAGCCTGGGCGACAGGTGAGACCTTGTCTCTAAATAAATAACATACTTCAGGAGAGAGGGGTCAGTTTGCAAAAATAATAATAATAATAATAAGTAAAACAAGTGTGGCAAAATAAAAAATAATGAATCAGTTGGGGCAATGGGCATATAGAGGTTCATTATATTATTCTACTTTTGTGTATAATTTTTTTGTTTTTTTTTATGTTTGAGACTGAGTTTCTGCAACCTGAGCTGGAGTACAGTGGCGCGATCTCAGCTCACTGCAACCTCCACCTCCCACTTCAAGCGATTCTCCCGCCTCAGCCTCTCGAGTAGCTGGGACCACAGGCACACTCCACCACACCCAGCTAATTTTTCTATTTTTACAAGAGACAGGGTTTCACCATGTTGGCCAGGCTGGTCTCAAACTCCTGACTTCAAGTGATCTGCCTGCCTCAGCCTCCCAGAATGCTGGGATTGCAGGCGTGAGCCACCGTGCCCGGCCTGTGTATAATTTTATAATTAATTTTTATAATAAAAATGTTTTTAAACACCCATAATCCTCAAATCCAGAGAAAATCATTACTTTTGACTTTGTGCATATCCCATCAGAACAGTTATGAAGGCATTTTTTTTTTTTTTTGAGACAGAATCTTGCTCTGTCGCCCAGGCTGGAGTGCAGTGGTGTGATCTCGCTCACTGCAAGCTCTGCCTCCAGGGTTCACGCCATTCTCCTGCTTCAGCCTCTGGAGTAGCCAGGACTACAGGTGTGCACCACCACACCCAGCTAAGATTTTTTATTTTTTATAGAGACAGGATCTTTCCATGTTCCCTAGGCTGGTCTCAAGCTCCTGGCCTCAAGTGATCCTCCTGCCTTAGCCTCACAAAGTGCTGGGATTACAGTCATGAGCCACCATTCTAGGCCACTGGTCTTTTCTTTCCACTAGAAAAGTTTGAATTAATAGGCTGGGTGTGATGGCTCACGCCTGTAATCCCAGCACTTTGGGAGGCCGAGGCAGGTGGATTATGAGGTCAGAAGTTCGAGACTAGCCTGGCCAACATGGCAAAACCCCATCTCTACTAAAAATACAAAAATTACCTGGGTGTGGTGGCAGGCGCCTGTAATCCCAGCTACTCGGGAGGCTGAGGCAGGAGAATAAACTTGAATCTGGGAGGTGGAGGTTGCAGTGAGCCGAGATCGAGCCATTGCTCTCCAGCTTGGATGACAAGAGCAAGACTCTGTCTCAAAAAAAAAAAAAAAAGAAAAGTTTGAATTTTGAATTATTTTCCTTTAGCTGTCTTGAAATATTGAAATATATCTCCCAGGTTCAAGTGGTTCTCCTGCCTCAGCTTCCTGAGTAGCTGGGATTACAGGCATGTGCCACCACGCCCGGCTAATTTTTTCTATCTTTAGTAGAGACAGGGTTTCACCATGTTGGCCAGGCAGGTCTTGAACTCTTGACCTCAAGTGTTACCCCCGCTTTGGCCTCCCAAAGTGCTGGGATTACAGGCATGAGCCACCACGCCCAGCCCTCCTTGTGGTTTTGATTTGCATTTCCTTGATGACTAGTAATTAGCATTTTTTCATACACCTGTAGGCCATTTGTAGGTTTCTTTCGAGAAATGTCTAATCAGATTTTTCGCCCTTCTTAATTTTTTTTTTTTGCAGTTGAGTTATTTGTGTTCCTTATACACTCTGGTTATTAATTCTTTGTTAGATGGACAGTCTGCAATATTTTCTTCCACTCTGAGTTGTCTCTTCACTTATATCTTTATCCATTCAGCCACTCTATGTGTTTTTGTGTTTTTTTCACACAGGGTCTCAACGTTGCTTTTTAATAACTACACATTATGCATTGAATGGACATAACAAAATTTACCGGGAGATGTTCAGGTTATTTCCAACTTCTCACCATTATTGACAATATTTCAATAACCATTCTTGTGTTTAATCTTGTTGCACAGCCATACTTCCCCATGATAAAAGTCTAAAAAGGAAACTTCTGGATGAAAAACTGTTTAAGCACCAGGGGGAGCTGGTCACCTATGTGATCAGTGCTGTGGGGTTTAAAAAAATTTTTTTTGAGACAGGGTCTCACTCTGCCCAGGCTGAAGTGCACTGGCACAATCTCTGCTCACTGCAACCTCTGCCTCCTGGGTTCAAGCGAACCTCCCGCCTCAGCCTCCCAAGTAGCTGAAACTATAGGTGTGTGCCACCACATCTGGCTAATTTTTATGTTTTTAATAGAGACAGAGTTTCACCATGTTGGCCAGGCTGATCTGGAACTCCTGGCCTCAAGTGATCTGCCTGCCTCGGCCTCCCAAAGTGCTGAGATTAGAGGCATAAGCCACTGCGCCCAGCTTGTTTTGTTTTTAAGCAAACCCTAGTCCTCTACCTTAGCAGTTTCCGCTTCCTAAGATGAAAGTGCAAAATGTCTGGGGCACACAGCTTGTAAACAGTACCTGGCATCTAGGAATGCTCAACAGAGCCTTTCGTCTTTGAAACCCTACCCCCCGTTGCTGTATTCTTTAATGTGAACAATAGATGTTTCTCCAGTGCATAAATTGCTGTGTCCTTCAAGTCCCAAGCCCCTTTTACATGGGAAGGCTGGCACTCCCACTGTCAGATCATTTAGAAGAGAACAGGCCCACCTCAGCCTCATGGTTGGGCATGTGACCCAGGCCCTGCTGTTCAATGCATGATATGCACCTTAACCACAGTGATTGGTGCAAGTATGGCACAAAACCCACACCAGACCAATAAGACCCTACCCAGGACCTTTGCTGAAGTGTGGGGCAAAGAGTTGCTACTTCTTCAGGGTTTGTTGACTTGGTTGTGAAGCATATGGTGTTGAAGCACATGGGCTTTGGAGTTTGGACTTGAATTGGAATCCCCTCTTGATCACTTCCTGGCCATGTGACCTTTCTGAAATTCCTCGATATCTCAGATATTTGGTGTTTGTTTGTTTGTTTGTTTTGAGACAGAGTCTCGCTGTCTTGCCCAGGCTGGAGTACAGTGGCATGATCTCAATGCAGCCTCTGCCTCCTTGGCTCAGCCTCCCAAGTAGCTGGGACTACAGGCATGTGCCACCACACCTGGCTAATTTTGTATTTTTAGTAGAGATGGGGTTTCACCATGTTGGCCAGGCTGGTCTCAAACTCCTGACCTCAAGTGATCCACCCACCTCAGCCTCCTAAAGTGCTGAGATTACAGGTGTGAGCCACCGCCCAGCCAATATATCAGATATTTGGCTTCCTCATCTGTAAACTGGGGCAGTAATAATTTCCACCTTCCAGGGTTGTTGTGGGTTTTGTGTGATGTAACACGTATAAAACACTAAGTGCTCAGCCTGCTACAGACAAATTATTCCATGATGCTGGCTGGCTGTTGCGACACAGTCCACACCCCGAGATGTGGAGGCAGCCAGTATCCATCTCTTGCTCCACCTGTTAGTCAGTAGTGCTACTGCTGCCTCACCAAACACACACACTTGTCCTTTTCCGCCATCAGTACATAAATGAGGCATCACCAGATGGTGACCATAACCTGGCATTTTCTGGGAAACTCCCTATTTCGAATATTTGATTGCATTAGCGAAAACAAGTTGCAGCTTCTGGGGAAAGGAACATAATTCCTGCCCAAGTATGATGCTGTTTCTCTGGGCGGGTGTTTTTTTAAGCCAGGCCAGGAGAAAGAGTGATTTCTGCTCAGCCAACCTTGTATCAGGTAGGACTCAACTGGTTGCCAAGTGACAGAAAACCCTACTGAAACAGAAGAGAAAATTTATTAGTGGATAAATTACAGGTTCGTTCTGATTCACAAGGATTGAGAGTCAGTGAGGTTGTGGTCCCCGAGAGCAGAAGTGTTAAACCTTTCCTTATAAAGAGCCAGATAGTAAATATTTTAGGCTTTGCAGAATATATGGTCTTTGTTGCAGCCGCTCGACCCTGCTATTGTAGTATGCAAGCATCATAGTAAATATGTAAAAGAATGAGCATGGCTGTATTCCAATACAATTTATTTACGGAAGCAGGGGGTAGGCTGCATTTGGCCCCTGGACTGTGGTTTGCTGACCCCTGACTTTAGAGGAAAATCAGAATGCAATTACCCAAAGAAAGGGAATTGACTACAGGTGGCAAAAATACAAAAATAAGGCCCATGTTAAGCTCCACATTCTCCTGGCACAATCTTTTCTGTCCTCTTAAAGCAAACAAAGGGAAATGAGGTGACCAGCCTGGTCTGGGGATCCAGTTTATTTGGGTGGAACAAAGTTCTTTCTCTCTGTGGATCTATTTAGTATGTCAGGGGTTTAAGCCCAGGACCTTAAAGATAAGTATGGTACATGCTGGGGAGCTCATGTGCTGAGGTTTTACTTCTTCTGTGCCCACTCTAATTTCTTAGGCCAACCTCTGGATTTTGTTTTTTTTTTTTTTTTTTTTTGAGATGGAATCTCGGTCTTATCAGCCAGGCTGGAGTATGATGGTGCGATCACGGCTCACTGCAACCTCTGCCTCCCGAGTTCAAGCAATTTTCTTGCCTCAGCCTCCTGAGTGGTTGGGATTACAGGTGTGTGCCACCATGCCCAGCTAATTTTTTATATTTTTAGTAGAGAAGGGGTTTCACCATGTTGGCCAGGCTGGTCTCGATCTCCTGTCCTCGTGATCCAACCGCCTCGGCCTCCCAAAGTGCTGGGATTACAGGCGTGAGCCACCATGCCCGGCCCTAACTCTGGATTTATGATTGTCCATGAATCAAGATCCTTGGACTTTCTTTTTTTTTTTTTTTTTTTTTTTTTTTGAGACGGAGTCTTGCTCTGTCACCCAGGATGGAGTGCAGTGGCACAATCTCGGCTCACTGCAAGCTCCGCCTCCCGGGTTCACGCCATTCTCCTGCCTCAGCCTCTCCGAGTAGCTGGGACTACAGGCGCCCACCACCACGCCCGGCTAACTTTTTTTTGTATTTTTAGTAGAGACGGGGTTTCACCGTGGTCTCGATCTCCTGACCTCGTGATCCGCCCGCCTCGGCCTCCCAAAGTTCTGGGATTACAAGCGTGAGCCACCGCGCCCGGCCGATCCTTGGACTTTCATTGATACAAGATAATGCGTTACGGATTCCTCATCTTCCAGATGTGCCTCGATGCTGTTATGATGGGCGTGCTTTTATTCACTGGATTCACAAGATGTCTTAGATGTAAGTATGTACTGATCAGTGTTAGCAGAATGTTAATGAGTCATTATATACTCATGCTTTAGAATGTCTTGGTCAGGTAAAAACTTTGCCAATACAGCATTGGCAAAGGAATTCTAAAGATTTTATGCTGACCAAATATTAAATAGTTTGAGGGATCTTGTGTTGAGCAAATGTAGTCAGTGGTCCTCTGTGAGTCAATATAAGGAAGATAAGGAAACTCTGTGGACAAAGTCTTTGAGATCTAAGCCACCCTAAAGCTGAGGAGTCAGAGGGTTTCTTTTTATCTTTTTTTTTTTTTTGAGATGGAGTCTCACTCTGTTGCCCAGGCTGGAGTACAGTGGCGTGATCTCAGCTCACTGCAACCTCTGACTCCCTGGTTCAATGATTCTCCTGTCTCAGCCTCCCAAGTAGCTGGGATTACAGGCACATGACACCATGCCCGGCTAATTTTTTTTTTTTTTTAGTAGAGACAGGGTTTCACCATGTTGGCCAGGATGGTCTCGCTCTCCTGACCTCATGATCCACATGCCTCCCAAAGTGCTGGGATTACAGGCATGAGCCACCACGCCCAGCTGCCTTCTTTTTTTTTGAGACAAAGTCCCACTCTGTTGCCCAAGCTGGAGTGCAGTCACGTGATCTCGGCTCACTGCAACCTCCACCTCCTGGGTTCAAGCAGTTCTCCTACGTCAGCCTCCCGAGTAGCTGGGATTACAGGCATGTGCCACCATGTCTGGCTAATTTTGTATTTTTAGTAGAGACGGGGTTTCATTATGTTGGCCAGGCTAGTTTTGAACTCCTGATCTCGTGATCCACCCGCCTTGGCCTCCCAAAGTGCTAGGATTCCAGGCGTGAGCCACCACGCCCAGCCGAGTCAGAGGGTTTCTAAAGGAGGCTGGGCGAGGTGGCTCATGCCTGGAATCCCAGCACTTTGGGAGGCTGAGGTAGGAGGATTGCTTGAGTCCAGAAGTTGAGACAAGCCTGGGTGACATACTGAAACCCCATCTTTATAAAAAAATACAAAAATTAGCCAGGTGTGGTGGTGTGCACCTGTGGTCCCAGCTACTCAGGAGGCTGAGGTGGTAGGATTGCTTAAGCCTGGGAAGTGGAGGCTGCAGTGAACTGGGATCAAGCCTCTGCACTCCACAGCGGAGGCTGCAGTGGGCCCAGGAGGTTGAGCCTCTGCACTTGGCCTGGGCAACAGAGCAAGAGTGGTAGTTCACGCCTGTAATCCCAACATTTTGGGAGGCCGAGGCAGGCAGATCCCCTGAGGTCAGGAGTTTGAGACCAGCCTGGCTAATATGGTGAAACCTCGTCTCTACTAAAAATACAAAAATTAGCTGGGCATGGTGGCAGGTGCCTGTTATCCCAGCTACTTGGGAGGCTGAGGCTGGAGAATCACTTGAACACAGGAGGTGGAGGTTGCAGTGACTGGAGATCACGCCATTGCACTCCAGCTTGGGTTACAAGAGAGAACTCCATCTCAATCAATCAATCATTAATAAAAATTTTTTAAAATGTTGAATCTCCTTTGATAGCAAGTAATGAAGCGTTCCAAGCCTAAACTTCTGTAGTGAAGCCATTGTCATGAACATCTCTAAACTGTCAGGATACACATGGAAGATCCAACACTGTTTCTCTGTTATTCCTGGGAGGAGATTCTGGGTATCCAGCTACTGACTGATGTCCAGGATCATGCTAGACCTCTCTAGCTCAGAGGTCTCTGGTCCTAAGGTCAGATCTTAGGACTGGAACCTAGCGACTTTCAGCCATAAGACATGTCCCTGAGCCAATGAGGTGAGAAAAGAATTGGATGGAGTTTCACCATGTTGTTCTGTCATGCCACTGCTACCCACATTAACAGGCTTGTTTGGAAAGCCTGGGAATCAGGAGCGCTTGGGACTAGGGACAGGCTATACCTTCAGAGGGAACAGCTCAACTCTCCCAATGAGCTCTCTGGAATCGAGCTTTAGATGCCCAGGCAAGGCCAGAACATTGTAGATGGGTCCAGCTGGAATCAGTTGCCAACAGGGGAACCCAGCTTCCCAATGACATCAGGATTAGCACATGAGGCTTGGTACCGGGCTGTCTTCGGGTGGATGTTTCCCTACAAGAATACCTGTATTTTTTCAGGAGGGGTCTATACAGGCATTCTCCTTCACTGAATCTTGTGTTCTCTAAAATTAAGTAGATCCCCTTTTAAACATAGATCCCCATTTTATAGGCTTGATTTTGCTGTGAGTCACATCATAGCTTTCAAGACTTAAAATTGTGCCTAAATAGGTAAAAACATTAGCCAGACATGGCGGCACGTACCTGTGGTCCCAGTGACACAGGAGGCTGAGGCAGGGGGATCACTGGAGCCCAGGAGGTCGAGGCTGCAGTAAGCTTTGTTTGTGTCACTGCACTCCAGTCTGGTGAGCATGAGACCCTGTCTCCATTAAAAGAAAAAAAAAAAAGTAAAAATGTAAGTAATCATTACTTGTTTGCCAAGCAAAATATTCCTGCGTGAGGTCCTTGTGGTGAAGAAATTAAGAAATCACTAGTGCCCAACCGTGTTGCACCATATTCTCGTAAAATATATTTTGGTTCTGTCCCCTAATCCTCATGTGCTAACAGGGATGTATTGTTTTTTCTAGAGCTCCTTTGCAGGGATTTAGATCATTATTTCAGATCTTCCAGATCTTCGATTTGGTTCAAGAGGTCAAGAAGTACTTCCTTCATTCATAAATATTTATTTAGGTTCTACTATATGCCAGCGTTCTATGCACTAGAAGCTTAACTTTGTAATCTGGTTTGAAGCATTGTGTACAAATGCGCAAAGACATATGTATGAAGCTGCTATCCACAGCATTGTTTGTAATAACTGGAAACAATTCGAACATCTATCAATAGGTAGGAAATGGTTCATTCAAACAACAGAACCTTAAAATCATTAAAAATAGATCTTTATGTATTAGTATGCAAATATGCCAAAGGAATAATAAGACCAAAAGTTGTAAAAATAAGTTATTTTATCCCATTTTTGCATACACACACACGAGAAATTGGTAAAAGTGATTACATCTGGGAACAGGTTGGAAAATTTAGTTCTATATGTATTAAAAAAAAAAAGGACCAAGGCCGGGCGTGGTGGCTCACACCTGTAATTCAGCACTTTGGGAGGCCAAGGCGGGAAGATCACTCGAGGTCAGGAATTAAAGAGCAGCCTGGCCAACATAGTGAAAACCCGTCTCTACAAAAACACAAAGATCTAGCCAGCCGTGGTGGCGCATGCTTGTAGTCCCAGCGACTCAGGAGGCTGAGGCAGGAGAATCGCTTGGACCCAGAAGGCAGAGGTTGCAGTGAGCCAAGATTGCACCACTGCACTCCAGCCTGGGCGACAGAGGGAGACTCCGTCTCAAGAAAAAAACAAAATGAAACAAAACAAAAACAAAAACAAAAAACCAACTTTGTGTTGATAGTCTCATGAGCACGTGATTTGGACTGGGGGGAGATTCATTTTTTAAAGTCAATAGTTCTATGTTTTTTTAACGATCATGTATTGCCTTCCTAACAGAAAAAAATAATTTGTATACTATTTGTAGATTATGGAAGGGGATACCTATTCACACACAGAATGGTAAGCTTCATCACTGAAGATTCTCAACCCACCGCTGGTATAAGCTTTCTCAGGGTCTTTTCTTCCTACAGCTGGGAAGTCAGGTTTTTTTCTTTTTTTGGGACAAAGTCTCACTCTGTTGCCCAGGCTGGAGTGCAGGGGTGCAATCTCGGCTCACTGCAACCTCCGCCTCCTGGGTTCAAGCTTCTCCTGCCTCAACCTCCCAAGTAGCTGGGACCACAGGCGCGTGCCACCATGCCCGGCTAATTTTTTGTAATTTTAATAGAGACGGGGTTTCACCATGTTAGCCAGGATGGTCTTGATCTCTTGTCCTCGTGATCCGCCTGCCTTGTCCTCCCAAAGTGCTGGGATTACAGGCGTGAGCCACTGCGCCCAGCAGAAGTCAGGTTTTCTAACGTGTTTAGCTTGACTCACACTGGCTATTGGTTCACTTTGACCAGAGATTTAACTGAACTTTTGGAAATTAAAAATAACCAATCATACTTAAAATGTTCCCTAGAAGTCTGTGCTAGGTGATGTGGGCTTCCTAATTTTACCAAATCTTTTGCAACTGAAGAGTAATTACAAGACTTTTGATGGCCGAGTACAGTGGCTTATGCCTATAATCCCAGCATTTTGAGAGGCCAAGGCGGGCAGATAACCTGAGGTCAGTAGATTGATACTATGCTAGCTAACACGGTGAAACCCCGTCTCTACTAAAAAATACAAAAATTAGCTGGGCATGGTGGCACACACCTGTAGTCCCAGCTACTTGGGAGGCTGAGGCAGGAGAATCGCTTGAACCTGGGAGGTGGAGGTTGCAGTGAGCTGAGATTGCGCCACTGCACTCCAGCCTGGGCAACAGAGCAAGAGCAAGACTCTATCATCTCAACGAAAAAAAATTATGAGATGGGACCTCTATGTTTCCCAGGCTGGTCTTGAACTCTTGGGCCCAAGCTGTCCTTCTGCCTGGGCCTCCCAAAGTACTAGGATTACAGGCACGAGCCATCATGCCCAGCCTCAATTATTATTTTAGAAAAAGGTTTTACAAATGTAGTGTATCCTAAGTTTACAGTGCTTACAATCTCTACAGTAATGGCCTAGGCCTTCACATTCACTCACTGACTCAACCGAATCAGGACTTCCAGTCCTGCCAACTCTATTCATGGTAAGAGCCCTATCCAAGTGTACCATTTTTCATTTTTTTTCTTTTGAGACAGAGTCTCACTCTGTTGCCCAGGCTGGAGTGCAGTGGCGTGATCTTGGCTCACTGCAACCTCTGCCTCCAGGGTTCAAGTGATTCTCTGGCCTCAGCCTCCGAGTAGCTGGGATTACAGGCACATGCCACCACGCCCGGCAAATTTTTGTATTTTTAGTAGAGATAGGACTTCACCATGTTGGCCAGGCTGGTCTTGAATTCCTGACCTCAGGTGATCCACCCACCTCGGCCTCCCCAAGTGTTGGGATTATAGGCGTGAGCCACCATGCCAGGCCCTTTTCTCATATAAGGTACTTTTACTGTACCAAATGGTAAACAGAGAACTGTTTACTTACCATTGTGTTACAACTGCCTATGTTAACAAGCTGTACAGGTTTGTAGTCTAGGAACAATACACTACACCATACAGGTATATAGTCGGCTACACCACCTAGGTTCGTGCAAGTACACTCTGTTTGCATGATGAAACCGCCTAACCATGCACTTCTCAGAATACATCCTGCTGTTACTGTGCTGATCCATGCTGCCGACAAGGATAAACCCTGAAAACATTACGCTAAATGAATGCATCACTAAAGGCCATGTATTTTGATCCCATTTATACAAAATGTCCAAAATAGGCAAATATTTAGAAGCCATTAGTGATTACACCAGGAGTTGAGGAGAGAATGGAACAGAGAGTGATTTAATGGACAGAGGGTTTCTTCTTTGATGAAAATGTTCTGAAATTAGTGGAGATGGCTGAATATACTGAAATCAACTGAATTGTGGCAAATTTTTTAAAGTGGTAAATTTTATGGTATGTAAATCATATCTTGAATAAAGCTGTTAGAAAAATTATCTGTGCTGGTGACACTGTATGGTTGGTTCTCTAGACAGGTGCTCTACAAACTAGGGCAAGGAGACCAAGTGAAATAACACACCTTAACAGAAACTCTCTTCCAATAGTTTTCTTGCCTACAGTCAAAACGCCTGGGTAGAAATGAAAGACAGACTACACTGAACAACTGTTTTATAAACCTTTATTGGAAAGGCTACAAACTTTATATTGCCACCGCATTTCTTATGTTTAAAGTGGTTGTGGGGAAGTAACCTTGGATACAAAACTATTATGCTGTTGAATCTTGCCCAGGCTTGTAAAATATTTTTTGTACAATGGAGGTAGAGTGGATAGGTCAATAATTTAAACCTCACAGGACTTGATTAGTGTCAGCACACCTTTTTTAATTCAGGTTTTCAGGTTCTAGTAGACCTAGAAATAAACTACAAATACTATATTTAGGCTCTGGGATGGCATTTAATATATTTAAGATTTTTAGTTTTCAGTTTTCCCCATTTGTTCCTTTATAAATGTAAAATTGTGCATCTGATGTCTCTTCTCTCAAATAAGTGTGTTCTAAAAATACCTACTGAGAGTGAAATGGTAAAAACCAGATGATGGAAAGAGAAACACAACATCCTTTTCATCGGTTTTACCTGATTTTTCTCAAACCAGCCTTTTTTTTTTTGCTTATTTTCTTTAGTTTGAAATATAAATAACTACAACAATGCATATTTCAGTTGCCTTCATTCTTAAAATCTGAATAAGCATCTTACTTTTCTATAAAACATTATAGAAACTCAAAATAATAATCAATGGCTTCTCCAATTCCAAATATTCAACTTAATGGAGACAGAGCATCTTTTACTTTTACATTTAATGAAAACAGAGGATTTGAACACGTTCTATGCAGACATGGTTTTACTATAGATTTGCTGTTACCTTACTTTTTTAAGGGGGTGGTGGTAGGGAGATACAGAAGTCAGGCTAGCCCAGTGCTTGGGAGTTACAGCACTCAAGAACACCCTGGCCTCTACAGAGCATCACTGAAGCCACTGAAGCCTGTCTCTACCAGCCTTTTGTCTTCCTAAGACTATAAGATGGGCACAGGCCTGAGATACAAGCTTCAGGCCAATGGGTTTTTATGGGCTGTTTAAGAACCAGCACTAAGGATACATTCTTTATGTTTTTCCTTCTAAAAATGTGACACAAAAGAATAATTTACACCAACCGCTTTTTATTATCGAGTTTCAGAAACCTTTCACAAGATGGTAAAAAAAAAAAAAAAAAAAAAAAAAAAAAAAAAAAAGAAAACAAAACAAAACAAAAAACCAAAAACAAAAAAACTTTACAACCACAGCTAATGTAATTTTTTCCATTGTTCCCAGTCAGCTCCAAACCCATTGTGTGCAAAGCCCATTTTTTTCCATGCATCTAAATGATAGATACAGGCTATGAAATTCTTTATTCTATTTGTAGCAGCTTATGCAGGTGCAGCCAAACACAAAGCTTCAGGACAAATTGTACAAACTTTACAATGTGGGATTTAAATTTAAAATATGAAACATAAAAATCTACACAAAACTGATAAAAATCAAGCACAGATACCAGGATTGAAACTTATAATAATCCATGTGTGAAAGGGAGTCTTGTTTCCTTTCAAGTGCTTTATTCTGCTATGGAACAGTCGAAATGAAGATGTAAAGCTTTGTGGTTAGTTTAAATTATACACTCTGTAGATACTATACCAATTTTAAAAGTTATACATAGACCAACAGATGTCCCTCAGTTCATCTGGATTGATAAGATACTCCAGCTGGATTGCTGAGAACAAATCAGGCAAATGTGGAAAGAAAATCCACCTGTGCAATTTGTTTGCAGAGTTTACTGATGGGCACACTGCACTCCAGGTCCATGATGGCTGCTGCTTTCTTCATCAGAGCTATCATTATAGGCTTCACGCCTCTGACCACCTCCTGAGCCTCGAGTGCTATCAAATTCCTGAAGCTCTACCTCCTCTGTTTCTCCAATTATGTTAGGAACTTCTGGTCTAGATGGCAGAAGATCTTCTAGTTCCTTTATTAAAACAAACAAAAACCAGGTTGGTTGTAATATTTTTATCAACTTTCTTTTTGATACATAGAATCCAGTGTCTGTCTAATAGTTTAAAAAGGGGCTGGGTGTGGTGGTTCACGCTTACAATCCCACCCAGCACTTTGGGAGGCTGAGGCAGGTGGATAATGAGGTCAGGAGATGAGACCATCCTGGACAACATGGTGAAGCCTCATCTCTACTAAAAATACAAAAAATTAGCCGGGCATGGTGGTGGGTACCTGTAATCCTAGCTAGTCAGAAGTCTGAGGCAGGAGAATCACTTGAACCCAGGAGGTGGAGGTTGCAGTAAGCTGAGATTGTGCCACTGCACACTCCAGCCTGGGTGACAGAGCAAGACTCCATCTCAAAAAAAAAAAAAAAAGTTAAAAAAAGGAATGTGGACTGGACTTTGAACTCTAAGTAAGAGATCACAAACTCATCACTCACAGGCCAAATCTGCAAGACATCTTTTGTGCAACCCATCTATTGCTTTAAGAACCAAAAAAAAGGTCATTATCTGCCAATACTTAAACATTAGAAAATTTCTACAGGAGACACGCCTTCCTGCATCCGGCATGGACACCAGCTGACGAGAAGGGGGTAGTGGCCCTGCCCTCTGCAGATGAGGAATCTGCTCTCTCCAGGGAGTGCTACTCCTCACCACCACCCACACCGAGTCTACTTTACTCTACAATTCCCTGCTTGGCCCCATCAACATTTACACCAGCAATACCCCATTTCCTAACAACTAGGAAAGCCTACCAATCACACAAATATACTTTAAAATTGAAAGTAACATGACTATTAAGAAACTTGAAGTCAGATGGGTGCAGTGGCTCACGACTGCAATCCCAGAACTTCGGGAGGCAGGAGGATTGCTTGAGACCAGTCTGGACAACATAGCAAGACTCCCATCTCTATAAAAAGTTTTAAAAAGCATTAGCTGGGTGTGCTGGTGCACACCTGTAGCAAGCCATGATCATGCCACTGCACGCCAGCCTGGGCAACAGAGTGAGACTCTCTTAAAAAGAAAGAAACTTGGCTGGGTGCAGTGGCTCACGCCTATAATCCCAGCACTTTGGGAGGCCGAGGCGGGTGGATCACAAGGTCAGGAGATTGAGACCATCAATCTAACATGGCTAACACAGTGAAATCCTGTCTCTAACTAAAAATACAGAAACAAAATTAGTGGGGTGTGGTGGTGGGTGCCTGTAGTCCCAGCTACTTGGGAGGCTGAGGCAGGAGAATGGCATGAACCTGGGAGGTGGAGCTTGCAGTGAGCTGAGATCACGCCACTGCACTCAAGCCTGGGCGACAGAGCAAGACTCCGTCTCAAAAACAACAACAACAACAACAACTAAAAACTTACCAGGCATCGTGGCTTATGCCTGTAATCCCAGCTACTTGGGTGGCGAAGGCATGAGGATCACTTGAACCTGGGAGGCGGGGGGTACAGTGAGCCGAGACTGCACCACTGCACTCCAGCTTGGGTGACACAGTGAGACTGTGTCTCAAAAAATTTTTTTTAAATTAGCCAGGCACGGCAGCACACACCTGTGGTCCCAGCTCCTTGGGGACTGAGGTGAGAGGATCGCTTGAGCCCAGGAGGTTGAGGCTGCAGTGAGCCACGATCACACCACCGCACCCCAGCCTGGGGACAGCCTTTTAGACAGAGACTCTGTCTAAAAACCCCAAAACCAAACCCCAAACTTGGAAGTCAACTGTTGTTTAATTTAAAGAACACTTACAGAAAGCTTGTCTGGGTTGATCCAGTTGTTTTCAGGAAACTGCACATCAAACTTTATGTAAAGATCACCTTTTTCAAAGGGATTACGATACTGCGGCATCCCTTCACCTCGAACTACACGAACACATCCTATTATTTAAGAGGAAATGTTTAATAATTTTACCCAAAAGAGGTGTTCAATTTTTTTAGAGTTATGCAGTATAAAAAAATTACAAATTGTAAGAATACTTGAAAACCAGAATCGGACAAAATCAAGACTTACCTGGTTCAATTACTTTGCCAGGGGGGTATTTCACCACAATCTGACGTCCATCAAGGTGCTTAAAGGTGAACTGAAATCCACATAGAGCTTCAACAAGTCCTATTTTATATGTCATG
Source organism: Nomascus leucogenys (assembly GCF_006542625.1). Classification (NCBI taxonomy): domain Eukaryota; kingdom Metazoa; phylum Chordata; class Mammalia; order Primates; family Hylobatidae; genus Nomascus; species Nomascus leucogenys. The sequence goes on along the minus strand of NC_044382.1, from coordinate 73,357,223 downwards.
TGCAAATCATTCCCATCTCTCTGAAATACCTATAAATAAAGCACAAAAGAAATACATTTTCTTAAAAATTATGGAGCTACACCCTGCAGCATTATGTTCCTTGACTTAATTTCAAAACCTTATTTCTACCATTCACTGCAAATCCAAAGTGCCACTGTCCCTAGTGCCCTAAACCGCATTAGGAAAGCTAGCTATTCCCAAGTAGTATGTGAGAAACTTCCATGAGGAAGGTGTATTGGAACTGGTAAACAATGGCATTTATAAGAGCAACACAACTGAGGCCCCCAAAACAGGGCCAGGTATATTCTGCAACTATTGCCCACTTTCAGACTCTGCCTCTGGTGAAAAAGGTATAGAATGCCCAAAGGGCTTCTGCAGAACAGGCTCATCCTGGAGTGCTCCCCAGACATGATCATAACAGGGAAGGAGGGAGGGTCCAAGATCAACATAAAAAACCTCAACCAGTAACACCCAGCCAGCAAAGTCAAGTGGCTCAATTCTGTGCTTCACACACATACCAACAAGTCTCACATTACTAAAATGCAAAACTGGCTCATTCAATATTACACTATAAGCCTATGGACTAGGTAATGCAAAAGGTATTGAGAATAAGCACAAAGAATGTTTCTGAGCCTTCAATGTGTAACGCCCAACCTGCAATTTTTGCTTAGATTTTACAATGGTCACTCTTCTTGTAAAGAATAATCCTGGCTGGTTCACTTATAGAAAATCTGGTAGACAGGTTCTTTTCCTATGTTACTCTCCTAAATTTACCCATTAAACAAAGTTAAACCATTACCTTAACCAATGATTCTCTAAGTGTGGTTCTGGACCAGCAGCTTCAGGAAACTTGTTAGGAACACATATTCTTGGGGCCCACTTCCATTCCTGCCAGAAACAAGGCAGGCAGGACCCAGCTTCTGTAGTCCTAACAAGCCCTCCAGGCAATTCTTTTTTTTTTTTTTGAGACAGAGTCTCGCTCTGTCGCCCAGGCTGGAGTGCAGTGGCGCAATCTTGGCTCACTGCAAGCTCCACCTCCTGGGTTCACGCCATTCTCCTGCCTCAGCCTCTCCAAGTGGCTGGGACTACAGGCGCCCGCCACCACGCCCGGCTAATTTTTTTTTTTTTTTGCATTTTTAGTAGAGATGGGGTTTCACTGTGGTCTCGATCTCCTGACCTTGTGATCCGCCCACCTCGGCCTCCCAGAGTGCTGGGATTACAAGCGTGAGCCACCGTGCCCGGCCAGGCAATTCTTATGTGTGCTAAAGTGTGAGATCCAAGAAGGTATGTTATCTATGCACATTTATTCAAGTGTTCCTCACAACAGGACCAACAGTTTCTTTAATGCAGGATTTTTCAATGCATTAAAAATGCTAAGTAGGCCAGGTGCAGTGGCTCATACCTGTAATCCCAGCACTTTGGGAGGCCAAGGCAGGCGGATCACAAGGTCAGGAGTTCAAGACCAGCCTGGCCAATATGGTGAAACCCCATCTGTACTAAAAATACAAAAATTAGCCAGGTGTGGTGGTGCGCACCTGTAGTCCCAGCTACTTAAGAGGCTGCGGCAGGAGAATCACTTGAACATGGGAGGCAGAAGCTGCAGTGAACCAAGATCATGCCACTGCACTCCAGCCTGGGCGACAGAGCGAGACTCCATCTCAATAAGAAAAAAATAAAAAAATTTAAAAAAGCTAAACATAGGGTCAGAGCTTTGGGAGGCCAGTTCACAACAGCAACATAGGGAGACAAAAAATTAAAACAAAATAGGCTAGTTGAGGCAGGACGATCCCTTGAGCCCAGGAGTTGGAGCCTGCAGTGGCAGTCCCTCCTCATTAATGATCCAGCCACTGTACTCCAGCCTGGGTGACAGAAGGACATCCTGTCTCTTAAAAAGAATAATAATAAATTTAAAATAAAATGCTAAGTATACTGTAAAATGCCAGTGTTCTAAGAACCATCTTACCAAATATCCTTTGTTAAAGTCATATTATTTTAGGACGCATGCAGTGGCTCATGCCTATAATCCCAGCACTTTGGGAGGCTGAGGCAGGTGGATCACCTGAGGTCAACATGGCGAAATTCCGTCCCTACTAAAAATACAAAAACTAGCTGGGTGTGGTGGCATGAGCCTGTAGTCCCAGCTACTTGGGAGGCTGAGGCAGGAGAATTGCTTGAACCCAGGAGGTGGAGGTTGCAGTGAACAGAGATCGTGCCACTGCACTCCAGCCTGGGTGACAGAGTAAGACTCCATCTCAAAAAAAATAAAATAAAAATATAAAGTGGGGCAGGGCATGGTGGCTCACACCTATAATCCTAGCACTTCGGGAAGCCAAGGTAGGCAGATCACTTGAGGTCAGGAGTTTGAGACCAACCTGGCCAACATGGTGAAACCCTGTCTCTACTAAAAATACAATTGTGCCACTGCACTCCAGTCTGGGCGACAGGGTGAGACTGTCTCAAAAAAAAAAAAAAAGAATAGAGAACAGGAATACACATCATGTTCTTGTACAGGAGAGTTCAACTGAAAGTGATTTCAATAAAAAATGATTATCAGGATGGTTGTTGCAGTGGAGGGGGGAAGCTAAACAATTTGATGTTAAAAGTTTCAACAGAATAAATAAACAAGAATGCCAGAGAGTTTCTGAAAAACAAGATTGATGAGGAGGGACCACCAAGCACTAGACCAGAAAACACTTAAAAGTCATAATTTCTGCATAACAAAAGCACAAGTTATAGAGGCGTGACTAACATCACCAGGTTCTGTGGTTTGATGCTGTACAAATGCACTATGGCAACCAGACGACCGAGACACACAAACAGGCACACTGACAAGTGACATGGCAAGATGATGACTATAGATGATACAGCACTCCTAAGAAGGAACGAGACAAACTTCCATTCTAACCTTTACCACCTTCTATTTTCTACTTTAGACACTAGTTACATCTGCCTTCTGTTGAAAATTCCATGCCAATTCCACTGCTGCCAACAATTTTCAGAGATGAGTTACTTCCCAACACCTCCCCACAGGCCCCAAGAAAGAAGCTTATTCATAATCTCATTTGACTCTTTAATATCCAGAAAGTCCAGGGAAGCCAAAGCTAGTAAACGGGGCCCAGATCTTAAGTCCTTTGCCTCCAAATTCAATGATCTACTTTTAAAAACCCAATTTAATTATGCAGCAACACTAAAAACTGAACTTAGGGATAAAAAAAGGTTTTACCATCAGTTTGACATGCCTCAAACCAAAAAAAATCATCTTTCCTCTGCAAATGAGCATTCCTTCTTCACTTCCTATCATGAGGCTGCACTGCCAGACATCATTTGAAAACAAACCCCAAACTACTCCAAGGATTCTATCAATGAAAATGCCCAGGCACTGTCTGTACCATTTTACAACACAGTCTAACCTACATCCAAGCAGAATTTCCAATTATTTAGCTGTCTTGCTAGCTTTCTCCCTCATATTCCTGATATGGTGGTGTGCATAGCAGCAAAACTGAATGAACAAGGAAGTAGCTAAAATGTTAACAAATAGCAAATCTTGTAAATATTCATCCTACAAGACCCAAAGGCAGAATTCTAAAAACTACTCTTACTTTCTGATAACCTAGAAGATGTTTGCTATTTGTAGGGTTGGCAATTTCCACAAAAAGCCAAAATACATTATTTGTAGCTTTGCTGAGTCATGAAAGCTGACTAGCACGCCCTGATTGTCCAGGAGATCAAGTCTGACCTTGTGAGGGATTACAACCAAATTCCTAAAACCTGCATCTCAATATGGCTTTGTTGTTCTCTATTGGATTCTTAAAGTGATTTTTAAAATTTACTCTATTTGAAGAAATGACCACCACAGAAGGACGATCTCCTTCTTTATCAAATATAACCTTTAAATTATAAACGGATAATCAGCTTGCCCACCTTTTTAGAATTAAAAAGAATAACCTTTCACTGAACATAATACAAATGTACCGTTTCTCTGTGTTCATTAGGCTTACGCATAGGAGAAAATTTTAGGGCAAACTAAAAAGGTGGTTAACCTGTGATGTAATGACTTTCAGAGGAACACATGAGTAAATGTGATCAAGTACAAAGCTAGAGTCCTATCGAGTGCTTCTAACATTCGAGAATTTAGGTGATTACTGGAGGGGTTTTTCATGAATAGTTCCAGATACATTCTTTATGAGTAAGGTCTACAGTATACAATATGGACATTAAAAATATACAAGTGCAATGTTAAAATCAAAATAACATACACTAGGCTGGGCACTGTGGCTCACACCTGTAATCCCAGCACTTCGGGAGGTCTGGGAGGTCGAGACAGGAGGATCACTTGAGCTCAGATGTTCAAGACCAGCCTGGGCAATATGGCAAGACCCTGTCTCTACTAAAAATACAAACCCCCCTCCCAAAAAACAAACAAACAAAAAAACAGATGGGCATGATGGTGCGCCAGTAGTCCCAGCTACTTGGGAGGCTGAGATGAGAGGACTGCTTGGGACCAGGGGCGAAGGTTGCAGTGATTCCAGATCACACTGCTGTACTCCAGCCAGGGCGACAGAGCAAGACCATCTCAAAAACAAAAACCCCCCAAAACATACACTAGTGACCACATTCTTCAGAAACTTCTAAAAATATATATATATTTTTTGAAAATCCCAAAACTCTTTCAAGGATAGCTCATTTGGCTACCCAGTAAGTAAAAACCAAATCAACAGAGCAGCAGAGTTTCACAGTGAAAAAACAGGCTGCCTTAGACCAACTGGTCCAACGCCCAGTGCCCTTATTTTCATAAACAAAGAAACTGAGACAGTAAGATTACCTACAGTTAAAGTGTTAGTCAATGACCAGGCCAGAGGAGAATCGCTTGAACCTGGGAGGCAGAGGCTGCAGTGAGCCAAGATCGTGCCACTGCACTCCAGCCTGGGTAACAGAGCAAGACTCCGTCACAAAAAAAAAAGACCAACGCCGGGCGCAGTGGCTCCCGCTTTTAATCCCAGCACTTTGGGAGGCTGAGGCAGGCGGATCACCTGAGGTCGGGAGCTCGAGACCAGCCTGACCAACATGGAGAAAGCCTGTCTCTACTAAAAATAAAAATTAGCCAGGAGTGATGAAGCATGCCTGTAGTCCCAACTACTCGGGAGGCTGAGGCAGGAGAATCACTTGAACCCGGGAGGCAGAGGTTGTAGTGAGCCGAGATCGCGCCATTGCACTCCAGCCTGGGCAACAAGAGTGAAACTCCATCTTGGGGGAAAAAAAAAAAAACCAAGCCAGGACTAAAACTGACTCTTACAGTGCTTCTAACTGCACCTGCCTTGTTAGTCTTTCTTACACAAGCCCGTCTTAGGAACTCGCCATGATGCCCTTAACTTCACCAGCGTTCAGTGTTGCTCCAGGGACTCCAAACAGATCTAACCTATTTCTCACAAGCAAGAAGTACTTCTGAATAAAACAAAATACAAAAAACTAAAAAAAGGAAAATCACCTCATGTTCTTTCTCCTGTAGCAAAAGAACAATGTCTCCGGGTTCCACTCCTGGGGCCTGGTCTGCTTCCCCAGTGAATGTAATTCTCTGTCCATGTTTCATGCCTTTGTCTACGTGGACTTCAAGAATCTTGACTTCTTTAATCACCTTCTTCCCTTCACATTTTTTACAGCGGTCTTTTTCATTAATTACCTCTCCTGGAAAGAGAAGTCATCGAAACTTTCAGCAAGAGTACTATACTGTACTCTTAATACCCTTATTCTTTAAATATACTTTCTGTACTTCTTTTAATCGCTACCTAAATTTTTATTCAAAGCAGCATTCTGAGGCCAAGCATAGTGGCTCAAGCCTGCAATCGCAGCATTTTGCGAGGTCAGGGTGGTAGGATCATTTGAGCTCAGGATCTGAGACCAGCCTAGCAACACAGTGAGACCTTGCCTCTACTATAAATAAAAAAAGTTAGCCGGCATGGTAGTGCACACCTGTAATCCTGGCTACTGGGGAGGCTGAGGAGGGAGGACTGCTGGAGTTCGAGGCTGCAGTGAGTTATAATCATGCCACTGCACCCCAGTCTGGGTGACAGTGTGAGGCCATGTCTCAAAACAAAACAAAAAAAAGCACTATTCTGAATAACAAAAACTTATATCTTACTACTGCAGATTGCCTGAAGGACTCAGCTTCCCACTATTTCAGAATGTAATGTATCCATACCATGTTTAGGGCAACACAGCTTTTCTCTTATAATTATGGTATTAAAAAACAAAACCATGATTATACATAGTATAGTGTGAAAAAACTGCGTCACTTTCTAATGGCTAATTACTGGCACATTTGAAGGCTTAGAAAGATGTGTATAACTGATTATTTAGGGACTGCTTCTGTAACAGTACTTTTGCAAAGTATGTTCTGCAAAACACGTTCTTCAAAATGGTAATGGTGGCCGAGCATGGTAGCTTACACTGGTAATCCCAGCCCTTTGGGAGGTGAAGGCAGGAGGATCGCCTGAGGTCAGGAGTTTGAGACCAGCCTGGCCAACATGGCGAAACCCCGTCTCCACTGAAAATACAAAAATCAGCCGGGCATGGTGGCAGGCGCCTGTAATCCCAGCTACTCAGGAGGCTGAGGAAGTAGAATCACTTGAACCAGGGAGGCAGAGGCTGCGGTGAGCTGAGATCGCACAACTGCACTCTAGCCTGGGCAACAGAGCAAGACTCCGTCTCACATACACAAAAAAATGTAATGGTACATGAGAAAGATTTCAGTTAACTTTGGTTTCTTGATAGTGGGAGTTAGCAATTTTAATAAAATAAAAGGAGGCCAAGAGTGGTGGCTAACACCTGTAATCCCAGCCTTTTTGGAGGCTGGGGCAGGAGAATTACTTGAACCCCGGAGTTCGAGACCAGCCTGGGCAACGTGGCAAAACCCCATCTCTACAGGAAATACAAAAATTAGCTGGGCATGGTGGCAAGCACCTGTGGACTCAGCTAATTGTGGGGTGAGGGGCTGAGGTGGAAGGATTGCTTGAGCGTGGGCGGTGGAGGCTGTGGTGAGCCGAGAGTGTGCCACTGCACTCCAGCCCAGGCGACAGCAAGACCCTATCTCCAAAAATAATAATTATTTTAAAAAAGAAAGTAAAATGCCAAGACTCTCCAGGAAGGAAATATCATATGTAACTTCTCATAATTATCTCATCACTTCCGATAGCCATTTGGAAAAGGATGCTATTGAACTATACTGTCTAATATGGTAGCCACTATCTACCTGTAGCTACTTAAGTTTATGTTTAAATTATTCAAATTTAAAATAGTTACCCAGTCACACTAGCCACATGTGAAGTATGCAGTAGTCACAGGTGATTAATAGCTACTGTACTGGACACTGCAGATACAGAACATTTCCATCACAGAAAAAAATTCTATTGGATAGCACTGCTCTAGAATGGCAGGGGTGGGAGGAGCTATGTGTTTTTATAATTAAAATTTTAATCAGAACACAGCCATATCCATTTGTCTGTGGCTATAAAAGCACTAAAAGGTCAGAGATGAGTAGTTGTGACAAAAACTATCTGGCCCACAAAGACTAAATTATTTACTTCTGTGAGGACAGCTTCAATCTCAAGATCAATTCTGAAAAGTTAACTAAAGGTTACAGTGAAATCTTCCACTTATCAGAATAACTAAACAATTACTTCTTTAGTTATTTATTATTTGATTATTTGTCCCTTTGTAGTTTAAAAGGTTCTATGTGATAAAAGGAGATAGTCCTCCTATGGTGGTCATTCCTACAGAGAATAAATAAAAGGTTATATTTGATAAAGAAGGAAATAGCAAAGGGACAAATAATCACCTTGCTCCTCTTTTCGGAATTAAAGAGAGTCACCTTTCACTAACACAATACAAATCTACTGTTTCTCTATGTTCACTGGGCTTAGGCATAATGGAGTAATTACTTTCACACTTTTATCTTCTATTTATTTTTTGCAACAGGGTCTTGCTCTGTCACCCTGGCTGGAGTGCACTGGTATGATCACGGCTCACTGCTCCCTTGAACTCTTGCGCTCAAGCAATCCTCCCGCCTCAGCCTCCCAGGCAGCTGGGACCACAGACATGCCCTGAGCCCCTCGTTACATATTTTTCTACACTTTTTTTCCTATAGTAATGAGGTCTCCCTATATCGCCCAAGCTGGCCTCCAACTCCTGGACTCAAGCAATCCACCTCTGTCTCCCAAAGTGCTGGAATTATAGGAATGAGCTAACGCATCTGGCCTCCTTTTTAACAAAATGTATACAATACCCTTCGAAATAAAAAATTGTAAACCTCTCCAATATCTGCATTCTCAATCCATTCCAACATAAAAGCAGAGAAGTACTGGCACACATACCTTCTCCATTACAATCAGAGCACACAGACTGCATCTGTTGTACCATCCCTGGAGCCAGCTGTCTGATCATGATGCGCACACCTCGACCTCGACAAGCACTACACTTCTGGACAGCTCCAGACTTTCCGCCTTGGCTAAAGCAAGCACAAGTTATGTATTAGGTTTTTGTCCACAGACCACTCCAATAAGCTATGACACACAGTAAGTGTGCTTTTACCTTCATCTTCAACCCCAATAACTTGTATTTAAATTGACTTCCAGAAGTATCAGAAAACGTTCTGCTAAGATTTATTTATTTATTGAGATGGAGTCTCACTCTGTCGCCCAGGCTGGAGTGCAGTGGCACAGTCTTGGTTCACTGCAACCTTCAACTCCCGGGTTCAAGCGATTCTCCTACCTCAGGTGACCCACCCGCCTCGGCCTCCCAAAGTGCTGGAATTACAGGTGTGAGCCACCGCACCCGGCCATAAGTTTTAACTCATAACAATTTTTATGTGGTACAGACATTCAATGTGATACTTAAAGAAGGGACAAAATGTACCCAATAAACCAGAGGACACACTTACCCACTGCATGCACTACAGAGTACATTCTTGCTAAGCTGTAGTTTGGTTGTCTTGCCATTATACAGATCTTCTAAAGATACTCTGGAAAGAAAAGAATCGGCTTCAATCAAATTTTGCCACATTTTCTCAAATATAAGATATAAGTAACAGCTGATATAGCAAATTCGTTATCAACGTTTAAAACAGAATTCAAAAACACTTCATAATCTCACATTAAATCAATTAAACTGAGGTTTATTTTACGGCTCAAATTAACAGAAATATTTTATGACTACAGACAGTATATATACGATACCCAAAGCCAGAGCCTATAGCATCAGGCCAATAATTTGCTGTGGTGGAATTTCTGATAAAGCTGATGACTTCGCAAACTCAAACATCACAACCTTCTGTTCTGAGGCATAAGCCCTCCACCTAACTCCTAATAAAAACCCTTCAGAAGAGGTACAATTATTATTACCATTTTGTGTGATAAAACTGAGGCACAGAACAGTCAAGTAACTTGCCCAAGATCACATAGGTGTCTGGCTCCAGAGTCCGTTTCCTCCATGGACAATTTAGAAAGGCTACAAAGTTATATTTTGGCTTAAGGGAGTCACTTAGATGGCGTATGTCTTAAAAAAAAATAAAAGTGGCTCTACCTATAGTATGACAGAAAGGAGGGAAAGAATAGTTTTTCATGCCAGGTGCAGTGGCTCATGCCTATAATCCCAGCACTTCGGGAGACTGAGGAGGGAGGATTGCTTGAGCCCAGAGGTCAAGACCAGCCTGAGCAACTTAGAGAGACCTCATCTTTACCAAAAAATAAAAAATAATTAGCCAGGTGTAGTGGCATGTCTGAAGTCCCAGCTACCCAGGAGGCTGAGGCAGGGGAATTGCTTAAGCCCTGGAGATTGAGGCTGCAGCGAGCTGAGATCGCACCACTGCACTCCAGCCTGGGGGACAGAGTGAGACAAGTCCTTATGTGTGGAGTTTTCTACTTGTGGCATCATGATGGTGCTCAAAAAGTTTCATATTTTGGAGCACTTCAGATTTCAGATTAGGAATGGTCATCCCGTTATTATTTGCTTTAAAATCCTGAGAGTTAGAGGAACAAAAAAATAGTTTGAAGTGTTTTACAAAGCACCTATACTATTTTGTGATATTCAAACTTTCTTAAAACTGTTATTCTCAGAAACTTGAAACTGTTGTAGGCAGGATAAGAATACCACACGTATGGACAAAACATTACCAACAACACTGTCAAATAATGACCTATCAATAGCTGGGCTTCAGACAAAAACGCTTGTTGCATCTTGTATACTCTCCATAACAAATCATTTAAAGAAAATTGGCTTTCTTCCCCTACATATTAAATTACAATTGGTATGCACAACCAGTATCCTAAGCCAGAAAAAAATACACATTTCAACAAAGAAGGCCAAGGAAGGAAAAATGCAGGTAATGGTTTGGCAAGGCTGGCACTCTCCATTAGTGGGGCCTAAACTGGCACAATCCCTCTGCAAGGCAATTTAGTTGTATTTATCAGCCTCAAAACACTCATGCCTGCCTGGGAATCTCTGCCAAGGAGAAACAAAGCTCTACATAAAGATACTCACAGTAGCAGTATCTATTACAGAAAAAAAAACCTGGCAATACCCTATATAAAAGGTAAATAAATCATAGAATGCAGTATTATCAACATAGTATTTGTAATAACAGGAAAATTTGAAATGTTAAAACAGCAGAAAACTGTTTCACTATATAGCATAACTTTTTTTAAAACATGAAGTACTATAAAGTACAGAGAGCACTCTTTTGATCCTATTTTCTTTTTAGACCATTTCTATATTAAAGAAAAATATAAACGAATTAACCTGCACTGCACAAATATTACCATTGGAATGGTATCCAAATGTTAATTTCTGAGGGTAAATTCTTTTAAAAAACAAATTTAAGGATTCAATGAGACTCAAGTTAACACATAACATGACTTCCTCTAATTTACTCAAGTGTATAAACTAGGATATTATGAAATATTTTAAATAAGTACCTGAACTTCAGCCACTGACATTTGCTAATAAAATCATTTATCGGTCCATGAAAAAAAGAATGGGAAAAAAGACCTCCCAGATTTTGCAAAGTGAAATAGCTATTTTCATACTGGAGAGGGCTTGTGGATTCACAGTCTAAGACTAAGGTCAGGCACCATTCATGTGCTGGCAGGTTAAGGTCAGGCTGGAAGCCAGCAAGCTCCATGGAAACCAACTTAGAAGAGTTCACACTGAGGATCAAGTAATGAGTGACTCTAACATGTACACAAAGTAGGCAGACAGTCACTCATTTTTAGTTTTTAAATAAAAGGTAACTTGGAAGATTCATATACTTCAAAGAAAATAGGCCGGGTGCAGTGGCTTATGCTTGTAATCCCAGCACTTTGGGAGGATGAGGCAGGCAGATCACCTGAGTTCAAGACCAGCTTGGCCAACATGGCGAAACCCTGTCTCTACTAAAAAACACAAAAATTAGCCGGGCATGGTGGTGGGTGCCTGTAATTCCAGCTACTTGGGAGGCTGAGGCAGGAGAACTGCTTGAACCTGAGAGGAGGAGGATGCAGTGAGCCTAGATGGTGCCACTGCACTCCAACCTGGGCGACAGAGTGAGACTCCATTTCAAAAAAAAAAAAAAAAAAAGGTCAGGCACGGTGGCTCACGCCTGTAATCCCAGCACTTGGGAGGCTGAGGCAGGCAGATCATCTGAGGTTGGGAGTTCGAGACCAGCATGGCCAACATGGAGAAACCTCATCTCTTCTAAAAATACAAAATTAGCCGGGCTTGGTGGCACATGCCTGTAACCCCAGCTACTCGGGAGACTGAGGCAGGAGAATCGCTTGAACCCAGGAGGCAGAGGTTGCAGTGAGCTGAGATTGTGCCACTGCACTCTAGCCTGGACAACAAGAGCGAAACTCAGTCTCAAAAAAAAAAAAAGAGAGAAAATGATCTTCACACTTGAAATTTTAAGTCCTATAACAAGCAGCCTCAGAACCATATAAAACCATCTTCCTCTCATTAAAGAATATCTATCGACTGTCCTTTTAAGAGCTACAGCGAAATAGAAACATTCAGATAATCAAATTCAATTTAGTCACCAAAAGAAGACAAGGCAAATGGAAGTTTTTCTAATGAAGGAGAAACAAAGCTCCTTCATTAGAAACATTCTGTGAGTTTTTTTTCTTTTACTGAGTCATTATCCCACTTGACAAAAAGTACTTAATTTTTTAAAACAACAAAACAAGATATTCACTTGAGTGGATGCATCATGTCCTCTCCTCTTCTTCTGCCATTTCGACTTCTACTCTGATTGCCCATGAAGCCGAACAATCCCCCACCAAAAATGTGAGAGAAAATATCATCCATGCCACCACCTCCGCCGCTGCCTTCCCGAAGACCTTGCTCTCCGTATCTGTCATATAACTCACGCTTCTCAGGATTTGATAGTACTTCATATGCAAAACTTATTTCTTTAAACTATAAAGAAAAGGTAAAAATAAAAATAATTGCATTTTCAAGTAGAAGAGTGGGGAGAAGCTACAGGAATCCAGAATCCATTTAATTCTAAAAAAAGGGACAAGTTACCTTTGACTTGATTCTGGTTCTATTTACCACCCACCACTCCTCAGAATGGTAGTACTCTTATTCTAAAACTAAAATACTCTTGACATTATGAAAATGTGGCTGTGTGGGCATAGCTGGATTTTTTTTCCTGTAACATTCCTTTTTTTCAAGGAGGGCAATTTAAGTTAGAGCTAAAACCCCTGGAATAAAAAAGTTGCAAATAACTTACTTTGTCTCCTGCATTTGGATTCTTATCAGGATGATATTCCTTGGCTAACTTTCTGTATGCCTTTGAAAACGGATAAAAACAAAAAAGGTTATAACTAAACACCAGTTTAAAGTTTTGTAATAACTTAATATCCACTTTTCTGAGAAGTAATGTTCTAGAGTTTAACCTTCCAAAAATATTTTCTATTCGTAGGGATTCTTTGGCACTTTCTCACGATACTGTTTACTAATGTAATATAACCAAGTAGACAGTAGCTATACTTGAAAACAGGTTACAGCGACGTGAAAACCAGATAAAACAATGAAGCAATGCCACAGAGAAAAACAAAATGTTCAAACATTATCCATATTTTCCCTATTGTCAAGTGTCTTTGATGGCCAAGTAACCAGACCAAGACGACCCTAATAAATTCGAGATAAATGACTGTTAAAGCTTTACGGACTGCAAAACATTACTATAAATCAAGCTAAAGTCACAATTCCTGCTCCCGATGGCTCATGCCTTCCTAACTGTAACATCATGAAAAAGTAAAGGTGGTCCTAGGTAGCGTCTTTAGGTGTTTTATTTGCACGTGGTGGTTAACTGGGGTCGTGGTGGCAACTTCGGTGGTAGAGAAGTTGCACACTCTCTCAACGAGGTGTTTGGGTCCTACAGCACTTAAATCTTCATTCACGGAGGCTCGTGAATTATATAATACAGACTAGCATTTCCGGTAAGGTAACAGGAAGTCCACTGTACTCTTCTCACTGCCTAAGGAGCATTCTCATTTTTCTCGGCTTACAAATCCGGATGCTCTTAGCCTGGTGAGGATGCTGTGGGGCTTAAATGCCTCGTGTGCTTTGAAATCCTGAGATGAAAGATATCGCAGCATTGCAAACAGCGATAATAAGGCCTTCTATCTATGTTTACTGTACACTCAAGCGTTTGGCTGGGACCACGGCTTATTCCTAAGCAGGTACAGGACATTAGCACTACCTGCCCAAAGAACAATGCATCCAAACACAGACCCAGCTACCTCCGGGTCAATGGGCGAGGGAGGAAGAGAGGGAGGAGCTCCCGCAGCCGGCGGCCGCGGAACCCAGGAAACAACCCCATCTGCCCGAGGCGCTCTGTGGGGGCGGCCTCGACCTCCCCGCCGTTCCCCCCCGCGGAGCACCAGACCCGGGGCCGACGGCCGCGGGGCGGACAGCTTCTCTCCCGGGGCCGGGATGCGCTGAGCACCTCGGTCCAACCTGTTTTTCCGGGGTGGTGACCTCGACGCCAAGGGCCGGGCGAGCTGCTGCCTCCCGGGGAGACCGGCCCCCGGCGCTCGCCCGAGGAGGGAGGAAGGGCTCCCATCGTGTTTGCGCAGGAGTGAGTTTTATTTGCTACATCTGCGGGCGGGCGGGGCCGGCGGCCCAAGGTCAGCCGAGGCCGGAGTGCGCGGCTCGCGGCGAGGCCGGTCCCGCCGCCGCTGCCGATTCCCAGCCCGGGCCAGTCACGGCCGGCGCCGGCTCGCGGGCAGCCCAGTAGCGCGGCCTGGCTGAAGAAGATATCCCTGGCCGCGCAGGCCCCGCGCCCCTCACACCCGCCCGGCCCGCTCCCGGATACCTTCTTCAGCTCGTTCTCGCTGGCGCCGGGCGGGACGCCCAGGATGTCGTACAGCTTCGTGTCAGCCACGTTAGCCATGGCGGCCGGCCGGGCAGTGCTCGGGGAGAAGGTGGCGGAGCAGACGGAGCGGAATCGGGCCCACAAGCGGCGTCGGCGGCGGCACAGGCCGAGGGAGACAGCGAGGAAGAAGCGAGGGCGGGGCTGAACTTTGACCCAGCGCACGGTGCGCCGTGACGTCGCTGTGCGGAGCCCGCCCCCAAGCGCCCGAGGCGCGGCCACGGGGGTCGAAGTAGTGAAAAGGGGGCTCGGTGTTCTGTTCTCCTCCAGGTCCGGGCTGCTGGGCAGGGCAACGTAGGAAATGAAGAACTTTGCACGGCGCACCCCGGGAATTCAGCTTCCTCTCAAAAGCCATGGTTGCGAGGTCGCGTGTTTAACCTCGCACTGGGTGCTGAGGGAATTAACAGGCCTGCGCAGCAGCTTCGTTAGCTTCGAAAGAAAATGGGCCCCGGCTCCCGCATGAGGCCCACCTGGCGCGCAGAGGTCGTTATTAGAATCCGGGACGTCGGTGGACCCTCTGGGTCTGGCCCCCTCGGGGCTTAAGATGAAAAAAACTGGGGGGCGTGTGTGTGTGTGTATGTTGTGTTTTATATTATGAGAATTCTGAAACATTCAGCAAAAGCGGTATATTACTCCCCATAGTGAAATTAGCTCCATTTTACCAATTTTGTTTTATTCGCTCCCCCATACATTTCTAGTGTTTTAAGGGAAACCGTTTCATTCATAAATACCCTAAGTGTATGTATTTACTATCTAAGAGACAACTTTTAAAGGCATAACGATGTAATCTCGTCTAATGAAATTAACAATTCTTTAATCTAATTCCCAGTCCATATTTAGGATTTTCAAATGATCTCATGTCCTTTACCAAGGTCCACATGTTGCATCTGGACCACGTGTTTAAGCCCTCTTACTTGATAGCTTTTAAGTTAGCTAACACCAGAGGTTTAGATGGTGTAAGGCAAGTCTGGCCACCAGGTGACTTGATTTACATTCGTTTTAGTTTCGCTCAGAAAGTGTATGCTGTGCATCTACTACGTGCTATGATGTACAGAGGCCTGGTCCGGGGAGAGGAGTGTTACAAAAGTGCCTGCCTTCGACCCATTTACGGTTTATGGAGACAGAAAAGTAAGTTTTTCTGATCCCTTGGAACCTGAACTGATAGCAAAGACTTAAGCATAAGCATCTCACTTTTCCTTGGCGTTCCCTTTGACCTAGTTGTGGAGGGCCTGAATGCAATGACAAGGACCCTGAAATTTAGCCCGAAAACCCTAAGAGTAATCAGTGATAAGTCATTAATAGTCCTTAAACCCTTTTCCTCAAATCCCATCTGAAATCCTGCTCCCTCTGTGAAGTCTTCCTTTACTGGACACTGGTGAACACTGCTATCTCATTCGAGTTCCCACCACCCTTCGTTTGTACCTTTTGTGGTACAAAAAACGTGGTAGGATCTCGAACTTTTTTTTTTTTTGAAACAGCGTCTCGTTCTGTCGCTCAGGCTGGAGTGCAGTGGCGCGATCTCAGCTCAGTGCAACCTCCACCTCCCGGGTTCAAGTGATTCTCCCGCCTCAGCCTCTCGAGTAGCTGGGATTACAGGCACCCGCCACCATGTCCGGCTAATTTTTGTATTTTTAGTAGAGGTGGAGCTTCACCATGGTGACCAGGCTGGTTTCGAACTCCTGATCTCAAATCATCCACCCACCTTGGCCTCCCAAAGTGCTGGGATTGCAGGCCTGAGCCACTGCCTCTGCCAACCGCCATTGCCGTGTAAATGCTGATGTCATCCTCATGCATGGCTGTGAAACCCAATTATCTACTTTTCACATTTTGAGATGTTCATCAGAGATGGTGTAAAGTTATGGCGAGGTTAGACTGTGTGGGTTGGTAGTCTGACTCTGCCATTTAGGAACAATGTGACCTTCAGCAAGTTACTTAACTTTTCTGAGGTTGTTGCCTCAGGTGTAAGATGGGGCTTATTATTTTTTATATCATTGGTTTAAAAGAGTTAATACATTTCTGTTAGTTAGGGCTGGGGCAGTGGCCTGTAATTCCAGAACTTTGGGAGGCTGAGGCAGACGGATCACTTGAGGTCAGGAGTTTGAGACCAGCCTGGCCAATATGGCAAGACCCCGTTTCTACTAAAAATAAAAAAATTAGCTGGAGGTGGTTGCACACGCCTGTAGTCCCAGCTACTTGGGAGGCTGAGGTGGGAGAATCCCCTGAGCCCAGGAGGTGGGGGTTGCAGTGAGCCAAGTTCACACCACTGCACTCCAGCCTGGGTGACAGAGTGAGACCCTGTCTCAAAATAATAATAAATAATTAAAATTTAAAAAATTACTTAGAAGCTAAAAGAAATTAAGTATTAACTATTGTTTTTGGCCCATTTGCTTATGTTGTCTTTACTCATTTAAATTTCTGGCTTGTCCACTGGGATTCCCTGACTTCCTCCATTACCTATGGGGAATACCCCTCCGTCCCTTTTCATGACCTCATCTTCCCAGATCTCCTTGCTTGTCAGTTATCATTTTCTCTCGTCTCATTTCTCTGTTAGTTTCTGCTCCACGTGAGAATATGAACTGAAAATCTGTCTTTATTGCAACCTTCATATTAATTTATCTTATTTGTTTCATATTGTTTTATCTTATTTTCCTTCTGCCCATGAACAGTTTAAAAGGGCTGGAGTTTCCTATTTGTTTCAGTTTTACTCAGTTTTTTTTTTTTTTTTTGCAAGAGGAAAAAATTCTCTCTTGATGCCATTTTAGCTTCTGATATTGTAATGAAGAGTAGCTGGGTAAATTCCCTCTTTTGTTCTTGTTATTTATTTATTTATTTTTACCTGACTAGACCAGTAACCACAGTAACTATTTTTGAATTTCATTTTCATTTCTTTGCAATATTTTCTCCATTTCTGAGTATTAATTGTAGTCAGCATAATTTGCAATTTTATAGCTCAAGTTATTTCAGAACAACTTTGTGTGCTTAAACTGACACAGGCTCTCCTCCCAAGGATCACAGACTGAGATAAACCTGTGTCAGTGTAAGCACTGTAATGTTTCAGCCACTGACTGTTTTGAGGTAGCATATTTATTTTGGCTTCATATTTAGCCAGTGCTATGAAGGGAAAAGGACCTTTATCTCATTTCATGTCTCAGGCACTGTAAAATGCTGAGTCACAGTACACCTGAGCGCTGCAGTGATCTAAAGTTTGAGGCGGCAGTGATTTCAGATTTCTGCCAGGCTTATATTGGTGTTCATTTCCTTTGCTTTGATTTAGTATGCTTGTGTAACTGTGAGGGGTTGGGGTGGAGAGGAGGTGGATATGGACTGGGACGAGGGGTATAGGAACTGTAGTATTTTTGAAGACCATTGATACTGTTCACAAGTAATTGAGAACTGTGTAATCCATTACTTAGACAACTCCAGATATATCATTCAGGCAGTTCAGAAAGTAGTTTTGCTTTCTGCTTTAACTAGGTTTGAATGTATAGAGTAAGTGATGCAGGTTAAAATATTTTGGGGGGATACAGAAGAAGGTACTGATGGTTCTTGTTATGAGGGTGTCAGGACCACGTAATTTGATGATTGTTGGTACTCTGGAAAGAAAAAATTGTGGGACTTGGATCACTGAATAATCTCTGAATTTCTTTCAGTGCTTAAAGTAGATTATTCAGTGACAGGGCAGCACAGTTGTATGGGGTATTTCTAGCCCCACTCAAACCCTGCCTTATTAATTAGCATTTTCCAAAGGTTCAGTTTGCTTATATAATTGCAATGGTATAGTAAGCAGAGAAATTGACCCAATAAACTTGGCCATCTAACAATTAGTGTGGGAAAAATAATGGAGAAGATATGTCTATTGTGATAATATGAGATAGGAATATGAATTATATATGTTCTCTACATATATGTGTATATATATATATACACACACACCTCATATTACCACTATAATATATATATAATATATACATAATATACATAAAGGCCAGGCACGGTGGCTTATGCCTGTAATCCCAGCACTTTGGGAGGCCAAGGTGGGTGGATCACGAGGTCAGGAGATCGAGACCATCCTGGCTAACACGGTGAAACCCCATCTGTACTAGAAATACAAAAAATTAGCCGGGCGTGGTGGCAGGCACCTGTAGTCCCAGCTACTTGGGAGGCTGGGGCAGGAGAATGGCATGAACCCGGGAGGCTGAGCTTGCAGTGAGCGGAGATTGCACCACTGAACTCCAGCTTGGGCAACAGAGCGAGACTCCGTCTCAAAAAAAAAAATTCAATTAGCCTGGACAACATATCAAGACCTGTTTCTACAAAATTTTTTAAAAATTAGCTGGGGCTGGGGAGTGGTGGCTCATACCTGTAATCCCAGCACTTCAAGAGGCCGAGATGGTAGGATAATTTGAGACCAGCCTGGGCAACATAGCGAGTTGTTTTGTTTTGTTTTGTTTTGAGACAGAATCTCACTCTGTCACCTAGGCTGGAGTGCAGTGG
The DNA here is from genome assembly GCF_006542625.1 of Nomascus leucogenys. Lineage (NCBI taxonomy): Eukaryota > Metazoa > Chordata > Mammalia > Primates > Hylobatidae > Nomascus > Nomascus leucogenys. The sequence goes on along the minus strand of NC_044382.1, from coordinate 73,338,328 downwards.
CGTGATCTTGGCTCACTGCAATCTTTGCCTCCCAGGTTCAAGTGATTCTCCTGCCTCAGCCTCCCGAGTAGCTGGAACTACGGGTGTTTGCCACCATGCTGGGCAAATTTTTGTATTTCTAGTAGAGATGGGGTTTCACCATGTTGGCCAGGCTGGTCTCGAACTCCTGACCTCAAGTGATCTGCCTGCCTCGGCCTCCCAAAGTGCTGGGATTACAGGTGTGAGCCACTGTGCCTGGCGCGCAAGATCTTATCTCTAAAAAAAAAAAGAAAGAAAAAATTAGCTGGGTGTTGTGCATCTGTCATCCTAGCTATTCGAGAGGCTCAGGTGGGAGAATCACTTGAGCCCAAGAGTTCAAAGTTACAGTGAACTGTGATTGTGCCACTGCCCTCCATCCTGGGTGACAGAGTGAGACCCTGTCTTTAAAAAAATGTGTTTTTAATTGTGAGAAGAGAAGAAATTCTCTGACCTATCTTGTCTGATCGTAGGTCATGAGACTTCCATTTCTGAAGGGGTCCTGCCCCATATCCTCAAGAAGGGAGTGCTGCACAGAGAGGCCATGAGGAATCTAAGCAGACAGGCCTTGCTGGGTTTCCCCACTCAGTCTGTTAATATTAGATCATACCTTTTTGTCCAGTCACATTTTTACGTGGTTGTCAATTATGCCTGTCCAGTAAAGTCTCCATAAAAGGCCCAAGAAGACAGAGTTGGAGTTCCTGGATAGCTGAACATGTGGAGGTTCCTGGAGGGTGGGGCACCTGGGCATAAAAGCTCCGAGCCCCTCCCCTCATACCTTGCTCTGTGCATCCCTTCATCTGTATCCCTTGTAACATTCCTTATAATAAATTGGTAAATGTGTTTCCCAGAGTCCTGTGAGCCACTGTAGCAAAATTAATCAAACCCAAGGAAGGATACATGAACCCTAATTTCTATTCAGCTGGTCAGAGACACAGGCGAAACAACCTGGGGCTTACTATTGGTATCAGAAGTGAGGGGACTGAGCCCTCAACCTGTGGGATCTGATGCTACCAAGCAGATAGTGTCAGAATTGAGTTGGAGGTCACCTACCTGGCGTCTACTGTATAATTGATTGCTTGCTTGTTGGTGGGGAGAAATCTCCACATATTTGGTCACAGAAGTCTTCTGTGTTAATTGTTGAATGCGAGAATCTGAGTTTTTTCTTACTTATCTATAGATTCATTCATTCAACAAATATGTGTTGTGGACCCTCCTATGTGGCAGGCACTGTTTGGTAGGATGCTGGACAGCCATAAATGAAACAAAATTGCTGCCTTTACAGAATGTACACCTAGTGGGGAAGGCAGGCAGTAAACAAGTAAATACATAGCGTATCAGATGGTAGTGTGTGCTGTGGAGAAAAAGAGAATATTGGGGTTGGGAATCATTTTTATTTAAGGTGTTTGAGGAAGGTGACATTTGAACAGTGATCTAGAGGAAGCAGGGCCATGAGGATATGTGAGAAAAGAATTTACCAGGCAGTGGGCCTGCAAAGGCCCTAAGGCAGAGCATGCCTGCTTTGTTAGAGGAAGGAGGCCAGTATGGCTGGGTAGCAGCAAGGTAGGGAGATCTTGGAAAGAGCTCACATCAGAGAGGTTGCTGGGGACTCAATCAGGTCCACTATGAAGACTTTGATGTTTACTCTGAGTGAGCCGGGAAGCTGTTAAAGGATTTTGATTTTTTTTTTTTTGAGACAGAGTCTTGCTCTGTCACCCAGATTGGAGTGCAGTGGCGCCATCTCCACTCATTGCATCCTTCAGTTCCTGGGCTCAAGTGATTCTCCAGCCTCAGCCTCCTGAGTAGCTGAGGCTGTAAGCATGTGCCATCAAATGCCTGGCTAATTTTTATATTTTTTGTAGAGACAGAGTTTTGCCATGTTGCCCAGGCTGGTCTCGGAACTCCTAAACTCAAAGCGATCCGCCTGCTTCAGCCCCACAAAATGCTGGGATTACATGTGTTAGCCACCACTCCTGGCTGTGCTATTAAAAGGATTTTGATTAGAGGAGAGACATAAGTGCATTTTAAACACATCATTCTGTTAGCTGTGTTGAGAACCTATTGTAATAAAACCTAGGTGAGAGGTGACTTGGGCCAAGATAGAAGATGTTGAGTTGGCGAGGAATCGGCTTCTGGATATATTTTCACCTATGAACTGATAGATATTGGGCAGAAATGAGGGCAGGGTGAAAATAAAAGTTCATGTTAATTTATTAACATTCAAGGAGATATTTTTTAAATTAAATTTATTTTTGAGACAAGGTCTCACTGTATCACTCAGGCTGGAGTACAGTGGCAAGATCAAAGCTCACTGCAGCCTCAAACTCCTTAGATCAAGCAATCCTCCCACCTCAGCCTGCTGAGTAGCTGGGACTACAGGTGTGTGCCAACACACGCTTGGCTAATATTTTTGTTTTTTGTAGAGACAGGGTCTTGCCGTGTTGCACAGGCTGGTCTCAAACTCGTACAGTTTTTTTTTTTTTTTTTAAGACAGAGTTTTGCTCTTGTCGCCCAGGCTGGAGTGCAATGGTGTGGTCTCGGCCCACTGCAATCTCCACCTCCTGGGCTCAAGTGATTTTCCTGCCTCAGCCTCCCGAGTAGTGGGGATTACAGGCGCCTGCCACCATGTCTGGCTGATTTTTGCCTAAAATATTTGTTTTAAAGTCAGAATAGGCTGGGTGTGGTGACTCACGCCTGTAATCCCAGCACTTTGGGAGGCTGAGGCAGGCAGATCACTTGAGGCCAGGAGTTCAAGACCAATGTAGTCAACATGGAGAAACCCTATCTCTACTAAAAATACAAAAATTAGCTGGGCGTGGTGGTGCGCACCTGTAATCCCAGCTACTCAGGAGACTGAGGTATAAGAATCACTTGAACCTGAGAGGTGAAGGTTACATTGAGCTGAGATCGTGCCACTGTACTCCCGCCTGGGTGACAGAGCGAGACCCTGTCTCAAAAAAAAAAAAAAAAAAAAAAAGTCAGAATAAACTTGCTTAAGAAAATTTCCATGCCTTAAGCATCAGAACAATCATCTAAATCTGCAGTGACAAATCTTCTTCCTAGCTATAACACTAAGAGGTCTCAATGTCGCTTAATCAGTAAAAAAGGAAAGATATCATAGCTAAGAAAGAGAAAAAAAATGAATGGAATACAGAAAGCTCCTTCACTTCTGAATTAGTCATGAAGGTAGTCACAATCTGGAGTTCAGTTTTTTTGTATCAGGCACTTTTTCCTTAGCGAATTTTATTGGGTTAAAACAAATCACAGTATCAAAGAGACACAAAATAAAATGTTGGTAAATAAACCATCAAGGAAACAATTAGGAAGCTCAATTGCAGGGGTCCAGAGGAAGACAAGAGAGACAGATGAAGATAGACAGTTTAGACTAGGATAGCAAACGTGAAAATGAGGAGGAATAGATGGATTTGGACTGTATTTTAGAAGTCTACTAACGCCTGGAGATGAGATACCTGATCCTTACTGCTGTTTCCAGATATTTCACCCTCTCACATTCCTAAAAACGTATAGCTTTTACTCTCAGGTCACTAGAGTATACCACCTACTATCTCTTGTTGCATTGTCAATTTATCAGTTCCCCCAAAGTTACTCCTGCTTTCTCAAAAATACTGGTTTCTGGCTCACTGTCTGTCCAACTCCATTCCTGTCTTAATTCTTGGCTTTTTCAGTGTATATATAAATGGTCCTTTGAACACCCTCACCTCTCTGTTCCTTCAGCTCATATCCAGTGATCTTGTCCTATACTCCTCAGCTATTCACTTCCATGATCATATAACTTTGTCATTGTCAAACCCTCCTTAATCTCATTCTCTGACCCCTACCTCTTATCTTTCCACTCCCTCTAATACCTTGACTCCAGCAATCCTTCAACTACATCAGGATTGGATTTAGCGAAGTGGAGGCCATTGGTGAGAATGAGAGCAAGTACTTTTCAGAGTGTGAAGGGAAGAGATGATAATGTTTGACAGTGGGATTTTAGTGAGAATGTGGTACTATCAATAGATTATGGGTCTTGATCCTATAGGACTTGCTGATGGATTTGATGTGGGTGTTGGAAAGGAGAAAAATCAAGATGACTTCCAGATTTTTCACTTGAGGCACCAAGCCAGTGGTAGAGTCATTTATAGAGTTGAAAAAGATTGGAGGAGGAGCAGATTTGGTGGTTGTGTGAATCAAGAATTCTATTTTGGGGCCAGGCGTGGTGGTTGGTGCCTGTAATACCAACACTTTGGGAGGCTGAGGTGGGAGGATCACTTGAGACCAGGAGTTTGAGACCAGCCTGGCCAACATAGGGAGACCCCATATCAACAAAAAATAAAAAATTAGTGGGTGTAGTGGTACATGCCTATACTCCCAGCTACTGGGGAGGCTGAGGTGGGAGGATTGCTTGAGCCCAGGAGGTTGAGGCTGCAGTGAGCCATGATGGCACCACTGCACTCCAGCCTGGGTAACAGTAAGACCCTGTCTCAAAAAAAAAAAAAAAAAAATTCTATGTTGGCAGAGTTAAATTTGAAATTTAGATACCTAAATAGAGATGTAGATTAAGGAATTGGACCTAATCACTTGGAGATCAGGGAAGAGGTCAGGGCTGGGAGATAGGTTTTGCAGCACTTACTCTAGGGTGGCATTCAAGGTCTGGGGACTGGTTGAAATCACCCTAATTCTGTGAAGGGTGAATTAGGGTAACAATTTGAGAAGGCTGTAGGTTTCCACTTGAACAGAGAAATTAAGGCTGCTAGGATTTTGATAGACAGTGAATTCCAGGGGGCGTGGAGCAAGATTTTCAGGCTTGTGATAATTTTGGACCCAGTCTATAAGGACTATAACTTCTGCTAGTACCAGCCAATATTGCTTTGAAACAGTTTCAAATCTAGTGTGATCTGGCTGCACAACCAAGGATGATTTATTACAAAACCTTAATTATATTAAAATATATCAGATATTTTTCCACTTCTAATCTAGTCTTGTCCCAATGTTTTCTCTCTAAATTTCTGAATCTGAAGGATTTATCAGTTAAATGGAAAAGGAAAGCAAACAAAATACCTTGGTTTAATCTACATTAGAAAAATGCCATTAAATGACTTTCAAGATCAACTTATTTTTCATAGTTTTATCTCACCTTGAATATTTCCTAGACCTATGAGCATATGAATCCAGACATCTTGCTTTCAAAGGAAATTAATATTTTAAAAATTATTTAATTCATTTATATGATTCAAAAGTCTAAACTATATAAAAATTATACAAAGAGAAATCTTGATCCCACCCCTGTCTTCTCCACTCCTGTTGACCTCACCCTAACCCTTATAGTTCTTGCATAGTTCTTACTTATCCTACCATTGTTTCTTTTTTTGGGGAAGGGGGCAGGGATGGAGTCTTGCTCTGTTGCCTAGGCTGGAGCGCAGTGGCACGACCTCAGCTCACTGTAACCTTCGCCTCCCAGGTTCAAGTGATTTTCCTGCCTCGGACTCCTGAGTAGCTGGGATTATAGGTGCCTGCTACCACGACCAGCTAATTTTTGTATTTTTAGTAGAGACGGGGTTTCACCATGTTGGCCAGGCTAGTTTCGAACTCCCGACCTCAGGTGATCTGCCTGCCTTGGCCTCCCAAAGTGCTGGGATTACCAGTGTGAGCCACAGTGCTCGGCCTTAACATTTATATTCTTATCCCCAATACAAAAGTAGCATATATACTGTTCTGTTCTGGCTTCGTTCACTTAACGAATCTTGAAAATCTTTTCATATCAGTACATATAAATTTTCCTCATTCTTTTTTTTTTTTTGTTATTCACTTAAAAAAAATAGCAACATGCATTGTGAAGATGTACCATGGTTTATTTAATCCGTTCTTTATCGCTAGGCACTCAGCTTGCTATCTGATAATTAAGATATGTATCTGTGCCAGAGATGAAAATCCCTTAGAAGTTAGTCTTTATCTCCCAGCTTTTAGAAAACAGGATCTAATGCACTGGGGCCTTGTACAAAGCTGAATCAAATTCTGAATTTATTTTTAATAATTTGATTTTTAAAGAAAGTTGCTTTAATAAAAACATTTTGAATTTTCTTTAGAAAAGAAGGAATTAATTTCAAATTATTGCAGAACTAAAGAGCTCCCAGTGGACTATATAGTCAGCAGCCATCAGCATCAGTACTTGCCATTTGAGCTCAAAGTCATTAGCTTTCTTCTATGATTCAGGGAAAGATACCTCAAAATTGTAAGAACAGTAGCATTGAATTACAGTTTCTAGGTCAAAGTAATTCAGACATTACTTTAGCTGTGGTTAGCTGTGAACTTGGCTGGCAGATTTTCCCTTATAAAGAAACAAGCTACTCAGGTCCAGCTGGAAAAATACACAGAAATCCAGACTGTTGGCCTTGGCAATGGAAGCCCTATTTTCTTCTGAAAGAAAGCACAGTAAAATAGTCTTTAGACAGATCTCAGCTGGGCGTGGTGACTCACACCTGTAATCCCAGCACTTTGGGATGCTAAAGTGCGCAGATCACTTGAGTCCAGGAGTTCAAGACCAGCCTGGGCAACACAGTGAAACCCTGTCTCTTCAAAAAATTAGCCAGGCATGATGGCGCACGCCTGTAGTCCCAGCTATTCGGGAGGCTGAGGTGGGAGGATCACATGAGCTTGGGAGGTCAAGGCTGCAGTGAGATGTAATCATGCCACTGTACTCCAGCCTGGTTGACAAAGTGAGACCCTGTCTAAAAAGAGAGAGAGAAAAAAAAAAGATCTCCATGAGGGATGAAGCACAGTGAAATGATTGTAGTGTAAGTCTGTCTCTCCTTGGGAAAAAGATCGCATTCTGAAATTTTCTTTCAGCAAACTAAAGCTAAGCCATTTACATACTCTTTTCCTGCCAAATTAGTGGACTGACTAAGAGGAATGAATAGCCCTCCTTATCTAGAAAACCATTATTTAATGGTGGCCTTAAGTGAAGCGGCATGCCTCAACTTCTGCAGGAATTCCTTATGAGTTTTTGTATCTCTCTTCTCAGCAGGACTAATGAAGTTCTAAATATTAGTTGTGACTACTCTTTTAAATACCACTCTGGGGAAGGCCACATGTTGTGGCTCTTCTCCTTTGCTGAGCGAGTCGACAACTCACATTTATTATACAATAATAAATTCCGTTTTTGCCAGGCACTGTAGAATAGGCATGGTCTTTTTCCTCCAAGCCCCATGCACAGTGAAGGTAGCTTTCAACACTGCCAATGTTTTACAGCAATTGGATTCCAGATTTGGATAGACATTGAGAAGTGAGTGTGGTTTACCACTAATAAGATTTCATTGCTCTTTAGAGGTGGGTGATAAACAATATTATAATTGTTAGGTTTTAAGACGGTCTGTAAGGGTATATAGATTTGTGCAGAATTTATTTTTTTTTTAAGAGACAGTCTTGGCTGGGCATGGTGGCTCACGCCTGTAATCCCAGTACTTTGGGAGGCTGAGGCGGGTGGATCATGAGGTCAGGAGATCGAGACCATCCTGGCTAACATAGTGAAACACTGTCTCTACTAAAAATACAAAAATTAGCTGGGCGTGGTGGCGGGTGCCTATAGTCCCAGCTACTTGGGAGGCTGAGGCAGGAGAATGGTGTGAACCCAGGAGGCGGAGCTTGCAGTGAGCCGAGATTGAGCCACTGCACTCCAGCCTGGGTGACAGAGTGAGACTCCGTCTCAAAAAAAAAAAAAAAAAAGAGTCTTAGCTCCGTCACCCAGGCTGGCATGCAGTGGCACAGTCATAACTCACTGCAACCTCAAACACTTGGACTCAAGTGATCCTCCTGCCTCAGCCCCCCGAGTAGCTAGGACTACAGGCATGTACCACTATGCCTGGCTAAAAAACTTAGGTTTTTATGTTCTGTTGTGCAGTAAATTTTTTGAGTGTGAAAATTGTTTAAAGATTCATTCTCACTTTTCTGTAAGTTTCATGGAAGTGCAAACTATTTCTCTCTTATTCCCTCTCCTTTAAAAAACTATTTCTCTCTTATTTCCTCTCCTTTAAAAAGTGCTTTGTACATAATAAGCAGTCAGTAAATATCTATGGATTGAATAAATGAATTCCTTGTATAAAGTATTTTTTTGTTCATCCATTTGTTCCACAAATTAATTAATTAATTAATTAATTTATTTATTTTTAGACAGAGTCTCACTCTGTCGCCTAAGCTGGGGTGCAGTGGCACGATCTCTGCTCACTGCAACCTCCGTCTCCTGGGTTCAAGTGATTCTCCTGCCTCAGCTTCCCGAATAGCTGGGATTACAGGCACCTGCCACCAGGCCCGGCTAATTTCTTGTATTTTAGTAGAGACGGGGTTTCACCATGTTGCCCGAGGTGGTCTTGAACTCCTGAGCTCAGGCAATCCACCCGCCTCGGCTTCCCAGGGTGCTGGGATTACAAGTGTGAGCCACCTCACCTGGCCTATGAAATTTATTAAGTTAAATATTTATATAGTTTTAGGCACTTGGTGGAAACATCAGTGAAACACATCTATATTTGATCTCTGCCCTCATGGAGTTTACTGGTAAACAATATGTATATAATAAGTGAGATAGTGATCAATGCTAAGGGGAAAAATATCAGGAAAGAAGAATAGGAAATGTTGGGGGAGGGATATACAAGTTTATGCATGCTATTGAAATTTTAGATATGGTGGCCAGAGATCTCTCTAAGATGGTGACGTTTGAGTAAAGTCCTGGAGGAAGTGAAGGAGGGAGCTATACAATATCTGGGGGAAGAGCATGCCAGTCTGAGCAGAAGAAACAACAGGTGAACAGACACTGAGGCAGAAGCAGGCTTCTTGTAAGTAGAGCAGGAGGCGAGGACAGAAAGGTAAGTTAAGGCAGGTCATGTAGAGCTTTCTTTTTATTTTACTTGAGACAGAGTCTCACTCTGTTACTCTGGCTGGAGTTCAGTGGCATAATCTGGGCTCCCTGCAACCTCCACCTCCATGGCTTAAGTGATTCTCCTGCTTCAGCGTCCCCAGTAGCTAGGACTACAGGTACGTGCCACCACACCCAACTAATTTTTTGTATTTTTAGTGGAAATGAGTTTTCACTATGTTGGCCAGGCTGATCTTGAACTCCTGACCTCAAGTGATCTGCCTGCCTCGGCCTCCCAAAGTGCTAGGAAGTGTGGGCCATCGCGCCCGGCCATGTAGAGCTTTCTGTGCATTGTACAGACTTTGTCTTTTACCCAGGGTGAGATGGGAAGACATTGGAGGATTTTGAGCAGTGAAGTAATGTGATGGGATAGACATTTTCAAAGGATTCTCTGACTGCTGCATTGAGAATAGATGGAAGAGCAGTAAGTGCAGAAGTTAGGAAGCTACTACAATCATCCAGGCAAGAGATGTCCAGGGTGTTAGTGGTACAACATATTTAGCAGTGGCTGGATTCTGGATGTATTCTGAATGCAACACGACATTAACAGCTTATAGATCTGTTGTGAAAGAAAGGAGTTGAAGAGTGAGGACCAGTGTGGGCAAATGCATGTACGGTTGATATTGAGTTGTATCTGCAAACCTACTCAGTATGTTGTATTGAAACACTGTTCGTATATGTAAAGCAAAAATGTAAGACTCCCTGGAAAAAGGTAGTGCAAAGTAGCATGCCCTGTTCAATGTCTTGACTTTTGTACTTGTGGAGCTTAGCACTTCCCACACTGGAATATGTGCAACTTCAGGCTCCTTATGAGTACGGTTGTGGCTTTTGTCTTTATTTCTCTATTTCCTAGCAAAGTACCTGACACAGAGTAGACACTGAATACATGTTTGCTGAATAAATGAAGTTTTCTGAATATATTATGTTCCCAAGCATTTTCCGTATCAGTTTATTTAAAAATCCTTGTTTGCAAAACAGAAAGGTTTTTAATGTTTAAACACACACACACACACACACACACACACACACACACTGCAAGTGATAATAGGGTTCTGCTCAGAAACATGCTTCTGTGCTTTTTATTTTTTCTTTTATGCTTTTAAAATACATATTACAATTCAATAATGATTTCTATTTATTTATTTATTTATTTGAGACAGAGTCTCTCTCTGTCGCCCAGGCTGGAGTGTGGTGGTGCAGTCTCGGCTCACTGCAACCTCTGCCTCCTAGGTTCAACAATTCTTCTGTCTCAGCCTCCTGAGTAGCTAGGATTACAGGCGCACACCAAGCCTGGTTAATTCTGTATTTTTGGTAAAGATGGGGTTTCACCATGTTGGCCAGGCTAGTTTTGAACTCCTGACCTTAGGTGATCCGCCCACCTTGGCCTCCCAAAGTGCTGTGATTACAGGGCTACACCACCACACCTGGCTAATTTTTGTATGTTTTGTAGAGACAGAGTTTCACCATGTTGGCCAGGCTGGTCTTGAACTCCTAACCTCAAGTGATCTGCCCACCTCGGCCTCTTGAAGTGCTGGGATTACAGGAGTGAGCCACGGCGCCTGTCCCCCTTCTCTTTCCTGCTTCCTCCACTTCACAGGTGTTACTGCCCACTAAGATCTTCAACTAACATATGGCTTTCTATGCCCATCCCCTAGTGCCTTTCTAAAAAAAAAGTATGCATATTTCAGGATATCCCTTTTTAAAAATTTTTTATTTAATATTGATTTATTTTTATTTTATTTTATTTATTTATTTTTGAGATGGAGTTTTGCCCTTGTCACCCAGGCTGGAGTGCAATGGCATGATCGCGGCTCACTGCAACTTCTGCCTCCTGGGTTCAAGTGATTCTCCTGCCTCAGCCTCCCAAGCAGCTGGGATTACAGGCGCCCACCACCATGCCTGGCTAATTTTTGTATTTTTAGTAGAGATGGGGTTTCACCATGTTGGTCAGGCTGGTCTCAAACTCCTAACCTCAGGTGATCTGTCCGCCTTGGCCTCCCAAAGTGCTGGGATTATAGGTGTGAGCCACCACACCTGGCCTATTTTTATTTTTTTGAGACTGAGTCTCACTCTGTCGCTCAGGCTGGAGTGCAGTGGTGCAATCTTTGCTCACTGCAACATTCACCTCCCCAGTTCAAGCAATTCTCCTGCCTCAGCCTCCCGAGTAGCTGGGATTACAGGCACCCACCACCACGCCCAGCTAATTTTTGTCTTTTTAGTAGAGACCGAGTTTCATCATGTTGGTCAGGCTGTCTCAAACTCTTGATCTCAGGTGATCCACCCACCTTGGCTCCCGAAGTGCTGGAATTACAGGCATGAGCCACCGTGCCCGGCCATCAGCTAATTCTTACAGGTCTGAGGTTTGGGCACAGTGTAGCTGGGTTGTTTGCTCAGGGTTTCACCTTGCCATCAAGGTGTCAGCCAGCAGCCTTCATCTGGAGGCTCCACTAGGGAAAGATCCATTCCTGGTTTCCCTCAGGTTGTCAGAACTAATATCCTTGCAATTGTAGGACTAAGGCCCCAATGGTTTTGATAGCTGTTGACTAGAGACCACTCCCAGCTCCTAGAGATCATTCTGTTATATTTGCAATGTGGCCTCTTCTCACACTTTAAATCTCTGACTTCCAAAAGGACTCAGGCCTTTTAAGGGCTCAACTGATTAGGTCAGATCCACCTAAGATAGTTTTTTTAAATTAACTCAAAGTCAACTGATCAGGGACCTTAATCATATCTGCAAAACCCCTCTTTCTGTGTAAAGAAACATAATCATTATTGTGATATCTCATTATATTCGTAAGCCCACTCACACTCAGGATGTGTACAACAGTGGGTGGGAATTTGGGGGCCATCTTAGCATCTGTCTTCTGCAATATAGCATGGCACAGTGGAGTGGCTAATAGCAAGGGCCCTGGGGGAGGCTGTAGGAGTTCAGGGCTGAGCATGATTTACGAGCCATGTGACATAACTTCTTCCTGTCTTGGTTCCTCCATTTGTGAAATGAGGGAGTGATAGGTACCTATCTTGTAGAATTACTAAGAATAAGTCAATGCAGGTAAATCCCTTGAAACGATTTCTGATGCTTAATAAGTGTTGACTCTTATTAATACAGTTTACCTAAGCATTTGTAAGAGTTACATAACCTGAGATGTTATTACTTTATCAAAGACTTAAAAGTAAGAAGTACAAACATAGTAGAATAAAGCTGGACACATTGGCTCACACCTGTAATCTTAGCATTCTGGGAGGCCGAGGCAGGAGGATAGCTTGAGCCCAGGAGTTCAAGACCAGCCTGGGCAATACAGGGAGACCTCATCTCTTTAAAACAAATTATTATTTAAAAAAAATAGCAGAATGACATGTAACAACTCTGAGAAGCCATGGAAGAAATGCTAATTAGAGGAAATATCAAATAGTCTATGAGACTCAAGTGGAACACCAAAATGACATAGAGTGAGAACACTGAAGGAGAAGAATGACTAGAAAAGGAGAGAGTAAAATGTTCTAGGACTAATCAGATGCAAATAATCCACCCACCATTGCTGACCTAGAAACAAGGTACATACATCTCAAATTGTCTGTATAAATATGTTCTTCTTGTTCAAAAAAGAAATCTTTTATATATTTAAGTGTTTCAGTGACCGTCTTAGTCTATTTTCTGTGGCTTACAACAGAATACCCAAAACTGGGAAATCTAGGAAGAAAAGGAATGTTTTTCTTATAGTTATGGAGGCTGAGAAGTCCAAGGCCAAGGGGCTGCATCTGATGAGGGCCTTCTTGCTAGTGAGGACTCTCTGCAGAATCCCAAGGTGGCGCAGGGCATCACAGGGTGTGGGGCTGAGTGTGCTTGCTCAGTTCTGTCTTCCTCTTCTTATAACGCCACCAGTTCCCATGATAACCCATTCATCCATTAATCCAGTAATGGGTTAATCCACTCACACAGGCAGGGCCCTCATGACTCAATCACCTCTTAAAGGCCCCACCTGTCAGTACTGCCAAATTATTGGAGATTATATTTCAACATGAGTTTTGGAGGGAACAAATATTCAAACCATAGCAATGACTGGGAGAGTTTTCTTATTTCTTATTTATTTATTTATTGTTGTTGTTGAGACAGGGTCTCACTCTATTGCCCAGGCTGGAGTGCAGTGACACAATCATGGTTCATGGCAACCTCTATGTCCCAGGCTCACGTGATCCTCCCACCCCAGCCTCCTGAGCAGCTGGGACTACAGGCAAATGCCACCATGCTGGTCTAACTCTTTTGTGTTGTTTTTTTTTTTTTTTTTGAGACGGAGTCTCGCTCTTTCACCCAGGCTGGAGTGCAGTGGCGCAATCTCGGCTCACTGCAGGCTACGCCCCCCGGGGTTCGCGCCATTCTCCTGCCTCAGCCTCCGGCGTAGCTGGGACTACAGGCACCCGCCACCTCGCCCGGCTAATTTTTTGTATTTTTAGTAGAGACAGGGTTTCACCGTGTTAGCCAGGATGGTCTCGATCTCCTGACCTCGTGATCCGCCCGCCTCGGCCTCCCAAAGTGCTGGGATTACAGGCGTGAGCCACCGCGCCCGGCCTCTTTTGTGTTTTTTGTAGACACGGGGTTTCCCTATGTTGCCCAGGCTGGTCTCAAACTCCTGGGCTCAAGTGATCCTCCTGCCTTGGCCTCCCAAAATGCTGGGGTTACAGATGTGAGCCATCATGCCCAGCTGGGACATAGGTTTGAGAAAACTTAATCTTCCAAAGCCTACATTTAGCCATATATACACTGTCCTCTTGGGAATTCGATTCTTGCTCTCCCTGTGGGTGCTTTTTATTTTGTTTACAATAAAATATATCAGAGATCAGCAAACTACAGTCTGTGGGCCAAATCCAGCTTTCTGCCTGTTTTTGTGAATAAAGTTTTATTGGGCCAAATCCAATAAATAAATATATTTATTGGGCCAAATCCAATAAATAAATATATTTGGCCCACAAATAAAGTCTGTGGGCCAAATCTAGCTTTCTGCGTGTTTTTGTAAATAAAGTTTTATTGGAACACAGCCATGCCGATTCATCAGACGATTCATTAGTATCGTCTATGGTTGCTTACACAGCACAACAGCAGAGTTGAGTAGTTGTGACAGAGCCCAAAGGCTTGCAAAGCCTAAAATATTTACTAGCTGGCCCTTTACAGAAAACAAATTACCAGACCCTGAAATATATTAATAAGTAAAATGCACCATCATATTAGCAACTATACAGATCTGCCAGAACAGAGCGTATAAGCCACATGATACAGAATTCAGCCCGTCTGTTAGAATTGTGGCCAAGGGAAGGCAGGCGAGAGGCAGCTTTGTAGCCCAGCCATAAAGGGCGAAAAACACAGAGTAAAAAATGAATCCAATTCTTCCCATTGCTAATACGGAAAGCTGGTGAGCTGGAAGTGCTGGTTGAGATATCTCGTTTTCAAATCAGGCTTCCTTCTCAAAAGATCGAGGACTTTAGTTAGGGCTCTTTGGATGGTAAGGAGCAGAGATCCCCTTGAGCCTACTTGTGTAAAGGTTTTGTTGCACCGCGGCTCACTGCGGTGAGCGGCGTGGAGAAGAAGCGTGGCCCTCCGGCTACCTCCTTTTCTCCAGGCCCCAGGACATCCTCCCTGGTTGGCACCCTTGGCCCCAGGCCTGGGTCCCGCCCGCGCGTCCCGCAGACCCTGGCTCTCCGCGCCTGGATCCTTCCAGGGTCTGTCTCTGCTCAGGGCAGCCCACGTGCGGCGACGCCGCCTCCAGAGCGCACCCCCTGGGCGGGAGCCAGGAGAGTAAGGAGAAAACCTGAACAGGGCCTCTGTGGCTAAAGGAGGCCAGAAGGCCCCAGAGAAACCCGCTCCAGAGGAGGGTCCCCCAAGCGCTGAGGCCCACGCGCCGCCGCTGGCCCAGGAACTGGCCGAGTGCATGGAGCAGATGGTGCAGAAGCGCATCCTGAAACAGGGAGAGCAGGCTATTGCGGCATCCGAACCCTGGCAGCGAAGGAACTTCCTGCCCCAGAAGAGATAGGGTCTCCCAGGCTGGAGTGCAGTGGCGCCATCTGGGCTCACTGCAGCCTTCACCTCCCGGGTTCCAGCGATTCCCCCACCTAGCCCCCTGAGTAGCTGGGATTACAGGGGTCTGCCACCACAACGGGCTAATTTTTGTATTTTTAATAGAGATGGGGTTTCACCATGTGAAACCCAGGCTGGCCTTGAACTCCAGGGCTCAAGCGATCTGCCCACCTTGGCCTCCCAGAGTGCTGGGCTTACAGGTATGAACCACCGACCCCAGCCATATTCAATTTCTTTTTGTTTTTCCCTTATCCTGGAATGATCTCCCTCCCTCGGGGTGGCCTAGGGGCTTGTCTTGAGCACAGAGCCTTTCCAGGACTTCCCTTGGCAGAGAATGCTGGAGTTGGCCTCTCCCTGGCCGGACCCAGGGTCTGGGATTGTTGGGCAGGTGTGAGACTGTCAGAAGGGCACAAGACCCCATTTATTTGCTAATGAAATATACCTGCTGCCAGAAGGAAGAGAGGTACATTTAGAAAAAATACAATAAATTGAAATGAATATTCAGTGTGTTGCAGAAAGAATATTGTACTCCATCTTCAGGATTAGATTAAGTAGCTGTTGGTAACAAGGATTAGTGGGGAAGCTATATAATGATACACTGCTTTTCACTTTTGAAAGGATGCCCTGTCAAATGGTTTAGTGCTTTATGCCATTATGTCACACTGACCTAATAAATCTCTATTTTTGATAAAAATGGGAAAAAATAATATTTTGTTATAGGATTTACAAGGTTTGAACTCTGGGATCCAAGACTAGAAAACATCATACTATGGTTGGAAACTTTGTGTCCTCCCCAAATTCACAGGTTGAAGCTCTAACCCCCAAGGTGATGTTGAGAGATGGGCCTCTTGAGAGGTGATCAGTACTCTCATACAATTGGCCTGAGGGAGCTCATTCAAACACAGCAAAAAGTCATCATCAGTGAATCAGAAACAGGCCCTTGCCAAACACCAGATCTGCTCGTGCCTTATCTTGGACTTCCCAGCCTCCAGAAATATGAGCAATACATTTCTGTCATTTAGAAGACATCAGTTGATGGTATTTTGTTGTAGCAGCCAAAATGGACTAAGACACACCACCAGGAATCTGGAACCAAAACTGTATTAGCTGCGTGTCCTCAGTTCTGGCATCCTCCTTTATCCTACTCTTTGCTCATTTGCTTCCTCAGCCTACTTTCCTGATAGTTTTGACCTGCAGATGACCTTGCCTTTTTCTTCGGCTAATTGCTGATGTTGCTTTTAAAATTAAAGTAATACATGCATAAGTAGAAAATGTTTCTCCCCCACTCTGGATCCCTAGACCCTTCCACCAGGAAGCAATTTCTGTTAATAATTGTCTCTTAGACATCATCTCAGGTATTTTCTATGCATATATATCCCCATTCTGTATACAAATAAGGGCATGCAATGTACATCTTTCCATTTTCACCAAATTTTAATAAAAATTGTACCCCAAAACAGATGGGTTTATTGTTTTACCTTCTTTGGCCAATGCAGAGTTCATATTAGAAAAAAATCCAATAAAACCGTTTGTATTTTTTCTGTAGTCTTATTCATTCTTTAGATTTTCTTTTTCTTTTTCCAAATTAGATGATCCCTTGGGAGGCATATTAAAGGGTTTAAAATTTAGATCATAAAATAAACCACTCATTCCCAATAAGTAATACAATACCATGCATTGTTCAGACACACTGACCATGGTGTGTGTGGCAGGGAATGTTTTATGACTTAAAATTCACAGTGCTGTCATTCTTGCCCAAAACTAGACCAATTTCTACTTTGTGGTGGATATACAGCGGAGACGTTCCAGAAATAGAGCATTTTCTATTGTTCTATAGCCTATTTATTTATTTATTTATTTTTTGAGACGGAGTCTCGCTCTGTTGCCCAGGCTGGAGTGCAGTGGTGCAATCTCGGCTCACTGCAGCCTCCGCCTCCTGAGTTCCAGTAGTTCTCCAGCCTCAGCCTCCTAGGTCGCTAGGATTACAGGGACGGACCACCACGCCCGGCTAAGTTTTGTATTTTTTTAGTAGAGATGAGGTTTCACCATGTTTGCCAAGTTGGTCTCAAACTCCTGACCTCAGGTGATTGGCCAGCCTCTGCCTCCCAAAGTGCTAGGATTACAGGCGTGAGCCACCACGCCTGGCCTATATCCCAATTTAACTTCTACCCAGGACCCTCGGTTGACTAAGGTTGTGGAAATGTGGCATTTTTCCCTGCCCTGGGGTATTATCTAAGCCCCAGGGCTTCTGTAATACCAGGAAGTTGGGGTTTGTCCTCTATGTTGCCTACCAGGTGTCCACACAGCCATCCATCCACGTCTGCCTGGTCAGGTCCGGTGGACCAGTCCGTGCTGTCGTGAATAGAGTCAGGGCTATTCTTCTGCGGCCTCCATTGCTGTGCACAGGCTTAGGAAGTAACTGTCACCCTCTGTGTCCACATCCCCCTAGACGCCTATGTGTTCGTTTCCTTTCTGGGGATTTTTTTTTTTTTTTTTTTTTTGAGACGGAGTCTCGCTCTGTCGCCCAGGCTGGAGTGCAGTGGCACAATCTCAGCTCACTGCAAGCTCCGCCTCCTGGGTTCACGCCATTCTCCTGCCTCAGCCTCTCCGAGTAGCTGGGACTACAGGCGCCCGCCACCACGCCTGGCTAATTTTTTGTATTTTTAGTAGAGACGGGGTTTCACCGTGGTCTCGATCTCCTGACCTCGTGATCCGCCTGCCTCGGCCTCCCAAAGTGCTAGGATTACAAGCGTGAGCCACGGTGCCCGGCCTCTCTGGGGTTTTGCAACTTTCCCACACAGGGGAACGCAGGCCTCCTATGCTCTCAGATCCTTTGCTTGCAATGTGTTTTCTTCCACACTGTCTATAGGAAAGCGCTGGTTCCCATTATCCACATTCATCACTTTCCCTGTCTTCTCTTTTCTTGCCCCACCCAATCTGCCAGCCCCCCAATCAAGGCCTCTTTTGCTTTTGCGTGGGATAAATGCAGGCAAGGGGTAGGGAAGGGCAAAGGTGGACCTTCTTCTACTACAGCGTTATTATTATCTTCGCATTTCTTTTGGTCTTAGTTCTGGGAACTGCCCGGCTGGTCTTCTCCTTCACCTGTATCTGGTCCCATCTGGTTCCAGCAATCAGCCCTTCCTGTGAAATCATGTAAAGAATAATCTAGGCTGGGCATAGTGGCTCACAGCTGTTATCCCAGCACTTTGGGAGGCTGAGACAGGTGGATCACCTGAGGTCAGGAGTTGGAGAACAGCCTGGCCAACATGGTGAAATCCCATCTCTACTAAAAATACAAAAAAATTTGCTGAGTGTGGTGGCACGGCCCGTAGTTCCAGCTACTCAGGAGGCTGAGGCACAAGAATCACTTGAACCTGGAAGGCAGAGGTTGCAGTGAGCTGAGATCACGGCACTGCACTCCAGCCTGGGCGACAGAGTGAGACTCCGTTTTCAAAACAAAAAAACAAACAAAACAAAACAAAAAACAGTAAAGAATAATCTAGTAGAAATGCGCTACCTGGTGTGCATTTAATTTTCCTGAGGGCTCTATGTCCTAAAGTTTGATCTTCTTTCTGTCCCATGTCATAAGGTTAGAAGGCGCAGGGTTTTGGCAAGCCTGAAGCAGAGGGCGTAGATTCTGTTCTTTGTCCTGAGAAGAGAAGCCCTAAGGAGGGCAGCTCAGATGGCCCAGGTGGGAGGCAGAGCCATCAGGTCCAGAAGGTGGCCTGGATCAAGCCTTTGGTCTCAGGAGATAGAGCAGTTTCAGGTGGGGCGTAGGAGGTGCCTGTGTCTCCCAGGCTCACACTGGTCCTTTCTCCCTGCTGGACAACTGGCCTTTGTGATTTCCTGCCTCTGACCCCACTTTCCAGATACTTCTCTATCAACTCCCACTGACCGTAGACAGATGGATATAAAAGATCATGAGTCGAAGACATAGTGTGTATGGCTCTTGATTTAGGGCTGTAAGATGTGGGGGATAGGGGATAATTTAGAAATACTTCAAACAAAAAAAATTTTATTATAATAAATACGGACTAAAGTGGGATATACATTCTATTAGGCTGAAAAAAATCAGGTCCTTTTTTTGCTGTCTAGTGTTATTACAGATGAAGTTTTTAGGAAAGAAGTGAAAACATACAGTTTTGCTTAAGGCACAGACGTTAGAAAGTCAGTGTCCAACATAGCCTGAGCAGTTGGGATGTGGATGACTACAACACGCTCAGGTGCTGCCTGTGGTCGGAATGCAGGAGTGCGCTCTCAGTTGTGTTTGTGCCACTCTGCCTGGAGCAGGCTCTGTCATTTTCGCAGCAAAGTATCACATCTCTCTAGCTGTGCTGTCACTATGGTGAAGGAGGCAGTAAAGGCACTTATCTGTTTCCCTCTTTCAACACCATTGATCATGCTTCATCATCTGAGAACTGATGTTTTCTAGCCACCATTACACCTCAAATTTAGGAAAACACCAAGCATGTAATTTAAAGTTGCTAAGAGGCTGGGTGGGCGGATCACTTGAGGCCAGGAGTTCGAGACCAGCCTGATCGACATGGCCAGACCCCGTCTCTACTTAAAATACAAAAATTAGCTGGGTGTCTTGGCACATACCTGTAGTCCCAGCTACTCAGGAGGCTGAGACAGGAGAATTGCTTGAGCATGGGAGGCGGAGGTTGTAGTGAGCCGAGATTGCATCACTGCACTCCAGGCTGGGTGACAGAGCAAGATTGTTAAAAAAACAAAAAAAGTTGCTAAGACTTCGTAAGACTGGGACCATGGGGACTGGTTGGAAAGTGACTTTGTTTCTTGCCCTGAGTAGTGTTGTATCAAGAACCCCAAATTTTGGCTGACAGCTTCGAGAGTATCATTTCAAAAGTAGAACACTTAACAATAAGATGGTATTGGGCCAGGCGTGGTGGCTCACACCTGTAATCCCAGCACTTTGGGAGGCCGAGGGAGGTGGATTGCTTGAGGCCAGGAGTTCCAGAGCAGCCTGGGCAACATGGTGAGACTCCCATCTCTACAAAAAAATTTAAAAAATTATTATTTTATTGTAGAAATGTGTAAAGTAATGGCTTTAT